>NC_065546.1:8747751-9352687 GCF_022605725.1 Anthonomus grandis grandis
AAGCTTCCGTAAAAATGTCTTTATTTGGTTTTAATTTTATTATTAGTTGTTGCAAATTCACATTTTTATAATTTTCATCGGCATACAGAAGGCAAAGTTCATTTTTTGGTCTTGGTTGTTTTGTGAACTTTGTGCCATCAAATTCCAGTAACGTTAAACTGTACGTTTCAAACTTTGTTGAATCTGCTAAGCATAGAAATTTTAATTTCTCACAATCTTGAAAACGTACATCCATTTCTGATAAAACATGGTCATATATTTCAAAATATAAAGCTCTATATTGTTTGATAATTTCTATTTTGTTCAATCCAGCTTCACATCGTTTCAATGTATTTATGGTAGTCAGACTGCTGGCTTTATCAAAAATTGTATTAAAAACTTCTTCATTTCTTTTATTGCTTAACAATTGACGCGTTCCTTTTATTTGATTTAAACAATAATTAATATCCAGGGATTTTTTTTTGAAGAACATCATATAAAATATCTGTTAAATTGAAAATATCTCTAAACTCTTAAAAAGCCTTTAGCCAACTGAACTGATTTACGATCTGACTCTTCAGAATTCATAATATTGTCAAAAGTCTGTTTCAGTTTTTGCCAGTCATCAATAATTACGTTGATTAATTTTGAATTAGAAGTCCATCGTGTCTCTGTAATTGTTGGCATACGTCTAGCTGATGTAGATGCCAGAGAGTTTTGGTGAACTATGGAAAAATGATGGAATTCCTGCAATAGTTGCAAAAAAAATGCGGCATTTTGAAATCTTCCTAAAGCTCTGTTGTAAAACAAGATTAAGTCGGTGTGCTAGACAATGCACAAAAATTGCTTGTGGGGCATGTTCTTTTATTTTTTGCTGAAGTCCATTCAAATGCCCTGACATCACACTCGCTCCATCATAACACTGTCCTATTAGCTTATCTTTGTATTCTAAAGGTTCTAAAACTGTTGCAGCCATAGTGAACAAATGATCAGCGGTTTTCCCAGCACTAACATCATAAAACCCGTAAAACCTTTCTACTAATATCCCTTGAGAATTAACAAATCTGATTATTACTGATGACTGTGAGGTCTGAGTTATGTCAGTAGTGTCATCAATTTGGAGGGAAAAAAAATTAGTATTCTTAATTTCAGATCTAATGTAATTTAAAATACATTCAATTATCTCATTTTGAATTGTTTTTGACTCCCTAAACTAAAAACATTTTTAATTTTGTTGTAGTGGTTTTTGGTTTCGACAGGGCTTACATCCATTAACAAATTTAATAACTCTTTAAAATTTCCCCTGTTTATTGAGTCAATTTTCTCGTCATGTCCGCGAAACGGCAACTCTTGTTTACTGAGATACAAAACTGCGTCGATAACTGTTTTCATACAAATTCTATTTAATCTAACATTTTCATTAAATTTTAATTTATATAGTCGAGCATTTTCTTTTAAGGCGTCGGCAATGGTGTTTTGATTATTTTCAAAGTTTCTGAACATTAATTGGCATTTTAAATGCTCTCCAGAATCTGCATGTTTATGCAAGGACCTATTAATATTAATAAAATCTGTAAAGCCATCCCTATTCCATACAGATTGTTTGTTTGAAAATAGTAAACAGAGCCAGCAATATAATCTTTGCAGCACCGTGCCGCTACGCAGCCAATTAAATTCGGTAAACCAAGAAGGCTTAAAATTAATATTATAAGACTTGCCTCTTTTCTTTGCTTCCTATTTTAATTCTATGCTTAGAATATTGATTGGTCGACCATATAACAGCACATCCCTTTTATCTTCATCCATCCAATGCCTGAAGGGAGTTTTCAGTATGTTGCACACTACGTTATTAATCGGGTTCATTTTATTTAGTTTATTATAAATATTGTCTAAGGAAATTTTAAACACGAACCAATCTCCACAACCGCAAAAAATCCAACACACTACTAACTAATATCCAAAATCCGAAAAATCCCAAACTAACCACAAATAAACGCCCGACACCGCGAAAAACAACAGGTGAATATCAAACTGATTGATCTGCACCCGCCTCAGTTTCTTATGGCCGATTATGCGATGCCGCGCGAGGCTGACGTGATATAACACGGAATCTTCACTTGGACATAAATTAGTATATTGGGGTTTTGCGGGTTGCGGCGCGGAACTGATTAAGAGAATTTATTGTTTATTGGATAAACTGATATATTATTTAATAAAAACTAGTTATTTTGGTACTTTTTGATTGTCTTAGATCAAAAAAGAATAGTCATATGTTGTTTTTATTTTTTTATTTTATTTATATTTTCTGGTGAAGCTCACCTTCACCTACTTCACCTGACGAGCCGCCCCTGAATCAGTTGTACACTATGTTTAACTCATAAATGAAAACTCATCACTTTTTGTATTAAGCGTTTAATCAAAAACAAAAATTGCTACACAGCATTTTAAAATTAGACAAACAACTTAAAATTATAAATCGTAATAAGTCGTAACGTAAGACGAAAAAACATAAGACAGGATACAAATATATAAATCAATACAATTTTAAGAACTTACTTGTCAAGTAAGTTAATGTTTGTCTAATTCCAAAATGCTCCTTTTGAATCTAATTTAATGTATCTGTTATAGTGTACTAAGCCATGGCTGAAAGCGCTAGGCACGATTTTTATTTTTGATTATGCGCTGAATACTAAAAGTGGTGGGTTTTGTTTATTAAGGACCCTTTTCTATAATATAACTATTAACAAGTTTAAATTAGGATTTAAAACCCTATTATACCCTCCCAAATTAAACAGTAATAGTTGACACAAAATTGAGAAGATTTGTCTGAGCGAGTTTGCACCTTACAAATAAAGAATAAGATCTGTTCAGTAGAAAATGTAAATATCAAAAAAAAATTAAAATGACATGACTATTTAATGAATATCACTGTTGGTTATTAGAACAAGAAAACTAGCTTTGATTGAACCAGCCTCGTCTACAATTAAGATTTTATTCGCGTTTTTCTATTTACTTACCTTTTATACAACAGTCAATTTACTGCTGATTTGGCTCAGGAGGATAATTATATCCCCCATACTGTCCTTGAGGAGGAGCCCCGGGGTGTCCCTGAGGTGGACCCTGCGGATGTCCTGGTGGGGGAGCTCCCGGATGTCCTGGTGGACCTCCGTGTCCCGGAGGCGCTCCAGCATGTCCCGGCGAGGGTCCTGGATGACCCTGTGGTGCAGGCCCTGGATGTCTCGGTGGATACTGCTGTGGATATCCCTGGGGCGGTGGCTGTTGTTGCTGTGGAGCATATTGCGGCTGCGGAGGGTAATTTCCTTGTGGAGGTGGTGGAGGATAGTTGGACGCACCTGGAGGAGGACCGCCATATGGAGGATATTGCGAGGGAGGCGGCGGAGTATACCTGTAACATAGTGTGAAATGTGTGTAAAATCCCCTCATTTTCACCACAGGTGATTTTTTTTAATACAGAAGGAAACTTGGAAAAAATAAAACATACTGAATTACTGCATAAAAATTTGTAACTTTACGTAGTGGTCCGTTAAAAATCTCGAAGTTTAAATGTTAAAAAAATAAATATAGAAAATATTATGCCAGTTGAGAGTATAATCAAATAATAATATTTAATTTGATTGATAATTTGATTCTTAATAATCTGTATAATTACATAAGCAATATTAATAAAAACATTCATCCTTATTTATTCTAACATGTAAAATAATTTGAATGTAAAAAATATTAAATCTTATGATATAAAGACCAAATTTCTTTTATGATCTAACTGACACTGGAAAAAGTATTAAAAACATCTGAGCCTAGGACCTTCATCTTTACCAAATTAGATACTATAACAACTCAAATCAAATCAAATATATTACATCAAGTATTCAACATAACATTTCTTGTTTAACCTTAAGCACCTAGGTAACCTAATACCTGTGTGTGCTTTTATATGTAAAGATACATTTTCATTGTATACTTAGCTAAGATGCAGCAAAAAAATATTTATAAATGCTCCATTCTATACATTCACAAGTGATTAAAAACCATTTTCCTAAATCAATTTAATATGCATGATTGGAACATTTTTATATTTATAAAGATATATTCTTTGGCCATTTCATTATTTTTTGTTTTTATTATTTTAATTTTCCTTGGCAACAAATTGTAGATTTTGGGTCCCAAGCAGTCTATAAACTTTAAATTTATGCTTCTCATGTTTAATGGAAGGGACAAGCAATTAAGAGCATTATTTCTGGTAAATTATGAATGACTAGTAATTATTTTAGATATATCAGAGGTATTAACAAATTAACACACATGTTGAATATACAGACGTTCTACATTGCTTATATTTTCATTATATAAAAGTTCAGTGTGATGCATTTTATTTTTTTTTATAAATCACCTTTAAAACATAATTTTGTACTACATTCAAAGGCTGCAATGTATTTTGTAGGTACCGCCCCATGCTATGATGCAGTAATTAATTAGAGATTCTACTAAGGACTTATAAATGAGAATACAAAGTTTAGTGCTTAAAATTTCTCTTAGTATGTAAAATTTTTGGATCAAATGTCTAAATTTTCCAGCAAGATGATTAATGCGTTCTGCCCATTTGAGGTGTTGACCATTTATGACTCCTAAATATTTAGTTTTCTTTTTTTCAGAGATGTCTTCATTATTAATATTATCCAATAAAATTTTATTAAAAGGTGGTCTATTTGAATTGGTCAAAGAAAAGGCTATGTAATTAGTTTTGTCCATATTTGAAGTTAATTTTTGAGTACACAACCAATTTTTTACATGCTTAAATCCATCACACAAAGCCTCTCTAGCCTCCTGCCATGTTTTCCCATTAAAAATTAAAGCAGTATCATCAGCAAATGATACTATTTGACCTGACAACGGTATTTTTAGAAGAGAATTTAGGTATATCCTAAACAATATAGGTGTCAGTATTGTTCCTTGAGGAACTCTGATGGATACATATAATGGATCACTATAGGTATTATCTATTTTAAAAATAAGATAGATAATGCCTCTCTAAAGCTATTTGATAGTTATTTTGAAAATAGAAATCTCTCTTTTCAAAATAACTTTCAAATAGCTTTAGTGCTATACCTCTAATACCATAATGATTTAGAGTTTTAAGAAGATTTGTATGCGGTATCGTATCAAAGGCCTTTGCCAGATCAATGAAAACTGCAATACTTTTTTTACCAGTATTTAAATTTTTTGTTATTTCTGAAGTTAATTTATAAACTGCATGTGATGTATTCAGGCCCTCTGTCAATCCATACTGATTTTCCGAGAATATGCCAAGTGAGTTCAGAAATGTTGTCAAGTGGTCTTTAATAATTTTTTTTTTAATTTTTGCAAAATTATTTATAAGGCCAATTGGGCGATAATTCTCAATCTTATTAGTTAACCCTTTTTTATGTATTAGGGTTATCACAGATTGTTTAAAGTAAGCTGGTATTTGGCCACTTGTGAAAATTAAATTTATAATATGGCTTAAAGGAGTTGAACTGAATTTATTTGTTAATTTGATTATATTAGTAGTAGTAGTAGTCGTAGGAATTCCTCCAAGCAAAATTTTAAAGGGGAACTAATAATAGCATATTTGTTAGTTCTTGTTTTTTCAATCGCATTTTTTTTTAACACAACAATCCAAGCGAAATGACTTAAGCGATTAATTACTTTGCTCTAAAGGAATTAGTAACTCTAAAGTAATTAATAATACAGTAAAGTTACACAAATTTTCAAGATTGGCTTAATTTAATAATGTTAATAATGATTTAAATATCGATTTTTGGAAACTTCGAATTTGTTTTCTGGCGAAAGTCTTAGTCTAAAATTTATAGAACAAAAAACTAAGATAAGTCAATTCATTACAATTTACTGCTGCATTGGTTTTTTTGTTAGTTTTGTTGTTGATTTTTGTACTTTTTTTGATATCCTATTGTAAACGGTGTCCCATTTTCTCGCTAATAGAAAGATGCGGTTTTCGGGACACTGTTCTACATTTTAATGAAACGAAAGATGCACTAATCAAATTTATTTTCCATAGCTATGTTAGTTTTTGTGTTACAGGGTAAAAAAAATTAATTTTCAGTGATCACCTGTAACTCTGTTATTCTCAGACATTTTTGGAAAAGTAAAAACTGATATTTGTAGATTTTTGCGTGGAATCCAATGGCGTACTAAAATGTTCTTTAGAGGTTACAGTTTTTGACATAACTTCTATTTTTTTTAATGGAACGCTTTTTTAAAAATCTGTTTCGTTTGCCAAGAGTTCCACTTACAGTCTATTTATTATGATAAATAACGCGACAAAATTATTTTTTTCTTTAATTTACATTGATAATATTGACCATTATTTACCTGCATTGTACTGAACATTATTTACTTGCCTTTAATACATTTTAAAAGCCAAGTAGCTAACAAACGTATAGGAGATTCATTAAAATTATTATAAAAAACTATCTAAATATAAAAATATAATATAGAAAGAAATTAAACAATTTCATAGCGTCCTAATTTTAAAAAAAAATCAAGTATTATTCAAAATAGCAGACCATTATGTCTCTTACAAGTTTTACAAAGTTTATATATTTTTTTTAAAAGCACTTTCCAAAATAAATGATCGTCTTGTGTAATTCTGCAAATGCATTTTACGTTGCAATTTTTTATTTTTGTTTTATGTTGGTATATAGCCTTGAATAAATTTTATTCTTTAAACATCCCCCCACAAAAAAAAAATCCAAAACCGAGAGATCCGGTGATCGCGGTGGCCATCGAACAGGTCTATTTGTTCCAATCCATCTCGTGGGAAAATGTTCACTTCCAGTTTTGTATTATTTTAGCACTGTGGGTGGGAGCCCCATTCTGCTGCAAGAATATATCGTTCGGTTGAGCCAGTGGAATATCTTCTAAAATGTTCATAGTGTTTTCTTGTAGAATTTGTAAGTACCCATTAGAGTTTTAGATTTTCATCATAAATTTTATAAACCGTTTTTCGGCTAAAAATAAAGCAGGAGATATTAAATCCGAACGTTTCATGTACGTGTTTTCTTGACTCCAAAACCGCGAGTTGTCTCTATTAAGAATTCCTAAACTTGTGATCAAAACTCGTTTGATGAAATTATTTTTTTTCCAAAACTATTGTCTTGATTTTTCATATACAGGGTGTTCCATTATTAATGGTAAATATTTTAATAGCAGATTCCTCTCATAAAAATAATAAGGTTAGGTTAAATTTTTCTAGCCCGAAAATGAAATGCAACCAAGATACAGGGTGATAAACATTAAGTATTTTTTTTGAATTTTGTCTATTCTATTATTTACGCCCTGTATAATTTAATTTTTTATTTTAAATATGCATTCTGCAACCATTTTTGCTTACAAAAGGTATACCTTAAAAATGTCTCTAGGATTACTCTTTTTCTAGATATTCTCATTTAAATATTTTAAAGACATCTATGAAAACCATATTTTAAACTATTTAAATTGCTATATTACATTTTAAATGATTGATAAATAAAAATATAAAACCTAAATAATTACTTAAAAATAAAAATTATCAATATTTGCCAGTAAATGTTCCACATGGCCTCCATTTGTCTCAAGACATTTTAAAATTCTATTATTAAAAGACCGCAGAATCTTAAAAAATAATTGCTCATTTCGAAACGACTCAGCAGCGGCTTGAATTTTTTCTAATATTGTTCCCTTGTGTTTATTTGATTTTCGTAAACAATGGATTTTATGTATCCCCATACGCAAAAAATCCAATGGGTTGAAACCCGATAGAACATGTCTGGGACCATCTAGGATGGCAAATTCAGCAACATCCAGCACCAATAAGAACACTAGATGATCTTCCTCCAGAACCTGTTTAGAAGCCTTTGAAGACGAATGGAAGCTGTAATTAGAGCCAGGGGCGGTAACACACGCTATTAGAAATTCATTGGATTAAATAAGTTCATTTTTTTTGTATACATGTTTTATACAATTTTTTTGATTTTTGTATGTTTTGGTAAATCAAAATGTTTGTCCTCTGTAGATTAAACTGATTTAAAATAAATGTTGCAAAAGTCGTATTATTTGGTGATTTAATTATCAATATCAATAAAATTTAAAAAAACAGGCAAAAAATTTCAAATATTTAAGAAATAATAAGTGATGCGGTAATTTTTGTGGGGTGTGTATAATAGTGACGAAAACGTGTTTTGGTACGTGCATAAGACAAGATATCTAGATACCCAACGCACTCTTCGTTTTTTCCCCTACCCGTCTAGGGCGCCCTCTACGCCTTTGGGAAAATGTAACCAGGAATAATTTTGCAGAAGCAGAAACTTCAAAATTCAAATACCTATGTAAGTAATGGCAGAACTTTAGTCACTTTGTTTTTGGGGTTACCATGTTTACCCACTGCTATGCATTATTATAAATGGAAATTGTTTAAGAAAATTATTTTGTTATGTGATTCATAAAAATGAATATGGACTATGCTAAATTTAGAAAAATTCTTGGCAAGTGATAACGAAAACGAATAGCTGATAAGGCAAATTTGATTAGTGCATCTTTGGGTTCATTAACAAGTAGCACGGTGTCGCGGAAACTCCAAACCGCATCTCTCTGTCTCTTTTCATAACCGAGAAACCACATAAGACGAACATGGAATACCCTGTTCAACGATTCAATACAAAAAAAACGACTTACGTTTACGTTAAGTTTACGATTATGTTACGTTAAGTTTACGACTACTTTTTTCAACGCCGGATATTTCAAATAAATTCCTGATAACTTACCCAGCGTTCGGATTAGACTGAGAGCTGGGTGGAGGGTATGGTGATTGACCAGGTGCCGGATAAGGTTGTGAAGTTGGCGGTGGAGGTGCAGCACTGCCTCCGCCCTGAGCAGTTGGCGGTGGAGCGGAATTCACGGACGGACTCGCGTTGTTGGTAGGCGGTCCCGAGAAGGGCGGAGTGGGGGCGCCGGCTGGTCCGTAATTTTGTGGTGGTGGAGCTAAAAAATAGAAAATTTTACCATGATAAACAAAAAACGGTTTGTCGCTTTTGTCAAAGTCGAACTAACTTATAGCCAGTCAAAATACATAAGTAGAAAAAAAATGAGGTTTTTCGCATTTATCTCGTAAACGGTAAGTTTTATCATAAAAATAGGTCAGACAAAAATTGTAGATCATAAAATTAAACATTTAATAATATTAAATTAAAACGCAGTGACAAAGTACTTCCTCTTTTAACTTAGAGTGGTACCATAAAAATACATGACGAAAAGGTACCTGTAGATCCTGTGTTGGTATTTCAACGCATGAGTGTTACCAAGGCATTTCAGGATGAACTAGAAAGATTCTTCGAATACGAATTATCCCCTTACCCGTTATCTCTTTTCGATGATGCTGGAATGCGTAAAACACAGAAGTCAGCAATTTATGATTGCTTTGAATGTATCAATATTGAAATTGATAAAACAAACGCTACCTATATCATAGACGGAGGATATATGTTACATCGTGTTGTGTGGGATCGAGAAAAAACATTTAATGTTCTTTTTGAAAAGTACGTTGAATATGTACATAGACATTTTGGTAATAATGTGATCGTTATATTCGATGGCTACAATGATCATAAAATATTAAAAGCTGCAGAGCAACTTCGTCGAACTACAAAAACATATTTATCTGCCGACGTCGTTTTTGATGAATTTATAAAAGTGTCAACAAATCAACAAAAATTCCTAGCAAATAATCACAACAAGTCTCGCTTTATTGAAATGCTCTGTGAAAAATTAATCGCTGCGAATATTTCTGTAAAACAAGCGGACAATGATGCTGATGTCCTCATAGTTGAGACAGCAATAGAAAAATTTAATGGAATAAATACAACGATCATTGTGGGCCAAGACATCGATTTATTAATACTATTGACTGCACGAACACCGATCAAATTATTTACTTTTTTAAACTAGGAAAAGCTCAAGTACAAACAAAAATATATTCGTCTCAAAGTTCAACTGCAAAGTACCCGAAATGTCAACCTCATGTTTTGTTCTTGCATGCAATATCTGGTTGTAACACTACATCTGCACTCTATAAAAGAGGTAAAACAAAAGTTTTTAAATTATTTGAAAAACGTACCGACTTAATTGATTGCGCAGAGTGTTTAAAAAAGACGATTCTTCCCCACAAGCCATCATTGCAAATGAAATCCATTTTCTTTTTGCCATGTGCGGAGCTTCAAAAAAGATTGTTTAGACAAGTATCGATATTTAAGTTTTGTAAAAAACACACGAAATAATAAAAGAGTAGAGTTATCTTGTCTTCCTCCGACATCTACTTCTGCTTGTCAACACTCATATCGAGTATACTACCAAGTTCAAGTCTGGCTTGGTAATGAACTGGACCCACAAGATTGGGGTTGGAGGTTGACAGATAATAGTTTGCAGCCAATTCAAACTGTACTTCCACCTGCTCCAGAAAAACTACTTAACGCTATTTTCTGTAATTAAAAAAAGGGTTAAAGTAATAGTTGTGGCTGTAAAAGAGTAGGATTGTTTTGCTCAGCAGTGTGTACGCATTGTCAAGGACAATCTTGCTCCAATACTGACAAAAATTTAGCAGATGAGGATCCGTATGAGATAAAAGAGACAACTGATTCATCTTTATGTTTATCAGAATCTATAGAAATAGAAGAAGAGGAAGAAGAAAGCGAAGATGAAGATTTTTTTGAAGATTATGAGTTAGAATAAAATTATTCTAACTCATATGTTATATATTAACATATATAACATTTTTATACAGATATACAATAATTTTTGAAACGATATAATCCATTCATTTTTTTAAATTAATACAACTAAAAAAAACGCGCCGAGCACACTACCTCGTATAGTACAGGTGCTGCGGAATTGTGTGCATATTATGTGTAATACGATTTTTTCACCTTTTAGAACCGCAATATTTCAAGAATGGTGACTCGCACGAAAAAAAGTGTGGAGAAATTTTGTGTAGGTAATTTTCTGATCTACAATTTTTATCTAACCTATTTTTATGATAAAATTTACCGTTTACGAGATAAACGCGAAAAAACAATATTTTTGACGTTTGACCTTGAATAAAATTTTTAGCACAAGGAGGATCGATGGGGATTTTTGACATTTTATTTGTTTTGACTAGGCTATTAGTAGGATTTTTTAGTTAAAACGATTCATTTTAGTATCAAACTTAACTCAAAGGTTGCAGCAAACGCATTTCGCAAGTATTTTTAACGTAAACATTTAAAATTTTGTTACTTAAGACACGAACATGTTAAAAATATATGTGTGAAAAATATATGTGAAAAATCTCAAAAATATGTTAATCTTCGACAAAAATATTTTATAATGTCAAAAAAGTATTGTTAAAGATGGCACGGAGAGTTAAACTAACTAAAGTTAACTTAAACTTGTTCTGCTTCCCGTATTACATATAAACAATTTTTTTGCTATTTAACTCTCTGTGCTATCTTTAATTTTTTGATACGATTTCGACTCGGGATAAAATTGTATCACACAGGTAGCACTTATGCTTCCTTAGTGTGGATGCTGTATTTTTGCTCCAAAACCGGAATTAATAGAGCTATTACACAAATTGATTGCTCGCTCCTGTTCGTGATCCCTTAGGTTTTTTTTCTTTACATTTTCCTTCCTTCCTCCGGTTGCCCTGGTCTGAAAAAGCCAAAAAGTAGAAACGAGCTTTACTTGTTCTGCTTGCCGTATTACGGTGTATCCCGATAAACCTATTCTTTTGATATTTTATAATCTTGCCTTGCCACCGTTAACGAAATTGCACATATTTAAAAAGTGACTGAACTATTTCTATAAAATATTTAAAAGGTTAAAAACGATAACACTGGCCAAAAAAACGAATAAAAATCGAACGTTTCTATTCATTTTGCCAAACTTTTAAATTATTAACCTAATTGTTTTTGACTTCTGCAGAATTACTACAATTAACCACAAACTAGGACTCAGTGAAATTAGAATCAATTTTTTTGACTCAGTTTTATAGAATCCAATTTTTTGACTAAGTTTCCTTCTCGATTATTATTTAATTTAAGCCAGTCTCTTTGAGAAAAAATGGACTATTTTTTCGAGTCATTATTTGCTGATGTACAGGCTATCCCATTTCCATATGTTTTGTGGGGTATATTATACTTTTTAATGAGACTAAAGATGCACTAATCCAATTTGCCATAGCATTTTATAAAAGTGAAAACTTATATTTTTTAATTTTTTTGCGTAGATTCCAATGGCGTACTTAAAGATTCTTTAGAAGTCACAGATTGTGATATATTGACATAACTTTTTTTTAATGGGACACGCTGTATATTCTCTTTTAATCCGTTTCCGCTTTCTCGCCCGGCCCGGCATAGGCAGTAGAAATATTTTAAACGCGGCTACGAAAAGCTTCGATTTTAACTCGCTAGAACTCGGAAACTAAAAGACTTAGATTAATGATTTTTTTTTAAAACTTTGTTGATGTTATGGCTTTATTTCATACGCAGATAGTATAGCTGAATATCTTAAAATAAAAAAGTTTCTCGCTTACTGAAAATAGCTATGACGAAAATGTTGATATTAAATATTTTTCTAGTTTTACAAAAAAACTAAGTTTTTCACACTAACAAAAATACCGCAGTTATTTTCGCTAACATTTCTTTTATTGAGGAAAAAAAAAGTAAGTTGATATCTTAATTAGTTCCCGAGATATCGCGAAGTATGTTTAAAAAAGTATTAAAAATGTTTTTGACAGATTTTTGACAAATTTTGCCATAAAAAAATGTTGTCCCTGCTAAAAAATGTTATAATTTCCGATTCCAGGTAGCCAGGGACTTACTCTATCATTTTGTAAAGACCACATGTCGTTGTATCTCCAAACATTTTTTTTAAACATTTTTGCACCTTTTTCAGTGCACTACCATAAAACATACGAAAATGGAACACCTGTACTCATCCAATTAACAATTCTGTAATAATCTAATGTTGTTTTTACTGTGCTTATTATTTGGTCTAATGTTACTAGGTATCTAGTGTTACCGGACTAACTTTTTCTACCTTGATTCGGAGGAGCTTGTTCAGATGGCGGAGGTGGTCCATAGCCTCCTGATTGAGGAGGTCCTTGTGGCGGAGGACCTCCTTGCTGCGGCCCACTTCCCGAATTCGGAGGAGGTGCGTAACCTTGTTGTTGTGGTGGTGGAGGATAACCACCTAGATATTACCATTATAACCATTGCCAAAATTACTTGTTTTGTGATAATAAAGCTAGTTTTTATTAAAATATATATGTTTAACATCTAATATTGCTACAAAATAAATGCGTCAATTGAAATTAAAGTAATAATAAAAGTGGAGTACTCATTAGAACAACTATTTTTTAATGTTTTTAATGAATGTAAAATAACTACTAATAGATTTTAACAAATATTTAATTTAAATAATAAATTAAGTAGAAAAAGAATAGGACCCAAGACTGAAGCCAATAAAGTCCAGTTCAGAGATCTATTAGAAGCTTTGATGTGTCGCAGATGCCGCACTAACTAGTCCGTTCGTCTATGTCATATTTATTGTCGCATGATATACATGTTTAAATGGCAAAATTTTATATTGTTTATCTATAAAATGATTTTAAATATACGTAAAACCCCATGTTTTATACTATTTTTTATTTTTCTTTCGAAAATATAAATTTTGAGAAAGAAAATAATATCAAAAAATTGACCGCGGACTAAAATCCAAGCATCTTACAAAATATTTTAAACACTTCCAGCACTCACAGACTTGTCACCTCTTATTAGTCTATTAAACAAAGAAAAAACACCTGCGTTCTGGGGATTCCTACTTTAGGCTGTGCAAGTGATTGTGTATCTCTCTCTATCCCACTTTTGATTTTGAGAATTACGGGGCCGTACCCAAATAAATTTTTGGGCTGTTTTTGTATTACTTTCGATGTGTTTTTAAAGAGATCTTTAAGGATGGGTCTATCGCCTTTAAAATAGTTGTTTGATGGGTCTATCACCTTTAATAGTTTTTTTGATTTGATGTGTTTTGCCGGTTTTCGTTTATGAAAGAATTTAGAATTTGGCCTGTATTCGTCTAATTTTTTTGCAGTTTTTACTGTGAGGAAGTGTGTTTTTTTTTTATTTGTGTTTGTGGATTTGTTTTGGTAATTTAACTAAAGACCTTAAAATGTTTCGACCCTGGGAAAATAGGCAGGAAAATTTGGCAAATGAAGAGGAAAGTGTTTGTGCGGGCTTATGAAGACCGTGGGTGTACAAGAAAGACAATAACATTTGTGATGAAAACAATAAGAGTGATCTGGACAGTGATTTAGACTTACATAGTTCTGATAGTTCATTTTCTAGTGTTGAGAAAGCAAAAAGAAGCAAGGGAAGTAGAAGCTACAGAGGAAAATCAAGCAGTTTTAAAACGTAATTGTTTAAGTACAGACGCCAAACAAATTTATCTAAAGATCTATAACAATCTAAGGAATGATCCTCAGTTCACAAATGATTTTAACAGGGGTTCCCTATTGTATAATATGCCTGTAAAAAGATTAAAGGCAGAATAAAAAGGAAAGATGCAGGACAATCAAAGGGACTTGACACGGATATTGCAAAATTCTGACAATATCCGTGTCATAGAGACATTCTGACCATAGAGACACCTTATCGGCAAGGGACAAACATTTCTGTCTCAACCTTGCGGAGATACCTGATAAAACTTGGATTTTAGCTTAAGATGGTTAACAAAAGAGCTGCTGTAATGGGATTTTGAGGTGGTGTATAGAATATTTGAGGAAAATTAAAAAATTTTGGGAGGAAGAAGATCCATATATTATTTAGCTGAAACATGGTATGATACATTTATGATTGATGTATGATTTCCATTCTCTAGGAAAAAGTCCCTTTTTTGCCATAGTAAGAAAACCCTATTTTTATTAATTAAACAAGTTTAAAGTTTTGTTTTTTTCAGCTTACTGCCCCTGTTTGTCCTTCAGCGACACAATAAAGTATATATAATGTAATGCTTTAGTATCCATATGCTGATGTGCGAGATGAAGTTGGAATCCATGGCGGCAACAGAGAAACTGTTTCCTTCCTTAATGGAAGAAACTGCTAAAGAACAAAGGCAAAAAAAACAGAATTTAGAAAATTGTATTAACTTTTTGGGCCAGATTCAAAAGAGTGGTTAAATTTATAAAAGTATTTAGTATCCTTACTGTAGTTTTAGGATCCCGCATAAAATATAGACAGCTAGATTTTTAATGTAAAAGTTAAAAAAAAAACAATATTAAAGGACATTGAATATGGCAGCCAAAATCCCCATTACTAATCACCACCAAGTAAAAATAAATCTCAATACCCAAAAAAAAGACAATATATAAAATTTGAAGACAAACCAAAACACTTTACCCTTTTATGTCAAAAAGTAAATATTTAATGCCTTAATCCACAGAATAAATGGGCCTAAGTAATTCGTACCACCTATTCTCTCATCACTTGTTATAAACACCCCACTGATGGCGCTAAAAACTAAACTTATTAAATTACAATTTTTGATTAAACTCATTTTACGTACTTAAATCTTATATTTAAATTAAATATTATCTTGCTAGCAACTATCCTGAATTTCTAACTTAATAAAACTAAACCCAAAAATCCCGAATAATAAAGTTTTAAATACAAATAAATTTTAAGGCCGGGCCTGTGCAACTTTTAACGCTTCAGGCGCTGTGTCTGAGGTCAGGCGTCTAAAAAAATAGTACGCGGGCGCATGTAGTCAAATTTTACGAATCAAATGTATAAATTCTTAAAAAAATGCTTAAAACATTTATTTATTTAATGAAATGATTAAATATGGCTTAGAATATTACTTTACGACTCTTTCCACATAAAATTTTGCGATTTAAATATGCATGTCTTGTGACAATACAAGCAACACCGGCACACGGACTATTCGCGGCACATCAAAGATTCTGATAGATCTCTGAACTGAACTATACTCACTGAGCTAAAGTGAGTTCACCCTTAAAAGGGTTTTAAGAGTTCTAAGGCCTTTCCACTAAAACTATACAATTAAAAGAACAGAACATATCAACTGAGTCAAATGCTAACTTAAATCTATAAATAGCAACAAACATTTTAATTAAAATTATGTTTTTCAAAGAAGTATAGAAACAGGACCAAAACTCCTAGCCAACAGTAAATATAAAGTTAGGCAAAATAACCACTTTCAAATCAAGAATTGGTAATAACATTGTGCATTCATAGCCTTTTAGCTAAAAGCTTTCCATAACTTAGTTTTTAATTTGACAGGATGATTATTAAAAAAAATTCTAGACATCTAAAGTTAAATTTTCAGGTTTAACACTCTTGGGCTTCACATCATCACATTAAAATAACTAATTAATAATTTACCTTGTGGTGGAGGTGCATAATTCTGGGGAGGTGGTGGAGCATTGGAATATGGTACGGGTCCATTAGGTGGTGGTCCTCCATACTGGGGTTGAGACTGTGGTGGAGGCCCACCACTTGCTGGTGGTGGGGTTCCATATCCTAAGAGAGAATTTAGGCATTTTATATTTCTCTTTACCTGATTAATAGCTCTCATTTTATAAATGTAGATAGATAACTGTGCTTCCATCTAGTTTCTTTATAATTTTGAAGTAAAAACATACAGCTAATAAAGCACATTCTACGAGAAGAGAAATCCAAACATAATTCAAACAAAATTCTTACCAGGTTGCTGATAACTATTATAACCACTTGTTGGTGGTGGTTGTCCATAACTGCCTTGAGGGTTCGGTGGGTAGGGTGGCTGATTTGGTGGAGGATATTGCCCTTGAGGGTATCCTTGCCCTTGAGGGGGAGGATATTGGTTGGGAAATTGCCCTTGTTGTTGGGGATAGCCTCTTTGTGGATACCCTGGATGTGGACCTAAAGAACAATTATTGTATGGCCTATCTATTAAATTTATTATGGTTTTATTTTTTATCATTATTTTATACAATATAATAAAAATAAAAACCAATTTATTTATTTACGGAATCCATTTACAAAAATGTTACATAGCATACCCATACAAACATATATATTCAGATACAAAACCATCTATACATCAAGGAAAGGTGTAAATGAGTTAATTAATCAAAGCCCCTATGAAATAATATTCTTTAACTGCCCCTTAAAAGATGTAATCCTAGAGTCAAAAAAGCTTATCTGTCCTGACAGACCATTAGCACTTTGAGCCATTCGTGTAATTGGCTCATTAATACCATAATTGGTACGGTGGAATGGGACTGAAAATATTTCTGATTGTCTATTCAATCTGGAAGGCATCCTAAGTTTAAAAAGAGACAATAACTGGGGACAATCTATAGTAGTATTTAAAACCTTATGCATAAAACATAAGTCGAGTAATGTTCTTCATGACTCTAATGTGGGTAAGTTCAGGTTATCCCTGACCCACTGATAGTAATACACCTGTCTCCTGTAACCACATCTAAAAGCAGCAACCCTTAAAAATTTATTTTGAGTTTTTTCAATCTGCTCAATGTAGCAGTTATGACGGGGACCACACAATTGAGCCATACTCCAAGATGGGCCTAACAAGAGAGCAATGAAGTAATCTAAAAGTAAACAAAGACAAATCACTTGTAGACCGTTGGATAAAACCTAGCATTTTCATTGCCCTACCAGTCAGATTGATGTGACTTTTAAAAGACAACCTGGAGTCAATAAATATTCCTAAGTCAGAAACCTCAGGTTTGACACCAATTGCTACATTATTTATTATATAAAGAACAGCAATAGGGTTTCTTTGCTTAGAAAAAGTTATCTTGTGGCACTTATTGATATTAAGGGACATTCTATTCAAGTGGCACCAATCAAAGAACAAATTAAGGTCTTTTTGCAGGAGCACAGCATCGGAAAGGGATGCGATAGGCCTAAATAGCTTCACATCATCAGCAAACATTAGCACACGACAATTTTCAAGTTTCCAAACTAAATCAATCAAAAAGAGGCAAAACAAAATGGGGCCTTAGTGAGAGCCCTGTGGCACCCCAGATGGCACCAAAATTACAGAGGAACATGTACCTCCAAGATTAACAATCTGGGTTCTACCTCTGATGAATCCCGAGATCCACTGAAGAAGAGGCCCCACAATACCTAAAGGCCTAAGCTTCTGCAAGAGTACCCCATGGTTAACCCTATCAAAAGCCTTGGAAAAATCTGCATATATTGAGTCAACCTGAAGTCCCTTCTCCAAGCTGCGGCAGAGGTAGTTGACATACAGCACCAAATTAGCATCAGTAGATCTGCCTTTTATAAATCCAAATTGCTCAGGATTAAAGATTTAAAACTCCAGGCAATCCTATGACGGACCAGGCAGTCAAGCAGCTTTGGCAACTCAGATTGGTGTACAGCTCGATAATTGGAAATTTCATTTCTACTACCAGATTTAAAAATGGGTTTTAGAAAACTTCTCTTCCAGAGAGTGGGATAAGAACCAGTACCTAGAGATTTGTTAAAAATGAACAGTATTGGTTTTGTAAGAACACAAACACATTTTAGGAAGAATGCCGGAATCCCATCTGGTCCAGAGCAGAGCTTATTCTTAGAGAAAGTAATAACCTCATAAACATCCTGCATTGACAGAGTTAAATTGCTCAGACAAATTGATTTATCAAAATCAAAAGATGGTATGTCATTGACTTGCTCATCCGAATAGACCGATGAAAAGTATTCTGCAAATATATTTAAAAGCCAAAAACTAGAAAGGGTAATACAATCAGAGTCTGAGCAATTAATAAACCCAAAACATAGTTTGTGCATTGTTATCAAATGTTTATACAATTTATACTGACCATTATTGTATTTTTAATTAATGTTAATGATTTTCTCTTGTTAAAGCAAAAATATGAATCACTTACCAGGTCCAGGTCCAGGAGGTCCTGCAGGACCAGGGCCAGGTCCTGGCCTTGCAGATTGTGGGGGGCCAGCAGGTGGCTGTCTATAAGCTCCACCTGGAGGAGGCTGTTGCTGAATTCCATAATTATTCATATGTTGAGGTTCTTGTGAAGGGGACTGTGGGGGTGGAGGACCATGAGGACCTTGTTGGGCCGGGACAGGGCCACCTTGAACTGGCCCTGGGACAGGCCCAGGGCCTGGACTAGGACCTTGAGCTGCTGGTGGAGGACCACCAGGTCCTGGCAATTGAATCATCTATTGGAAAAATGTTATAATTTGATGAAAAAAAAAATTAAAAAATTTATATTACATTAAAACTAAGGCAAAAAATGGTTTAAAGTTTTGATTGTAACATTTTGCATACTATATACAATTTGTACATTTGTAATAAATATAGCATATGAAATATTTTTTGAGTTGACCTGACCTCATTAACTCAATCCCTCTTCTATAACACTGATGATAATAATTGACCACCAATAAACCAACTGAAATAGTTAAAAAAAAAGCACATATAAAAATATAAAATTGCCCAGAAATATAATGGTGCCAGACTGGTTCATCTAAAATAAGTCAACATAAAACATGTATTAAAAAAGAAATCTGAATAAATGGTATAGCTTAGGTGAAGTTACTTGGTCAAGCTCCAAAATTGAATATGTACAAAATACAATCAACATACTACATATACGCATTAAAATAAACTGCAAAATATATTACGTCTCTCCACGGCACAACGGTTCAACAATCAATATTTGTTAGATAAAGATCGGCAAGTTCGGCGCGGATAACGTGAAACAGACGAAGATGCGAGATTCTCTTGATGCTGCTGGGATTGAATTGTGAACGGGCCGGGAATATTAGCCAAAGTCGCGCGCTCAAAAATAGGAAATTCAATTATTTTATACTTTTTATTATTGTTATTTTACAAGTTTCTTCAAATAAACGAATATAAGTAAAATATTAACTTGTATTGCGTTCTATTATTTATAACCGTAATTTTTTACTAGATATTATACAGGGTGCGGCACAAAGAGCGAACGTTTTTAGGATAGGTAGCGATTGGTCATTACAGAAGGGAGGGGTGTGCGTCAGATTACATTCGGTGCCTTGACTCAAAGCATTTCAATTGAATTCAAATTCGGCTTGATATAGGTTCCTATTTTTTTGAAGAAAATGGGGTTACCATTTCAGTAACATCTGAATGTTACGTTAATATGATAAACACATTCTTTATCCCCAAGTCAGAAAGAAGACATATTGACCGTGAACTTTATGGTTTCATCAAATGCTATGTCTTTGTGTATGTTGGTCTACCAATAAATTTTCCCTAAAGCAAAAACTAATGATTTTATGATTATTTCAAAAACATCCTATTCCTCCGTGCAATTATACAGCATGTTATAAATTCCTAGTTCACTATTGGGATCTCAGTAAATATAAGAGATAAGAAGATGGTTAAATTTAGGGCAAAGTTGTCCATTTTTGAGCCTAAAAATGTGCAAATTTAAAAATTTGTATAAAAAGTATTTAAATTTATATTTCTTGTTGGGGCGCTATTGGACCACCCCTTTTGTATGTGGAAATAAAGTTTGGAAGAATCAACCATTTCTTAAGATGCATGCCATAATATATACTAGGTCTGTATATGGTAACAATTATTACAATTTTGAATTTTGTCAGTGTGTTTTAATTAACATGGTGCAGACTTGGCTCACCCTAAAATCGGTTTCGGGTTTATATTAAACTGTAGTTCTTGTTGTTATTCTATTTGCTATATACTGTTGAACTTTTGTTTTATTTATTGCACTTTTAAAATAGCATTAACATTAAAATTAATGAGTATTTTATTAGGTATTTTATTTTTTTGACAATTTTTGTAATAATTTTAAAAAAACCCTGTAAAAAATATATGTCATTAAATCGAACCATGACTTTTGTGTGACTTGATAAATGTTTTTGTTGTTAGTTAAATAACATATTTACTATATACAGGTTGTCTCATTAGTGCGATAACGGACGATAGCTCCTTATACAGTGATACAAAAAAAAATTTTTTTATACAAAGTTACTTTGTCTAAGGTGCATAACATAAAAATTACCTCAATTGCATCCAAACAGTTGAAACAGTAAATCATTTTCACCATATTATTCAAGATGGCGCCAAGTAAAGACGCGCGCGACGAATCGAGCAATAAAATCAAGTTTTTCTGCTGTAAAACAAAGCAAACAAGTGTCATAATTTGTGTCCAGTGTGGGAGAGTGTACCATAAATCCTGTGCATACCGGGATTGGGCTGAAAAAATACGTTTCTTAGATGAAACGCGATTTGAGTGCCTAGAACATGACCTAACCTCAACAGACAAAGAAATAATAATGAATTTCAAGCAGAAATTTTACTTTTAAAAGAACTTATATGCGAATTAAAGAGCAAAAATGAAATTCTTTGTGAAAACAATGGTCTCTTAAGAGAGAAAGTTGAATTTCTTGAGGAAAAAATAAACAAAAACAATGAAGCAATAAACAAAGGCCCCAGCACCTCAGCTGGGGTAGAAGAGGTCCACAAACCAGCTAAGAATTTGAAGCAACATCAGATCCAGCTGAGTAAGAGCCCGAAACAGGAAAACACAAACAAGGCCACCAAAGAAAATGTAAACAACATTGTTAGAGAAGTTCAATCACCAGCTGCAAAGGCAAACCATGCAACTTTGGCTCTACAACCAGAAGAGCCTTTTCAGAAAGAAGCAAACAACATAATAGAGGAGAGTTCAGCAAGTAATGTGGAAGAGGGCAACAACAACTGGCAACTTGTCACAAATAGAAAACAAAGGAGACCAAAGCAGGCGAGACCTGAGCCAGTGCTTGGAGAAAACTGTACTTTTAGCTTAAGTGTAGCCACAAAAAAGGGATATATCTTCATATCTGGACTAGGAGTGGATGTAGACTCTGCACAACTTGAGAAGTACATGAAGGAAAATGCTAATGTTTCTTGTAAGTGTGAGAAAATGAAAACAAAAAAGCAAAAATTTCTTAGCTCTTTTAAAGTTGAAGTGGAGCTTAAGGACAAAAAAAAGATCATGAACTCGCAGCTATGGGGTAAAGGTGTAGTGGTGAACCATTTTTTACACCTGAGACGAGATCCAAACAACCACCGATATCAGGAATAATAAACCCAGACGTTCAAATATTTACACAAAATATCCATTTTATAAGAAATAAGACATTAGACTTAGAAGTCCCTCTAGATAAACTTAACAAAAATTATGAAATTTTATGCCTGAGCGAGCACTGGCTCAGGCCAGGGGAGAAGAATTTCATCCACATTGATGGGTACCAACTGCTTACTTGTTATACGAGAATACACAGTCAGCATGGAGGTGTTTGCATTCTTGTCCAAGATGGGAAGGAAAAATATTATAGTGTGATGCTTAATATACAGAACTACAGCATTGAAGGCCAAATTGAAGTATGTGGAATTTTAAATAAAAATCAAAAATTATTGATTCTGTGTGTATATAGTCATGTCTTGGTGACTTTAATGTTTTTCTTGATGTCTTTGAGGAATTGTGTCAGAGTTTATGTTCAGCTTTCAAGAATTTTAGGATAGATAATGACAGGTGATTTTAATGTCAATTTATCGCCAGAAAAAAATCTAAATGAGAGTGGGATGGAAAAGCAGAAATTTTTGGATCTTTTACACTCTTATAATTTTAATCAAACAATATTTGATACAACAAGACCAAATCTATTAAATAAAATATCATGTATAGATAATTTTTTCATTAACTTTTTAGATTTTAGCAATGCTGTAATTAGAGAGGCTAAAAAAATTACTAACTTTAAATATATTGCTGAATCTGAGAATAAAGGGAAGGCTACATGGTCTTTAATTAAAAAATTTACAAACAAAAAGTCTCAAAAAAAATCATTATTGGAATGTTCAAATACTAAATCTGATAGTGAATCTGATTTTCTTGACACTGTTAATGACTACTTCTTAAATATCTGTCCTGACATTAACTTTAACAATAATATTGATCTAAGCAAAATAAAGAGACATCCAAACAGCATTTTTTTGGCTCCTACCAATCCAACTGAAGTAGAGAACACAATAAAACAACTAAAAAATAAGAGATCAACAGGTCATGATGACATTCCTATTTAATTTTTAAAGCAGATTTCAGGGCAATTGGCAAGGCCACTAAATCAATAAACTTATCAATTCAACAGGGTACCTATCCAACACTTCTCAAAATTGCTCTAGTTAAACCGGTCTTCAAAAAAGACAATCCCTCTGAACCTAAAAACTACCATCCAATATCACTGCTCCCCAATATAAACAAGGTTTTTGAAAAAATTATATACACCAGGCTTGAAACTTATCTTGAGAAACATCAAATACTGACAGAATTACAGAACGGGTTTAGAAAAGGCAGATCAACAGTTAGGGCTATATATCAAGCACTGCAGAAAATTATTAAATCAATGAATGATTGAAAAGCTACAATGGCAATTTTTCTTGACCTATCCAAGGCTTTTGACAGTGTTGACCATTCAATACTGCTTAAAAAACTAGAAGCCTATGGAATCAGAGGAGTTGCCCTCAAACTTCTAGAGTCCTATTTGTCAAACCGTAGGCAGTGTGTAGTTGACAGAATGAGTGATGGTAGACGGTTCAAGTCTGGTTACAAAGAAATAAAAAAAGGTGTGCCTCAGGGGTCCGTTCTGGGACCATTGCTGTATATAATCTACACCAATGATGTCACCAATGTCTATGATGATATGGTTATGTTTGCTGATGACACAAGTCTTATATGCAGCAAAAATACAGATCAGGAGTGTGCAAATCAAGTGGCCCAAACTGTTGGATTGCTAGAAGACTGGTTTAGCATAAATAATCTTCTGCTGAATGTCAACAAAACGCAAATATTATACTTTAAACAATGGCCTAGTGAAAGCTCTCTACTGCAAATTGGAACGACAGAGATAAGAACACAGCAGTCAGCTAACTTCCTTGGGGTAATGATGGATGAAAGATTGGATTGGGGTGCCCATGTTGAGTTGGTGGCAGCAAATATGTCCAGATATTGCTTCCCTTTGAGACTAATAACACAGGAGGTGGGTACAGTGGCTTCCCTTTCAGCATATCATGCCTATATACAGTCCAGAGTCAGATATGGTATAATTTTTTGGGGGAATTCGGGGGACTCTGAAAGAGTTCTTATCTTGCAAAAAAGGTGCTTGAGAACTATATTTAATTTACCCTATCAGGAATCCTGTAAACCATATTTTATTAATCATAACATCCTAACATTTTATTGCATTTATATCTATGAATGTGTTTCGTTTATCCTTGACAATAAAATCTTTTTTGAGAATCTGAAAGGGCAACATCCGCATAATACTAGGTTCAAAAACAATTTCAAGACTTGTAAACCAAATTTTACATTTGTTAAGAAAAATGTGGTACATAGTATTTTAGATGTCTGGAATAAACTCCCAATAAACTTCAGAGAAAAATCAGATAAAGAGATAAAGAACGATCTAAAAATATATCTGCAAGAAAAGGCCTTTTATTCTCTTCATGAGTATAAGGCTGAAAATTTAAATGAAACTCTCATCTAGTATTGTGTATTAGTGCATGAGTTAATTTGTGAATGAATGTTATATTTTCTTGTTATTTAATTTTTGTGTACTCGCGTTTTGCCTTTTTATTTATATTTAAATTTAATATTTTGATAAATCATGACATGAATGGATGTATGAATGGATAAGTGACTGAATGCTTTAAATTTTATAAATATTTTAATTGTATACTTAATTAAGTTAGAATTTTTTTACTGACAAAATCCACACCTCACATAGGTAATAAAAAATGTGTATTGTTGTAACTACATGTTTTATGGATTTAATAAAGGATTTGTTTTTTTGTTGTTTTATCCTCTTTCGAAAAATTCATTTTTAATGCAAAAATGTTTCGCTTTAGTGATAAACTGACAACACTAAATCTTCTGTCGAAGTAATTGCTTGATTTTTGTGCAATTGTTATTTTCATGGCCAACTAAGCAAACTTCTTTTAAATTAAAATGCGACTATTGTGGATTTTAAAGGCGAAATTAGAAAAAAGTGTAAAAAACTCGATAACTATTACAGATAGGTATAGGACATGCTTAACAAAAAAGAAAGCTTATCACATTGTGAACATTTTAAGATAAAAAAATATGGGCCATTCTATTTGAAAAAGATATGGTTGTTTACATTTTTTGGTTTTGGATAGAGTATTGCGAACACCCTGTAGAATATTATCAAATTCTCATAGGACCATAAAGTAAGTGTAAGTATGCACTAACAACCTACAAAAGATTTGGCTTGTAGGGTCCCAAATGAGTGAATTATTTTTGTTTTTGTGGAGACGTGCAAATATAGTTACATATTTTATCAAAAAATCGACCTAGTATAAAAAAAAATACAAAGTATAAAAAAGATAGTATAAAATAAGTTTTGGTATAGACAATGCTCGATAAAAGGTATGCAGAATTTTTAAAGCAATCCAAAAATGCAATAAAATATAGGGTGTTCCATTTAAATTAAAAAAGTTGTGTATCATATCACATTTATGAATTACCCTGTATATCCAAAAATAGTTTTATGTTATGCACCTTAGACAGTAAAGTAACTTTGTATAAAAAAATTTGTTTTTGTATCACTGTATAAGGAGCTATCGTCTGTTATTGCACTAATGGGATACCCTGTATAAATATTAAACCAGAAAAACAAAAATTATATGCACTCCAATGCCTCATAAAGAAAACGCCACATGCTAAATGTTTTTAGTTTTTATGCTTATCCAAGTAACTTCACCTAAACTATAATATAGTTCACAAATACCAAGGAAACATGTACCAAGGTTATATACCAACAAAGAGCTTAGGAACTACTCCTCAAAAATGTTAGTGAAGGACAAATTTTCTAATTCACTCTGCTAAAATTTGACAGTAGACCATTGTTAGATCCAAAGGTCTTTAGGTGTAAAAAACATAAAACCCTACATTAACACTGACTGCCTTTACTTTATTAAACCAAATGTAATATAAAACCCTTTGGAAAACCATTCAGTACTTACTGGGAGTAAAGAATTCACATTTTGCGCATTATCTGCAATAGTAGCCAAAAATACCAAATTTCTATGCAATTGTGTTTGATACTGCATGACTTCTTGAGCTTTTCCTTTACTTTGAAATTCCTGAATAGTTTGGATTAGGTGTCCATTCTCATCCAGCAGCTTTTGAATTTGCTGGGGGGTCGGTGGTTGCCTTGGAGCATTGGTTCTTGCAAATGATGTTGACATGGCTCAACTTAGAGTTAAAATATATGAATTTTAAAAGTTAAAAACAATGAACTTTAGTGCCAAACCTTTAGAACCAAGAAAGCTGTCTACTGAAGCCTCCTTAAGTTTTGTGCCTTTTTTCACTGGTGGGTCAACCGATAATATTTAGATATTTTTGCAAACCGTTTACTGATTATCCTTAATTCCTGAAAGTAAAGGGAATATCAATTCTTTTTCCAAACACAAATATGCCAAGCAGAAGTAAAGCTAGCTGTGACAGGTGACATATTTATGACAGCTTGACACACCATACAAATAGGGCGCTTTTCAGAATTCATCTGTGGATACACCGGGTTGCACCGGCAATAACTGAGGCATTTCAGAATTAACCCGGTATAAAAAACGCCACGTTTAAAAATTAACCGGTGAAACAGCTGGCTGCGACCGACGAGGTATAGTATAGCCTCTGTTTACTACCAATACCTCCTATCTACACTTTTTGACAAATATGAGTTATTGACACCAACGGTTAGCTCTTAAATAGATCTTTGGAACAGAAATACCTCCCAACTGCTAATATTTTAAGTTTCCCGCCAATTTTACAAAAGAAATATCTCCGATCTGTCAAACTTTACTTAGTATAAGCCAATACCACAGATGTAAATAGCTGCGCGTGGAGCAATTTACATCTGTGCCAATACCTCCTATCTTGCAGTTTGTTATGAATAGTAGAAGTGTGTGTAATATATCAGCTGGTAAGTTTCATGTTTAAGTATTAGTTTCCAATTTTTTGCATTTATAAGTTAAATTTATCTTTTGTGATACTTATACACGTTGTTTTAGTTCGAAAAATCTTGATTTTTTTAGTAAAATACGTAAAACTTAATTGTAGATAGGAGATCTTTCCATTCCATAACATTAAGATAAACTTATAGCAATACCTCCTATCTTAGTCTAGCTAAAGTTTTTTCTCTTATCCTGTCCGCTAATTGCTTGGTTTTTAACGCTTAAAAATGTATAGGAAAGGAAAACATTTAACAGAGAATTGGCTGAAATTTGGTGAAGGGATTATCTATAATATAAAAGGACGCCCTGACTGACTCACTCATCATTGTACAGCCCAAACGGCTAATCGTAGAAACAAGAAATTTTGCACAAAGTCATGTGCCACTAAGACGAGGTTTTTTGAAATTATGCCCCTAAGGGGGTTAAATCGGGTGTTAGGGGCCTTATGGCAAAATCGTTAAATTTTATCCGATTGCTCTGAAATTTCGTACACATAGTCTCTATGGAAAATAAATTGACACGTATTTTTGCTTTTTTTTTTAATTCGGTCACAAAGAGGGTGAAATGAAGTGTCAAAAATTTAAGGGTTGCATCTTAAATAACGATTAAAAATTAACCAATTGTCATGAAATTTGGAACACAAAATCTTCATAGAAATTAACTTTATACGTATTTTTTATTTCTTAAAAATTCAGCTGCTAAGGGGGGAGAAACGGACTGTCAAAAATTTAAAGGTTGAATTTTAAATACGGGGTAAAAATATACCAATGTTTATGTAATTCGGTAAACTGCTTACTAGGAAACTATTTTTCCAAAACTTTGCAGTTCCAGTTCACTAAACTGGGGTACCACAGGATCAAGTATTGGACTAAAATAGGAATTTAAGTTACACGGGCAAAGCTGCGGGTATAATGCTAGTTAGAAAATAAAACAGATCGCACAACAAAATAGCAGGTAAGGGAAATAAAATAAAAAATTTCGTCATTAAATTCCAGCCAAATCTCATAAAGGTTTCTTATACTTTTTAGGGTGTCAGTACAAAATAATATAAAGTATAGAATTTAAATAATATTTTATATTATTTTGGCTGTTTATTAACATTTTTATTTTAGAAATGGGTACCAGAGCACGCAAAATACTGTCATTGTTAAAAGACAAGTCGACACTTAACTCCGGTGTATATGATCAACAACAAAGACCTTCCGCATCCTGCTCTACATCATCGCCACTAGCTTCAGTTGATGTAGAAACATCATTAATTAACTCTCCATTAATTAACTCTCCATTAATTAATTCTCCTACCAAACAGGCAGCCGTAGAGCAAGAATATGATTTATTAAATATTATGAATCTTGACTATAAACCAGGATGCACTAGAATTTGTAGTAGAAGAGAATGGACTACTTTCGTATGTAGAACCCAGATGCAATGCTAAGAACGACTTTCATACACCAATTTCAGAACACAACGATTCATCTAGCTTAGGACCAGATGCAGATATCGAAAGTAAAGCCAATGATCAGAATAAAAATCTATCACAAAAGACTGAAGATGCTCAAATTCAGTTTAATGCTGTAACATCTGACACCTTTATTTGCATTATACTATATACCCGAAAGCGAAAATAATGATCCTGACAAGGACACATTTATTCCCGATCCAGACTATATACCTGATAACACAGATAACAGTGATAGCGATAACGATATGCCTTATGAAGAATTAGTAGAGGGTGAAACCGATTTACAAAATAACGACGCTACAGGTACCGAACAATATGGAAATATGAATGAAGGACGAAAAAGGAAACATAGATCAGTCCAATCTGATGGGAAGAAAAATAAAAATAAAAAACTTAGAATGGAAGCTAAACAATACTTGGGATATACAAAGGAAAAAGGAGAAGTAATGAAGCACAACCAAATACGTTATTTCTCATGTTAACAGAACTGTTACACAACGGAAAACGACATTAAATAAGTCTCGACGTGGTGAAACATTAAATTATTCTTTGACTTTAAAAGATTGTAAGTATGCAGTATGTCGTACGATGTTTTTAAACACCCTTGGATTAGGTTCATTTACGGTACAAAGTTGGACGAAGAAAGATGACCATGCTATGAGCATAAATCAAGAAAGTGCTAATTTGAATCGTGCAAGAAATTCCCCTCCACGCCGAAGACATTAACTATTTAAAAGATTTTTTGAAACAATTGCCAAAATTACCTTCTCACTATAACAGAGCGAATTCTTCAAAACTTTATTTAGAACTACTATTTTTAACTCATTAAAACAACTTTATGACCTGTACTCAGAACATTGCAAGACTGCAGGCAAACACGTTCTTTCAACTAAAACATTTTATAACGAATTTAATCACAGCAATTTTGCACTGTACCAACCGAAAAAAGATCAATATGATATTTGTGTTACTAATCGAGTTGGCAATCTAATTCAATAAAGTATCAATCAATACTAATAAAGTGACAATAAATACACAGATCATATAAAAAGAAAAGACAGGGCACGTACTGAGAAAGCAAGTGATAAAAGTTTGGCAGAAAAAGGACAATGTATTGTGCTTACTATGGATCTTCAAGCGGTAAAAGTTTGTCCAGTTGTTCAAGCCAACAGCGTCTTCTTTAAAACCAAATTAGCATGCCATAACTTCACAATTTACGAAGTGGTTAGTCATCAAAGTACTTGCTACTGGTTTACTGAATGTGAATGTGATTTGGTTGCTTCAGCTTTTACCTCATGTATATTGGACTAATTGAAAAGGCATTGTACTGCTAGGAATTTGCCAATAATAATTTATTCAGACGGGTGTGGATACCAAAACAGAAACAACGTTTTATCAAACGCGTTGCTTACTTATGCAATGAAAAATAAAATACTGGTGTCTCAAAAGTATCTTGAACGGGGCCATACTCAAATGGAGTGTGACTCCGTTCATAGCTATATTGAACGGAAATTAAAAAAACGGGATATCAATTTGCCAAGTGATTACATTTCAGCAAGCAAAGAGGCTAGAACCAAACCCTTCCCATATGAAGTAATCAAATTAGGATTTAATTTTTTTAAAGATTATTCACAAAAAAACTTGTTAAGATATACGACGATTCGGCCTGGGAGAAATAAACCCAAAGAACCGCAGGTGACGGACCTTCGTGCCTTGCGCTACAATTTATATGGATCAATTGACTACAAACTTAATTTTGATGATGAATGGAAATAATTGCTTGTTCCGTAAGACTGGCACAGTTTTTATGACATGTTACCATATAAAAATGAATAATAAAACAATTGATAAATTAATAATGGCTTTTAAATTTTATATTTTATCATGCTTGGTAAACATTGCTAATAAAACTATTAGACTATAATCTCCTTATCTTCATAGTAAATATTATACCAATACCTCCTATCTTCTAAAATGTTGCTAAAATTGGCAATTGCTTGGTTCACCTTGAACAGTCTCTTTATAACATAACCAATCGTGGCCGCTTGGACGTGTTTGGTTGAAGTAACTTCGTAATTTGTCAGCTGGCACCATCATCATTTTGTTTGTTTTTTAAATAATACCCCAGACGCCAGTAATATTATATGTAGTTGTTAAACATAAATAGCAAAAAAGAAAACTTATTAGTCATAATAAATGTGTCATTTTTGAAAAGGAAATAATTTGTTGTTTGTTTTTATTTTTTCCCGCACTTATTTCAATATCGTGGGTAATTACTGTTCCAAATTGATGACGTATAAAGGGCTAATTGGTGACGTCACGTATCTCAAGCGGTTATAAGTTATAACTATAACCGCTTGGACGTGTTTGGTTAATACCATTTAGGAACGGTAATTACCGATAGACCGCTTGGAATCGGTATAAATTCTTTCTAGGATTCCTAACCTAGTTTTTTTTGCAGCTTAGTTTTTATAAATTTGTTGTTGCTCAATTTTCATTTTGATTTTTTGTGGATATTTTAATTTGGTCAGTTATTTTGATGGTCGAGTACTAATAGTAGAAGGATAACATAAAACTTTAATACAATGTTTTTTTTTTATTTTGTTTGCTTATAGGTACCGACTATAAAAGCCACAAACTGATTGCAACAAAAACTGAGACCTTTACAATAGAACCGAGCGGTTTCTGTTTGGTTTTAAGTTTCTTAAACATCAAAATAGTGGCAACCTTTCTAGCATTATCCATAATTTCTCCAATTTATTTTTTTTTTATTTTTAATTTGCTTTGAAAAATTTCAAAATATAAACATAGCACAAATCGGTATTATTAAAACTGCCAACTGTCAAACAAATTCTAAGAAAATAAACCGAAGCGTTTTCGAATATGTAAGTAGCCGAACAGCAACCTGAGATCTAAGGAAAATTTTTCGATTAACCGGTGAATTAATGATGAACTCTGAATGAAAAGTGCCTATAAATACACCGGAATAAGCACTCAGAGGTGCACACTGCCACTTTTTTAGCATACCATGTATATTTTTAAAATGAATTTATGAACCTGAGAAAGGTTAACTGTTTATCATTGAATTTGGTAATAAGTCGAATCTATAAATTTGCCAGTTTCGGTTGAGGGATACGTTCAAACCACATATGTAAATAGCTCCGCACGGAGCTATTTACATCTGTGGTTCAAACAATACGATTTAATCTTTCTGAGTCTGATCCCCTACTGCTTAATATGGATAAAATAGCTGCAGCTAGATCTTTTTTATTTTTTCTTGCTGCCATATTTTGTCTTTAATAAGTGCATTAACTCGACACGATCTCCCAGCGAAGGTGCATGAAAACAAGCATATGGTACATGCATTGGTTTTCAAATGGAATGTAAAAACTGAAAAGGTGCAATCAAATAAAATACAAAAACTGGGATCAGTGGATCAAATGAAAAATGCTGATAATTTCACTTGTATCGATCCGTTAAACTTGAAATTGAATTAAAAATTTATGACTTGGCTTTTATCAAACAATATGAAATTTTAATAAAGCTAGTGCTCAAGACAAATTGAACTATAAAAATTACATATTAGAAAATTTGAGGCCATTATTTGCAAAACTTGCTAATCGACAGAATCATGGATTTTTTTTTTTACTAAGTTTATTTAAATTTTGAAGGGGAATCAAATGATAAAATTAGAATTTTTCAAAAGTCTCTTTTTAGCATGTAAATACTGAGAAGAAAATTACAGTTATATGCAGAACTAGCTCTTTGCTTTGACGTTTTGCTTGCAAAACTCGCTCCTTGTTCTGACACCAATGAAATTAACTTGTTAAATCACGTGATTAACACGCGGTAGCAGCTGTTGTAGGGTTGTTTACAAAAACTTTTTTCGGAACGGCATTTAAGTATTTTTTATTCAAGCAACTACACGGGTGTTTTCTTGGCGAATAAGAAAAAGTTTTTTTTATTAATATGGAGTTAGTTGGTGAAAATGTTATGTCTGTTAAACCTAGTCTAGAATTACAAATTTAAGCAAGGGCCGCATACAAAGAATTGTAAGAAATTTTGTTGTAACAGGAGAGATACCAAGGGAACGTAGGGGTGGTGATAGAGTGGGTCCAAAAAATGACGAAAAATGAAACTGCATCAAACAATTTATAGAATCACATGTACCGAGTCTCATTACTGTAGAAACAAGACAAGTGTGAGGATTTATCTGCCATGTAACTTAAATTTTAAGAAACTTTTCAACCATTATCGTCAGAAAGTTCCACAGCCTATGCATGTAAAGATTTCTTATTTTCGAAAGTATGTGAATGCTAAGTACAATATCGCTTTTGGAATTCCGCTAACTGACTGTTGTTCTACTTGCTTAAGAACAAAGGAGCAGCTAAAAGTAGCAACTTCTTTAGATGTTCGACAAAACTTAGTCACTCAGCATCATGTTCATATCGCAAAGGCAAAGGCTTTTTTCAAACTGCTTAAAAATCCTGAACCCAACACAAGTTACTTTTCATTTGACTGCCAGAAAAACTTGGCACTGCCAAGACTACCTGATCAAGCAGCATATTTTAGCCAGAAAATCAACTATAATAATTTTACCATTGTCGCTGGAACTTCTAAAGATAAATTAAGGCCAAGCAATGTGTTTTCTTACTTGTGGACAGAAATTGATTCCCGCAAAGATTCTAATACAATTGCATCAGCTTTGCAACATGCTCTAAATAATTTTGGTTTTGATCCCAGTATAGAATCAGTTCGTTTGTTCGCTGATGGTTGCGGCGGACAAAACAAAAACACGAATATGATGGCAATGTTGGCTTATTGGCTTTTAGAAGAAGCGCCGAAACATATTAAACAAATTGAACTGATTTTTCCGATCGTCGGTCATTCCTTTATTCCGCCTGATCGCATCTTCGGCCTTATAGAAAAAGATATTACAAAAATGCCTGTTATCGTCAAAATTAGTGACTACGATGATTTAATTAGAAAGCATTCCACTATACGAAAAATCGGTATCGATTGGGATGTCTTTGATTGGAGAATACAAGCAAAACGTGATATTAGCTGCCTAGTTCATGGCACTTTGAATTTAATAAGGCAAAGCGGTTTATTTTTGTAGAAAAAGATAAAAATGTTCTGATCCGAGGTGAGCCCAATTACAACAATGCTATTGGAAAAGCTAAAAGTGTTTGTAAAAAAATTTTAGCCTTTCTTCAATGGCTCCTCTGAAATTACCACTGGGAAAAGAACTTAAGGGGGATAAAGGAACTATTAATGGTCTCCTTTCCAAACACTACGAAGAAAATTGGAGAAGCTTCCGGAACTAACGTTTTATAAAAAACACTTAAAAAAAGATTCTGCCTCACCAGAAGAAACCGTTGATGGTTAGGATTTTTTTTTCTGTTTTTTTCTTTATATGTTTTTTTAAATAAGTATCATTAGAAATGCGAATTTCAATGTTTTATTTGTATGACAAAATAACTTACTTTATTGAACTAATTACTATTTTTTTTAAATTTAAGATACCTATGTATTTTGAAAACTGGTTATTCGCAATAAAAAACCCTGTTTTTTAAAAACTTTGCAATTATGTTAGGCTGAAATCTCATAAATTACATTTCTAAAAGTCATAAGCAACAATTATAAAAACCTTTCAATTGCGAGAAAAATACTACAGAACCTTTAATCGTTTTTTTCGATTTCCCAAAAAAAGGCTTACGAGCAAAAAGCAAGTTTTGCAAATAATGGCCTCATTTGTGAAAACACAAATATGTATGTATATGCAGCCTAAAGTTTCAACAGCATATTTTGACTATCGGCAACACTGCAGTATTAAGGTTTTGCATTTTGAAATGTGTTGCAGCTGTCAGATGAAGTATATATTTAAATTATTAAACCTGCATTAATCAAAAAAAAGAAAACCAAATAAAATAAACTTAAGCAAAAATGAGAATGGATGAGGAAATGCGCATGTTGCAATTAGATAAACCAGGACAGGGAAAAGTGCGTCAATGTTCTTTTTAATATTTAAATTTTAGAAAACCAATTATTCCAGAGCAGCATAGAACTTCAGAAACACACAATAGATGAAGTATTATTTGATAAGAAGCCTGTAGACAGATCTATGTATATTTTAAGGTACATTTTGCAATATAAAGTAATTTGTTTGTTATTGGTATCCTAAATTCAAATTTGGTGCAAATTTAGTTGAGGGTCACCAGCATGCGCATTACAGTTTTGGGCGGAGTTGCACCAACAACATAACATAACCTATACTTTTTATTTACGTATTTTTACCTTGATTCATAATCGCCCTAGTTTTTAAAAGGAAAATCAGATTTTAAAATGTAAAATATTTTACAAAAGCCTTAAAAATGAGCGACGACGACGATGAGGAATGGTCACGAAAGTTTTTAGAGGAAGAGGAACGACTTTTAACGTAAATTTCATATTATTTTTCTCCTCTTTGTAATGAATCATAAAAACTATTTATCTACTAATTTAAATAATGTTTGCAGCAAAGGAGATGAGTTGCAGAAGTTAAGTGTCATTGGATCTCTTCCAGAATTACTCAAATATGACCAGAAGGGAACAGTGGCAAAAATTATACCAAAAATTCAACAGGAGTTACCAAACTCATCATCAGAATTCAGCTTGGCTGTGAGCAGAATGTTTAATATTTTGATTAATATGGACATACCAGTTAATTTAGTTCCACAAGTAAGTACATTTTATTTTTTTATACATGCATATAAATAGGGCAGAGGGAATTTATAAAATGTATTAAGAGTTATGAATAACTTTAGTTCAGATTATAGTCCATATACTAGTCTTAGAATTTAACTTTACAAGTGAAGAAAGAAAATGTGGGAAAATGCAAAATTAAAGTAAAATTTAGAATAATAAATAGGACTGCATCTTTCAACTACAATGTTAAAGTTGCCAAAATTTTTTCTGTGTACTTTGGTTAATAATTATCTTAGTGTTTTGACAGATTATGCAATGCATCATTATCATTTAAAGAATAAAATGCTACTTCACTAATATATAATAGTCAAGTATTTTATTTAAACCATTTTTATCTTTGAAAAGATCCATCAGGTTCATTCTCTGTGTCAGCCTCATTCCATATTAAATATCAGACAATCATAGCTTTTCTTAAAATGTTTATGCTGATAACACACATCTTGTAAAATATATATGGTAATTGCTAGTATAACTTCAATCAAAAAGTCAACTCCACCATTTTGTGATTGACCTGCTCCATTGTTGGTAATGTTTTTCTGGTGGGAGCCTGTAGGCAGGAATAATAATAATAATAATAATAATAATAAGCCTTTATTTCCAACAGGCAACTTGCCCAATAACAGGAAACAGTTGCAAAACAATGAAAAATTTAGTTAAAAAAAAACACACACAAAGAAAAGAAAAAAGTAAAGTAAAGTCACAATCTCAAAAGTTATCCAAAAAATTAGAACAAATAACTATTAATATGATATAAAAATCCAATTATAAAAGTTTAACAAGATAATCACATATTCAACAAAATTAAATTAACTGCAATATACCTACTAACTATAACTAACACATGGGTCTTAATCCCAAGAGTAATGATCCACCAAGATATTGACAATCACATGCACCGGAGAGAAATTTATATCGCACATGTGACAGATCCTATTAAATATAGCGCATATTGTATATAGTGGCGATTTCAACAGGATGTTAGTATGAGGCCTTGGCAGAAAGAATGTTAGGGGATGTCTAGCATTAAGCCTAGGCACCATGAAACGTACACCAGAAAGAAGTACAGGACTATCAATGAATCCATTTAGTAACCCATGCAGGAATTTTACAGAGAAGATCATTCTTCTGAGATGTAATGGATGTAGATTGAAGCATTTCAATAGTTGCCGATGATCAAACCCTCTTACCGGATATATGCCATCCTGCCTGAAGGCCAAAAACTTAGCAAATCTATGCTGAACAGATTCAAGGAGACCAACATGATTCTGATAGAACGGGTGCCATATAATGCAGCCAAACTCCAGTTTTGATCTCACAAAGCAACAGAAAAGCAGTCTTAATGTAGATTCCAAAGTAAAACTTTGAGAACTTCTAATTATGAACCCAAGCCTTCTCAGGGCTGACTTGACTATGTTGTTGAAGTGTGGAACGAATGTAAATTCAGAGTCAAAGGTGATATCAAGATCAGTAATTTGCTCTAATCTACTCAAAATAGTATCATTAATAAAGTAATTAAAATTTAAGGGTGTTTTTGATCTAGAGTAACTGACCACACTACATTTAGCTGCATTCAAGCCTAACCTGTTAACAGCGCACCATACCTCCAATGTATTTAGACAGTTCTGAAGAAAAACACAATCCTCCAAACCATATACATTTAAATATAGCTTCAAATCATCGGCAAAAGCCAGCCTATGACAAGTGAGTGACTCAATCAAGTCATTTATAAAAAAACTAAACAGGAGTGGACCCAGGTTCGAGCCCTGTGGCACATCCGACGTTACGTTAAACAGTTTCGATTTAAAGCCCTCATATTCAACATATTGAGATCTACCAATCAAGTAGGAATGAAATAAATTAAATAATCTCCCTGAAAAACCATACTGAGTTAATTTATGCAGCAAAATATAGTGATCTATCCGATCAAAGGCTTTTTGGAAGTCGGTATAAATAACATCGACTTGAGTATTAACATCAAGTAATTCACAGATGTGGCTAGACAGACAGGATAAGTTAGTAACACAAGATCGCCCGCTAAAAAATTCATGCTGGTCTACAGAGATGAGTTCTTTTGCGTGACTAAATAGCGACCGATTCAGGATAATTTCGAACATTTTTGAGAAGTTACAGAGTAATGAGATTGGCCTGAAGTTCACGATTTGATCAGAGTCCCCAGCTTTTAAAATAGGTATTATTTTAGCAGTCTCCCGTTTCGGGAATTTGACACCAATGCAATCTTTAACCAAGAAGCTAGGTACACCGTCTACACCAGATGTTAACTTATTTTTGAGTTTTTTACTAGCCAAAATAATCTGGGAAGCATCAACGTTGGAAATGTCAAAGTGGGGCACATTATCAGACGTCGACGAATGGTTAATGCGATTTGATTGTATAAATGCCTCACCAAAGAACAGTGCAAAAGCATCAACTATGTCTTGTGGGTCTTTAACTACCACGTCATCGGGTAGCCTCATCATACCAGGAATCCTGGTGCCAGCCTTCTTAGAACCAATAAAATTCCAAAAGCTAGATGGGTCCAAAGAAATATTCCTTTCGGTGTTTGGTATATACAACTTATATTCATTGCTTATTTGTAGTTTGATAAGGCGTCTAAGAGAAAGGAATTTATTTTGAAAGAATGGAGAATTGTACATTTTAAAGTCCTTGAAAGCCTTTTCTTTCCTATAAATGTTCTTAATCAATTCTCGAGAATAATAATTTGGAAATCCTATTTTTACGTTGCTGCTTAAGAGGAATGTGTGTGGCAAATATGCCATTCAATATATCATATAGGGCTCCACATGCATCATTAACGTTAGAGGATAAATACACAGTAGACCAGTCAGCTTCAAGGATCGAGTCATAAACGAGATGGCCTTTCTAAAATTAAAAGAATGAGATAAGTTTTTATTAAGCTGAAAATTATGGACACGTTGGCCTGAGACAGTAAAATCAATTTCCAGTGCAGGGTGATGCAAATCCTCCAAGATAAAAGGCACGTCACTACGCGAAACAGTACAGGTGAAGTTAGATAAAACAAGATCCGATAGTCTGTTTTTATAGTTTAGGATGTGATTACACTGAACAAGATTAAAAGTGTCAGCAAAATTATTCACAGCAATAGACTTTTGACTAACATGATTACCTGTAGGTGAGTCAATAGAGAAATCAGACACGTTAAAATCGCCCACTATTATTACATTATGGTTTAGCTTTGATATTAAAAGTGTAAACTGATCCAGAAATTGCTCGAAAATTACAGATGTGATAGATAGTGGGATGTACAAAACAATCATGTAAAATATCTGTAACCTAATAGTAAATTACCTAATGTAACCTAACAGCCAACAACATCGATAGAGGGCGCAATACTGTTGCAAAAATCAGACAAACTAATTTTTTCAGACACAATGTTTTTAGAAACTCCACAGAGAACTCCGCCACCACGTGTGGCAATAACGGATTCAAATTTTCGGTCCGACCGGTAAACATCATAAGTCTTTGGAAATATTTCACCACTAGATATCTCTGGCCTCAACCATGTCTCGGTAATGCATATGGTGTGAAAATTCTGAGCAATGGCGGCAAGAAAAAAAGTCTCGGTTTTAGTATTAAGACCACGAACATTTTGATAAAAACAAGTTAAGTGGGCATCACTAGCATGTGAAAATAAAGGCGAATCTAGTTTTTTGCTACAATTCTGGGGGAACCATTGATGTATCTTATATAAAGATTATTTTCTCCTTCCTCTTTGCGTCGCTTTAACTCCGATTTGGCTGACTTAAGCTCATTGCGCTGCCGAGGCGTCATGTCCGTCTCGATGAAGAATTTACCGACAGTCTTCAATTTGTTCTTCAAAACAAGCCTAACATCGTCTGTACTACCAAGGATCACCCTAACAGCCTGACGCCCCGCTTCCCAAATGTACTAACAGCCAGCACATTGACGGTAGTTTCGCACAAGTCAGTCAGCAGCTTCTTAGTCTGGACAACATCAGCTCTGCCTTCTTTCGAATCAAAGTTAAAAAGTCTAATGTTGTTGGCCCTTTTCTGGCGCTCATGCAGCTCACTTAGGATGGCTTCGTCGATTGGCGCGGGCGTGACACTCGTGCTAGGAGCGGAAATAGGAGGAGCAGACGCCCGACAGCTGTAATCTACTGAGAGAGCAGGCAAGTTATGCAGGGTTTCTTCAAGTACAACAATACGTTGCTCCAATGTGACAGTTCTCTCGATGGATTCTGAGTTGTGGTTGTACATAGTGGTTTCCAAATCATTTATTCTTTTGATTAACTTAGGAATATTAAATAAACCTTCCCTGCAGAGGGGACAAGCAAATGGCATCATTCTCGAAACCATGACAATAACTCTAATTTCACTGGAGGATATGCTACCACATTCTCTGCAAATAACTTTCCTGCAGAAATCGCACGGATACCCAAAAAGTTCATTTTTGATTTCTTTGAATGAGCAATTCTTACTGCATATATAACAAACTCCACTACCAGACATTTTTAATAAACTTGAATTATCGATATTACCAGCCCAGCTCCACTTGAAGATTCAAGGAATGTGAAGAAAACAAGCTGGCTAGCATATTGGCTTTTTCTTTTGATGTGGTCGCCAATTGTCCATTTTCATCTGTTAGTCGAGGTATTGATTGTTTGCTAAAATTAGAGTTAACAGATTTGGCAAGAGACCAAAAGTTGTTCAAGTAGCCTGAAGATCCGGAAAATATGGATTATGGCATTTTAACATTATGTTATTTGGACTGGCTTGAAAGACTTGTTGGGACCTTGATGACATTATGGCAAAATGAATCGCAGAGAAAGCAGAAGGAAAACGTGGGAAGTTCGTTGCCATGGAATAAGTATATTGTGGTCGTGATGGACTTCAACAAATAGGTCGAGGCGTACCCTTTACTAAACCAGGAGGGTTTCTACTAGCGCCAATGCTTTAATAAAAAATGATGCCGCTTAATTTCTCCAGTTGTGGAGGGAAGCCGTGATTAGCATGATGGCTGTCCAGCGTATTTCGCTTTTCTGTAAAGGCTTTCCTAGACCAGAGCTACAACAGATGGATTGGTAGAGCTGGTCCAGCCCCTTGGCCAGCAAGATCACCTGATTTCATACCTTGAATTTCTGAGGAACAATGCAGGAGTCTTTGCTCTCTTGCCGGCATTTTGGGTCAACAGGCGTAGAAAATGTGTGGAAAATGCATGGAGAACATTTTGAGTATTTGCCTAAAAGTATTGGTACATTTTTTATTGTGAATATGAATTAACAGTTTAACTGTCAAACGTCAATACCATATCATTATTTGGTCATGACCTTTCATGGCCACCTAAAGCAAATATGTCAAATATATCCGATTTTTACAGTAAATTGCCTTTATTTCAGAAACTGAACTACTTAGATATAGGAACATGATATCTCGTTAGAAAGGGATTTCAATTTTCTTTTAGAATATGTTATAATATACAGTGTTCCATTAAAAAAAGTGCATTTTTCACAATTTTTGTATCTAGTGGCAACATCACTAATTTTGACCAACCCTGTATACTGTAGAACACATTTTTATGGTGAAGACTAATGTACAATACTTCCGTAAATTACGCTCATAATTTCAATTTTCTGCGCGTTCCAGTGCCGTAGTAATAAAAATTTATTTGGAGCTATGTTTTGGTCAAAAAATAAATAAAATAATTAATTTCTCGAAAACCACTAAAAATAGGTATAGGAATAAGTTATGCAAAAACAATCATAAAGCGATAGCGGATCAGAAAAGAAAATACTATACAGGGTATTTCATTTAAAATAACAAAGTTGCTACTACTTTTTGGTATAAAATGGGCTAAAAATATTTTTAATCGTTAGATCACTATCTAAGACCCATGATGCCAAATTTTCAATAAAATGCTATTTTTCGTTCTCCGTAAACGTCTAAGGTACCATCAATCATCCTGTATGTAAAATCCTATACTAAAATGCTATATAAAATATATATGAAATCTGAAATCTTTATTAATTCATAAAATTATGTAGGGGTTTCAAAATAATGGTTTATCCAGTATTAAACTAGAAATATGAAAGTGTACAATTTGGGTCATATTAATGTTTTAGATTCTGCAGGGGCTAGAAAACAGAGACCCAATCATAGCAAATGCTTGGATGGACACCCTCCTTGCAGTAATACCGGTACTAAAAGAGCACATAATAAAAAATGAAGTTCTTAAGTGTGCCATTGCAAAGTCACAGTTATCTAAAGCTGCATATTTTCGAGTGTCCAGCTGCAAAATTTTAGGCCAAGTTTCTGTGCATAAGACTATGAATCCTTTTGAGTAAGTACCTTTTTACTTGTTTCATTGAACGAAACGTAATTTAAAAGCTGCACTTTAATGCATAACAAGTGACTTTTAAATTTTAAAAACTTTTTTGTCGAATACAGCTCTAAACCGTTTATGTTTTCAGAGTTAAAAAGGATGTGTTACCACTTGTTCAAAGCCTTTGTCAAGACTGCTTCTATGAGGTTCGTGCAGCTATGTGTAAAGAACTTCCGAATGTCGCTCAAGGTAAGCTTTACTTGAATGATTTATATTTCAGCATGTTGAGCTTATTAATTTTCAAGGTTTGTACAACCTGGGTGATGCAATTGTAAAAGTAAACCTTTTACCTCTACTGGTAGAGCTTTCTTCAGATGAGAATATTATGGTTAGATCTGTTGCAATTGAATCAGTTGTATCGATTATCCCATTTTTAAGCATAGGTAATAAATTATTAATTTTAAACTATTAGACAGTGGAAGTATTAGTATTATTATTATTTTTTAGATACCATAAAGGGGACTATTATACCTTTAATAAAAAAATTGTGTACAAGGAGTGCCTCAGAAGGTAAAATGCATCATACTTTAAAAGCTATTTTTAAAAACATATTTTAACGGCTTTTAGGTGATACCACATATATATCCATAGCAAGTGTGTTTGATATGCTGATTAACAATTTACAAACACACATGAGTCCAGGTGATAGTATGTGGTTTTTAGACTATTTTAATCATATCTCCAAAAAAGGATTATCTTTAATCGAGGACATAGATACTGATCCTTCAATTGTGAGTTTACAACGACACATAGCTACGAGTCAAGACTTAGGAATATTTTTTTAGTGCATGTTGTGTCGGGAACACTGCGCATCTTGTCTCGCCAAAGTCGCTATGATGGTTCAGAGTTTAATACCACAGGAAATATCTGGAAAATGGTACCATACGTTTAAAGCTTTGGCTGCGGATCCGTGTTATATTGTGCGTAAGGCAGTGGCAACTCGGTTCGCTGAAGTCGTAAAAATTCTTGGTAATTTTTTTTTAATATCTTTATTATTTATTGAATTCTCTGGTGATTTTTATCACTGAGTTACTAAAATATGTACAACCACCCCTAATATCAGTAATGACGTTTAACCGTGCAAAAAGTTGTTGATAGAGATGTCGAAGGAATTATTAAAAGAAATTTAATTTTATCATGCAAATATAGTTATTTAAAAGCTTTTTTATAATAAGTATTTTATTTTAATATATTTAACCAAATTGCTAATAACAAGCGTTGGAGCAGTTTTGCATGCCTATCAGAAAATTTTTGTTCTTATTTCAGGCCTTTGGAGTAATTTTGTTCATTTTGATGAGATATTTGAAATATTTTTTTATTTTATTCCAGGCTTTGCGTAACTAATTTTGTATCGTTCAAAAAACTATATAATTTATATATTTACTCTAGGAATTTAAATATCTTTTTCATTAGAAACAAGTTTTATGTTGTTCAGGGATTTGAAATAATTTTTCATATTCTCTGATAATTAATAATTTTTTGGTTTTTTAGCTTCTATTTTGAAATAACTAAGTAAGTTTCTTTTTACATTCTTTTAATCTATAGTTAACAAGGTTTAAAAAAAATCTCAAGTGGGGTGGTCTTGACCTAAGGAGGTTAAGCTTGTGCAAATAACCATAATTTGTTTCGTTAAATTATGAACTTTGGTTGACCTGTATAAATATGTATAAATATGTTGTTATATAATCAAATTGCTCTATAATAAGCACCTCGTACGTACAGTATTAATCTATGCTGTGGCTAAGTAAGGCACTAACTTCTTGTATTATTATTATTATTGAAAGAAAAAACAAAGATAGATAACTAATATAGATAATAATTATGGAGCCTTAAAGCAACCAACTGTGATTCATACTGTCCGCACACAATAACAAATTTTGTTAAGATTGGGGTAGCAGTGGGTGTAGTAGAGAATGGACCACAGGATAGGCAACTCATGCTGAAGCAAGACTTCCAGGGAAACGTAATAATAATCCAGTGTAGCCCTTTTGTCCGTGTAATCCCATTAAAATAATTGATTTAATATGTTGTTTTAGTGACCCAGTTCAATTGTGTTTACGTTTAGGGATTAAGTTGGATGTCGAGTCAATTCAAATCCAAGCTTTTTAGATCTTTTTTCTGTAATGCCAACGTTTTGGCCTGTATTAGGCGTTTTTTACGGCGCTACAAATTAAAAAGAAAACGTAGTAAAAATTATTTATAAACAAAGTTAAAGACATTCATGGTACAAAATGGTCAAAACAATATTAGAATAAATTAAACTAAACTATTATGTTATTCAATAACTATTTCAATTGTTTAAATACATCTTTAAAATATGAAGAAAAAATAAACAATAATTAAATTTAAATGGGAATATTCAAATGTATTTTCAACAGAAAAATTAAAGCTTTTCGCTAGACAGTATAGAGCCGAACAGGGCCGTATTTTTTGGAGATTCCATTTGGTTTCTTAGTTTGCATTTACCTGGATTTTGAGGGATAAACGCATTTATATAATCAGATAACTATTTTTAAGTTTTTGTTTATAACTTTCTGACCTCGCCTTAATCATTATTTATTAGAAAGATTTTATAACAGATGGAGTTAACTATCCAAACAACGCACAAAAGCACAGATTAATACAAATCAATTAACAAGTAAACAGGAATTAATAATATTTGACTTAAAACAATTAATATGGAATTAGATACAAAACTTATAAGAATCGAAGTACAAAGTTGTAAGAAATAGTACTTAAAAAGGAAAGGAATAAAACTAATAAAAACTAAGGATCAAGTTGCCTTAAACGTCGCCTAAATACATTAATACTAATTAGCACATCTAAAAAATGAAGAGTTTGATAAATAGTTGAAAGAATACGTGGAAGTATTAACAGTTGGTCTGAAAAGTTATACAGAATGTAAGGGCTAGTATTAATACATAAGTTTTCTTTATAGAAAGGGTAGTCAATTTGATTATCATAATAATCCTATGTACAATCATTATAAAATATCTATATTTTTCTAAAAACTATACTGTAAAATTTTAAAGTTTAATTATAAGTTTTCATTATAACTAAGAAAATGCCTAGGTCGATTAAATCTAAAATTTAATATATGTATTAAAAATTTATGTTGTACACTTGCCAACTGATGAATATATTTGTGATACATCGGACAAACAACTGTTGTATGCTCAAGGATAGGCCTTGCCAACGAATTATAAAATAAAATTGATGATTTACTATAAATTTAAAACAGAAACAATCCACATACCTTAATTTAGTTCTCTGCGAAAACTATACCGTGACATTCATCAGGATTAATAAATAATTAATTTTTATACTACCGCACGTATAGTACTCACTTTACACACTTCCCAGGGTTTAAAAAGTTTTACTTTTTACGCACTAGTGCCAAAAAAAGTCTTTTGCACTAGTGCGTAAAAAGTAATTTGAATTTATTTGACATTTAATTTATAATTTGTTTAAAAAAAATGAATTTTTTTTTTACGCACTAATGCGTAAAGTAGTTTGGTATTTTTTATATACATTTTCTTCGGTACAATATGGGGGGAAAGCTGACCAATGGGCCAAACTCAAAAATTTAAAAAAAAATATTTTTAATGTAAGATTAAGTTAAACATTTTTTATGCATTTTTCTTTGCAGTTTTCTATGAATTAACTAATAAATTTATAAAATACGTTGGACTTATTTTTTTTTTAACAAAAAACATTAAAATCTGACGAACTTCTTTGTCTACAATATTTAGCCATGAAAAAAGGGTGATCAAACTTTTATCTATAAAGTAAAATCTATTTTGCTCCTATCTTTTATTTCTATGCCATTTTATATTTTATCATATCTCCATGGCATCAGGGTAACCAAAAAATTAAAAGATATTGTTCCTTTTTAGTTATAAAAATTGTTTGTAAACCATACATGATTTTCTTAAATTTGGGGTCTAGTTGACCGACAAGTTAATAAGTTGCATATGACGCGACTTTAGTATTTTATGCTAAGAAAGAGAACTTGCCCGTTCCTCCTTCTATTAAAAAACAATATTTCCAAGATTTAAAAGTAAGTCGATCAGATGGCACCAATAGCACAGCAGAATGCGGTAAGTGGATTTGCTGCATGTGGTATACCCTCCTTCCAGAAAAAAATTTTTAATAATTCCTTCCTTTTCAAATTTTCCTAAAAAGATGTTAATCCCAAAAAACGAATTTATAATCTAAAAATTTAAAAAAACTAAAAAATCCTGAAAAATAACACAAATGGCAAAAAAAACTGAACTTTATTCCCGATCATTTAGTTACTGCGGAGGATAGCCCAGAAAAAACAAGCCAAGAAGTCCTTCCCTCCACGAGTTAATATAAGCCATGAAACGGCAAATTTCGAAAGATTTTGGATAGTTATTGGAAAAAGAATGAAGTGATCATCATGCAGTTTTAATAGCCAGTCAAGTTCACCCAAGACGGGGCCATTACAGTTTTTGTCTTTTTAATGCCTTAAAACCTAAAAAAATTATGCATATATCATTAAGTATTATTAATATGCTTAAAGACCCATAATATAAGCTATATATACGTTCTTTTTTTAAATATACTACTAAAAATAATTCCTTCGGTCAAGTTCACCCCGTTTTACGATAGTAGAAAATTTTTTATATGTTACACGTGTGTAAAATCTTTTTTTTATTCATGTGAATTGAAAATCTGGTGGATTTTTAATAGTATTATATGTTTTCAAATCATCCGCGTACTATCAGAAAAACATTGTCCAACATCATTTAAAAAAAAAACAGAAAATAATAAAAAATTATCATACTTTTTTTGTACTACAGTCTCGTACTATAATCATAATAATTACTGTGCCTTAAACCTTAAAAGGGAATTCTAACCGATTTCTTTTCTTTAGCAAATTCAGAGCATAATTGTATAGCTTATTATCTATTTTCTGATTTGCAGTATGACATTTTCTGGGAAAACATTACATAAAAATAAGTAGAAACGCATTCATAAAATTTGACCATTGTTAATGTACATCTGATGTTTCTATTTTAACCCTTTCAGGACCATTGGTTAGCTGAGCTAACCACAATTTATTAAATTTGTACGTAAACGTCTAGCGGTCATTTGATCTAATCACAATGCATAGTGTGTCGCCTAAGTAGTATATTATATGGAAATATTACATGCATGCTCTAGATGGCAATAAATTCGGTTTTTATTTCGATATTTGGTTAGTGTGAAAGGATTGTTTTGTTTTGGTGTAAACAAGTGCATTTGCTTCACGTTTTGAAGTGGTTTTGAAAAAAATTACAGGTAAAAACATATTTTCTTTATAATTATTTGTTAAAAATTAATTGTTTTGTTAGTTATCATCAAATATTGTATTGTATTGTATCCCGGTCTAACCACCAGGCATCAGTAAATCTGAGAGGTATCAGAAAAGTTTAAGATTATTGGTTTACAGGAAATTTACGAATGGTTTGAAATAAAGACCTTGACTATAATAGTTTCAGGCTGTTCTTGGTGATTTCCAAATCTAATAGTTGAAATATATATTTGCTATGGATATTTTTTATTACTAGTGATTTATTTCACAGAGGGTTTATTTCTTTTTTTTTCAGGTCCGTCCAAAATTACTTGGAGGTGGAAAGAATTAGAAAATCTACCTCCTGGCGATTTTGAAAATTTCATCAGTAGCATACCATCTAATAACGAATCAGAACCGAAGATGATATTTGTGACGGACATTTTGGATATTATGGCAATGGACGTTGATATATTAGAAGATGTCGAGGAATAGCAAGATATACCTGCAGCTGTAGTTATACCGAACTATGAATGGGAATCTGAAGATGAGGTTCCTTTCACGCAATTACAGTTACAGCTTTGAAATACTGCAATACAGTGGACAAAGCAGACAACATTTTGTACACAGGTTGACGCATTTACTGAAAATACTGGACCCGTTATACCACAAGATCTAGAAAGTCCTACTGATATTTTTTTGCATTTGTTTACGTTGGATCTGATCGAAAAAATTGTATTCGACAACTAACCTTCATGCCGTTCAAAAACAAGGTGGCAATTGTAGTTCATTTTTGCCAACAACTTCAGCTGAAATAAAAGTGTTCCTTGGTCTAAACCTTCTGATGGGATTAAAACCTATACCCAGCTATCGTGATTATTGGTCATCCAGAATTGAACTTAGAGATGATTATATAAGTACTGCTATGTCCAGGGATCGCTTTGGCTGGTTGTTGAGCAACTTACATTTGAATAACAACGCAACTGAACCGAAAAAGCAAGATGACAATTATGACAAGCTTTACAAAATTCGCCCACTCCTTGATGCCTTATCAAATTCTTATCAAAATTCATTTATGCCAAGTGAGTACCAAGCCATAGACGAATCTATGATACGATTCAAAGGAAGAAGCAGCATTCGACAATACATGCCGATGAAACCGATCAAGAGGGGATACAAGGTGTGGGTAAGAATGGACGAAACAGGATTTATGTCGCAATTTCAAATTTATACGAGTTTCAAATCTTACTGAAAAATCCTTAGGTTTATAAAGGACTTAAGGTTATAAAGGACCAGGGTTATAAAGGACTTATCTAGAGAATTAGTTGGTAAGAAGCATAAATTATACTTTGATAATTTTTTTAACTCGGTTGAACTGCAAAACAGTTTACTGTTGGAAGGCATTTATGCATGTGGAACCGCCAGAAAAAATATGCCAAACGACTTGCGTGACCATAAGCATTTGAAAAGAGGAGAATCGGACTATCGCGTATCTACAGGAGGAATTGTAGCCTTGAAGTGGATGGATAGAAAAGGCGTTCTTTTTATTTCAAATTTTCACGATCCTGCCAACCTGGAAACTGCTTCTAGAAGAAAAAAAGACGGCTCTAAAGAAGATGTAGAATGCCCATCACTTTATTACACGATTATAACCGGCACATGGAGTACGTCGACAAGTTTGACATGTTAAAGTCACTGCATGAAATAGATAGAAAGTCACGAAAATGGTGGCACCGAATTTTTTGGTACTTTGTTGTGCTACAGTCATTAATTCCTACATCATCTTCAAACAAAGAATGCCAAATACTATGACCTTGAAACAGTTTCGGCTTTCTGTAGTGAGTGGCTTAGTTGGTTCAAATCCAGAACAAGCGAAACGTGGTCGGAAAAGTGCAGAGAAACCCCCAAATAAATTCAATTGCTCATTTTTGTTGTACTTTTTGCCATTTTAATGTATTTCTCTCATGAATAAATTAATTTTATAGTCCGATAGTGATGAGAAAACTCATGGAAATGCATTACGTTTGATTAAAATGTTGGCATTTTTATTTATGGAGAAAAGTCTTCGCGCTATACTCTTTTTTACTTATTTCCTCGAAAGATCTTTTATTATAAAATGGTAATTTTTTAGGCCATATGGCATCTATATACCGGGTGGCGCGTCGCCGAGCGGAACATAGGAAAACTCATGTAAATTTTAAGGGGGTTAATTATTGGCTTCCCTGTACATTTTATAGAAAAAAATATAACATAACTTTTTGACGAGACGAATCTAGCAAATCCTTGTGCAAAATTTCAAAAAATTTTAATAAGCGAATCGTGAATTATTCAATTAAATGTAATTGCAAAATTAGCAAATTTTCGGTTCAGGTAAAACCAAACGGGCACCAATATATATAAAAACCTATATATATCCATATTAAGAGTTTATAATTGACAAAAATGTTATTCTACAATCAGAATCTTTTAAAATTTATATGTTAAAATAAGCGGTTATAAAGACTCTTTTATTTTGATACTCAATGTTTTCTAACAATAGTTATAATTGTTTAAAAAAACTTTTATATTACCCGCTGGTCGTCTTTTATTTTCTTAAATTTATCTCTACAAAGAAATTAATTCATATACATATCATACCAGGCTTCATACCTTACAACCACCATAGTAAAGTCGTACTGGTACAACCAAAATCTTTCAGTCGTTTTTAGAAATTATTCATAACCTCGAGAGAGAAAAAACAATTAAAATACCTTTTTAAATTTTATTGTTGTGTTAAAGGACTTTCTACTATGTTGAAGTTTTATAACTTTTTCTTTTCCTATAAAGTATTAGTATTAATATAAGTTATGCAGTTTTTATTCTTTTTTATTTTGAACCTATATAATTAAGAGTTATTTTAATAATCCATTTTAGCTATGTCCAATAAAGTCGTTGTGATTGATTTGACGAAACTATTAAGAGATGAGGACGAGGAAGTTTTACAGGCACTCGTACCCAATCTGGGACGCATCTTGGAATTATTTACTTCTACAGGCGTTCTACAAAGAGGTAATACTATATATATAGTGAATTTTTTTGAAAAACGCTCGGCCCCTTTGATTTTTATTTCCAGGAGGACACAAGTTTGGTGAAAAATCTCGTTAACACGTGCCCCCTGGTGATACCACCCCTAAAATCTTAAATGGATACCTTATTTCAAAGGTTCAATTCCCTTTATAATGACGTAAAAATCATGTACATTCAGTAGTTTTTGATTTTTTGTAGATTTATTGCTTAAAGACGACTTGACTACTTTAAGTTGTCTAAGACTAGGTACATCAGATTAGTTTGTACTACTTTCAGAAAAAAAAATTGTAAAAGCATTTACTTAATAAGTAAGTGCTTTTCTTCATTACGCCCATGGTTTGCTTATCATTTTGTTGAAAATAGTGATTGGAGCATTTGTGCGACGACATGAGAACAATAACGTCAAAAATATGCTCTAGAATACAGGGGCGGACAAAAGTATGGCATTTTTTTGACATTTTTTGTATTTTTGTTGTACACAACTTTATTAGCAATATATTTTTTTCACTAAAACTACATGTAATAGGAGATCATATTTTATTCAATGAATAAAAAAAAATACCAGTTATCAAAAAAACAAAAATTAAAATAAACAATTAATTGGACAAAAGAATGGAAATTTATAATAAAAAGTATTAAAAAAAAGCAAAAAATATATTTTTTTCAATATTTTGTGGCATATCCCTTGGCAGCCAATACTGCTGATATCTTCTAGGTAGAGAATCGATAAAGATCGGGCAAATTTCCACAGAAATCTTCTTTCATTCTTCCTGTACGGTTTCCCAAAGTTCGTGCTTGTTTGCTATGTCTTTTTTCGAATTTCCCTTTCTAAATGGTCCCAGAGGTTCTCAATAGGGTTGAGATCTGGCGACTGCGCTGGTCATTCAAAAACCTCCATACTACTTTCAGCAACTTTTTACTAATTTAGAGGAGTGTTTTGGGTCATTGTCCCGTTGAAATGTCCAGCGTAAGGGCATTTCTTTCTCCGCATACGATATCATTACATTTTTACGGATATCCCTGTAGACAAAACGATCCATTTTTTCGTCTATTTTTACTATAGGACCAGTGGCAGATCGGGAAAAGTATCCCCACACCATATAATGTTCCCACCACCATGTTTCACTGTTGGAGTTTGATATTTAACATCTCTTTACCCACTGGTCTTCTTACACGTTTTCCGATAGATCCGAAGAAGTTAAACTTACTTTCGTCGCTAAAAAGCACGGTATTCCATTTTTCTTGTCTCGAAGTAATATTCTGTTAAGCAAATTTTATCCGGGCCTTACGATTTTTTTTGAAATGGGTGGTTTCTTTACCGATACTCTACCTATAAGGCCAGCTGCACACAGGCGCCTCCGTACAGTCCTATAGAAAATGTGCACGTGAGATTAACGAAGAGGTAAGGGAACGCTGAATATTTCCCTTGCTTTGCTTATCATTATACTCACGTGCCAATTTTCTTGGACTCGCAATAGACAACCTTTGTCAATATTAGGATTGGTTTTTTTAGAGCGACCTATTTTTGGAAGGCTTTTCACATTGCCTACTAGCCGATTTTCTGTTAACATTTTTTACACTGCAACCTCATTAATTCTCAAATTTCTTGCAATTATTTTCTCTTTAAGCCCACAATTTTTTAGCTCTAAAACTTTTTTTTCAGATCTTCCGAAAAATATTTGTTTTTTCCCATAATTTAGAAACTTTGCCTGCTGCAATAAACTAAATATACGCACAGAAAAATTCAAACTAAAAAATTTCCATTCTCTTATCCATCCCAAAAAATAATAAACATGATGCTAAAAAAAGGAATGCTCACTACAACTATTTATCTGCAAAAAAGTATGCACCAACAAAAAGTATTCAATGTATCATAAAATATTTGTACCTTTATTGGCTGGTACTTTAATAGTAAACAAAAAAAAAATAATTTCCATACTCTTGTCCGCCACTGTATGTAGCTAAATTTCGGGAAACTGATTCAGTCGCCAATAAAAAAGGCACACATTGAAAATTCTATGTATAAAATTCGCCTTTTACAAGAACTGAATGAAGACGATTTTGATCGGCGATTACAATTTTGTGAAAATATTAGTGAACGAATCATAAACGATAAACATTTTCTATTCAATACTTGCTTTTCGGACGAATGTTCCTTTTTTTAAATGGAGTAGTAAATCAACATGACTGCCGATATTGCTCCTATTCTAATCCCAGAATTTATCACGAGGTACACATACAGCAGCCACAAAAATTAAATGTTTGGGCTGGTATTTTTGGCGATCATTTAGTTGGTCCCTTTTTCTTACCTAAAAAAAAATTTACCGGTTATATAATATCCTATTAACCTGCATTAACTGCCCCATAATTGAAAATCAGAATGATCGGCGGTATATTGCGAATCGGTTGATGCTTCAACAGGCTGGTACGACACCATATTACGAGTTACGTGTTTGACAATATTTAGATCAGACGTTTCCCGATCTATGGATTGGTAGAAGAGGTACCATTGAATCGCCCCCAAGATTGCCAGATTTATCACGTTTGGATTTCTTTTCTATGGGGCCACTTAAAAAGCAAAATACTGTGCCAACATCGTTAGAAGATTTTCGGCAAAGAATTGTGAATGAATATATTCAAATTACTCCTCAAATATGGCAAAATGTGCGGCAACGTTTTGAGCAAAATCTTTATTATTGCATGGAGAGTCATGGTGGTCATTTCCAACATTAACTTGCCTGACTCATCTTTAAACTACTTTCCTACCAAATGTATTGATATCCACTAATGATGATGTATTAGGTTTATTTAAGTTTTAAATCAATAAATTTCCATCTTTCACATCATTAAAAATGGAATTGAAAGACGTTTAAAATAAGGTATCACTCGAACCCTCTTTCTATTTAACCCAGATATACCTACTGTAGGTTTAATCGAACAGTTTGCAGATCGATATTCTAAAATTTTTTCCACGTGTTTTGACACTTGCGGATAGGTGGCATACTGGTAGGCGTGTTTTAGAAGTTTTATTTGTTTACTTGCTGCTGTTGAATACGAGTCGTGAGTTGTGGTAAAGGTGAAAAAATAATTTCTAACCAGTTGTGTGTCTCATAATGGATAATCCAATCGACTTGCGGCCTGTCGAGTAAGTAAAACAATTACCGTAAATAATTGTTTTATTATTGCATGATATTTTACAATTGAATGATCTTCTTGCTGAGTTAGAAGAACGAACTCAACTAACGATATTGAGATAGTAATTCTTCCACCCACAAATGCGAATGATGATTTCACGGATGAAGATTCATGTGATGAGCAGGAAGTGGCAATCAATAACTTGCCACCATGGCAATTACTAGCAGAAGCAGAATTTCGCAATAAGGATCAAGAGAGTGAAAATATACAAAGCCAAGTAGATACAAGCCAAGAAGAAATGGAAAAACGCCAAGAAGATATGTGGGATGAGAGTGACAATTTGCCGTTGTCACATTTTTTGAAATCAAAGTCCAATAAGAAAAAAACATATAAATGGGCAAATCTCGATATTGACAATAACCAAATAAATATTGCTTGGATACCAAAATTGACAGCTGCAAATGAAAGTTCCCCTTCGCACTTTCGCAGCTTTTTGCCAAGTTTTTTGATGAAGATGTTATAAAGCTCTTGGTAGAATTTACCAATATGTTTGCTTCAAAACGAAACAGAAAAGCTGATATAAATTGTGATGAAATCTTTTTTAGGAGTATTATTGGTAAGCGGCTATTCCTCAGTCAGTAGAAGACGAATGTATTGGGAAAATTCAGATGATTCGAGGAATATTTTGATTTCAAATTCTATAAGTAGAGATAGATTTGAATACATTATGTCTAACATTCACTGCTGTAACAATGATACCCGAGATACTAGTGATCGTTTTGCAAAAATGAGACCCCTTTTCAACATAATAAATAAGAATTGTTTAGCAAATGCACCACATGTTGAGCAGCATAGCATAGACGAGGCTATGGTACCGTACTTTGGGAGGCATCCAGGAAACAATTTATAAAAGGAAAACCGGTACGATATGGGTATAAACTTTGGGTCGGTACCTCATTTTATGGCTATATCAACTGGTTTGAACCTTATCAAGGCGCCAAATCAGAAATATAAAGAAATGGGATTGGGACCTTCAGTCATTTTGAACTATTCTGACATAATTTGCTCAAAAATATGTGCCCAATATCATCTTTTTTTTGATAATTTCTTTTCAACCATTCCATTAGTTGAAGAACTGACCAACAGAAAAATAAAAGCCACCGGAACTCTGCGAGAGAACAGACAAGCAAATTGTCCTTTATAATCGAAAAAAATTTTTAGAAAATCAAAACGAGACAGCTGGGATTTTCAATCTACAAACCAACGTTCCATCATAATTGCGTCCTGGAATGACAATTATATTGTAAATGTTATTTCAAATTTTGTAGGAGTACAACCAACTCATACAGTTACACGTTTTTCATATGCCGAAAAAAAACGTGTAGGCCTTGAACAACCACAAGCTATTAGAGTATAAAATAAATATATGGGGGGAGTTGACCGTAGCGATCAAAATATGAGTTTGTATCGAACGGCTATTAGAGGCAAGAAGTGGTATTTTCCCCTTTTTTGTCATATGTTGGATTTAGCAGTACAGAATGCCTGGGTTCTACATAAAAAAACAGAGAATGGCAAACTAGATCATCTAACGTTTCGAAGGAGGATCGCTAAAGCATTTCTTGAAGGTAATTTGGGCCGAAGCAACCGTAAAAGATCTCAGCCATCATCCCTGGAAAATGTCGATTCAAGATTTGACCGGATTGACCACCTTGTTGATACTCAAGAAAAGCCAACGCGTTGTAGGGTTTGTCATAAAGCAGTTTCTGTGATCTGTAAAAAGTGTAAGGTGGCACTACATATCAGATGCTTTGCGGCCATACACCTATTTCCTAAATTTAGATTAGCTAATTTGATAAAGGTTTTTTTTCTGTATTTTTACAATAAATATTCTACCAAAAAAAGGTTTTATTTACATTGCATTTTAGACCTCAAGTGCCTACTGTCCGTTTAAACGAACACCCATTTTATGGTACAAATTGGTATTTTTTAGGAAAAGAATCTCTTTTAATGTGTAAAGGTAGATTTAAGGAACAATATACCAAAAAATTAGAAGAAAATTTAAAAAAATATATTTCAGGCATATCTGGGTTAAGATTTTAGGGGTGTCACTCCCGCCCAGAGGGCACAGCAGCCTTAATGTGATTTTTCACCAAACTTGTGTCCTTGAAAACGGACTCGACAAGTTTGAGCGTTTTTCCTACTCTGTGTCATTTTGCCTCTGTTACGTTTTCGATGCACGTTCCAAGTGTAAACTTAAAACGGCAACTAAACTTAATAACTGCTAAATTTTAATTATTATTCTTCATAAAATTTGTCAAAATATCTACCAGGCTCTTAAAATTTTTTTTTAATAGAAATTCCAGTCCAATCAACACTAGATATAGGACGAGCAATGTTAAAATGTCAACATGAAGCCTTTCGAACAAACAATTGGAGAATGAAGGAAAGTCTGCTAATCCAATGGGAACGTTTGCCAAACTGTTTTCCTTCTGATTTTATCCATCAACATTTTTCACCTGTGGTTCTTGCCGCAACAGTCAATGGAGTAAGAACATAATAAATATGTTTGTTTACAGTTTATTAAGTTTTACGTTGTGTATATTTTTTAGAGAGCTAGGCCAGTACGTTCGCAAGCCACCAGAACCCTTTTGATTTTTCTTAAGTATAGCGTCAAAGAGAACCATCGCAAATGGATAAGGGAAATGATCGTGAACCAGTTATGCTCGTCTCAGTGTTGCTACTCGAGGCAAATGTTCATTACCCTGTGCACTCACGCTTTGGATATTTTTAGTTGGAAATATTTCAAGGAGCATTTTTATTTACCATTATTGAGTTTAGCAGGTACAAACCCACTTTTCACATTCTCTACTTATGACGTAGAATGTTGCCAAGCCAGGAAAAATAAAATCTAACTTCCAATGATTAAAACTCAATTTATAAATGAGTTGGGGCTATTCTTGGTTATAAGTATACAGGGTATACGGAGTATACGGGTATACGGAGAACGAAAAAATAATAAGTTTGCTATTATCAATAATATTCGAAAAATTATTCGTTAAATAATTACAGGGTGTCAAAATTCTAATTAAAAAAATCAATTTTTTTTATTTTTCTTAAACCACTTTAGATATTTTAATTAAATTTGGCACGAATAGACAGTTAATCAAGACGCATCTTTTTGTGCAAAAATTATTAATTTTATTTACCAGTGGCGTGTGTGTGCGGGCCGATCTTCATACAATTTTAATTAATTTTAATTAAAAAAATGATGCGCCACTGTTTTTTTTTAATTTCTTTTTTTATGAAATCCTTGTTTAATTTAAAATAAAAAAAACATCTCTTTACTTTTTGTCGTACGACACACCGTTTGCGAGTAAAAATGCTGATTTATAAAAACACATAAGAAGATAACACATTTAATTCGTTTAAAAACAATAACAAAATAAAAACAATTATATAATTAAAGAAGTTGTTCAAAATGCAGCCCACCGACCTCAATACATTTTCTACACCGAGTTATTAAGGAGCTTATTGCAGCCAGTACCACAAAATTTTGATTTTGAATGTCATTACATGCTTCCTTAATTCTTAAGATTAATTCCTCTCTGTTAAATACGGGATTAGCGTAAACTTTATCCTTAATGTTTCCCCAAACGTAAAAATCTAGTGGATTAAGATCCGGTGACCTGAGTGGCCACGGTATTGGTCCAATACCATTTTGATCATTAATATCATTCCTCCCTAGCCGGCCAATTTCTTAAATCTATTCCAAAATGTGGGGGGGCTCCATCCAGTTGTATCCAACTTTCATGTCTCAAATTAATGGGTAAATCCTCAATGTAGTCCGGCAGACTATTATTTAAAAACTCCAGAAATAGTTGTGAGTTTAGCCTTGGAGGTAGGAAATGCGGACCACAAACATTAACGGAAAATTCATTTTGAAACGATCTTGGCCGAATTGCATGTGGATTCTGTTGTGCCCAAACATGAATGTTATGAAAATTTATTACTCCGCGTGTTGTAAAACAAGACTCATCCGTCCAAAGTATCTTGTGTAAAAAGTTGGGATTTTCCCCTGTTGAGTTTAAAAGCCACTGACAAAATCTTACTCTCTTTTCAGCATCACCAGGGTGTAAACCCTGAACAGGCTGTAGGTGATATGCATGCCTGTGGTCAGCGTGTAAGGTTCGCAATATTTGAGATTTAGGAATTTGTAGTTGTTGAGCTGCCTTGCGAGAGCTCAGCCTTGGATTATTATCAAAAGTGCGCAGTACACGATTTTCATTATTATTTCTCTGGTTTCGGTATTATTCATTATTACCACGTAGACCAAAGTTCCTAAAATTTTGATGTGTTCTAATGAACACGCGAGCATCTGGAATTCTTCTATTTGGATACCGTCTTCGATATTCACGAACTGCCGCTTCCGCATTTCCATCACAAAATCCATAACAAAAATGAATATCAGCGTATTCATTACTTGAAAAACGCATTTTTCACATACTTTTAACAACACTATTAACAATAGCAAAATTAATAAGTTAACCAACGCAATAATTTGACTTACTTAAATAATTAACTGTCATAATAAAATAAAAACAAACCGTCTTTTGTTTTATGCATGCATTACCTTCTTGCCGGCATGCAAAGCATTTCATTATTTATTTGAATTTCGGAATCCAGATTCTTGTGTCTTTTTTAGAACCCAACAGAATAATTTAGTCTTTAATTAAATTTAGTCTTTAATTAATTTGGTTCAAATTAGGTATTTAAAAAAAAAAAAAAAAAAAAAAAAAAAAAAAAAAAAAAGTAGGTCTTCTTGTTGTATTTTATCGTTTTTTAATTATAATATTCATAACAAAGTTAGGTAGGATATTGAAAAGAAGAAACGAGCTCAGAGATTAATAGATTGAACCTCAGCTCCTAGGTATATAAAAAAAAATCTATTATACCTCAAGTAAATTATTGTATTTAAAACTTATTGAACTTAAATTAAATTAAATATATCGAACGGTATCGTTACAGATTTAAGTTCATATTTCTTTTAAATACGTGAATAAGTCTATTTTCTTCTTCTTTTCAATAATTGTTGAGCATGTGAGATAAAAAATTTCTAAATTGATTTTTGCTATAAGTGACGTAATACCCAATATAATAAGTAACTCATTATGAATTCGTCACAACAATACAGATTTTACTTAAAAAGTATAGAGATGTTTTTTATTTTAAATTAAACAAGGATTTCATAAAAAAAAGAAATTAAAAAAAAAACAGTGGCGCAGAATTTTTTTAAATTAAAATTGTATGAAGATCGGCCCGCACACACGCCACTGGTAAATAAAATTAATAATTTTTGCACAAAAAGATGCGTCTTGATTAACTGTCTATTCGTGCCAAATTTAATTAAAATATCTAAAGTGGTTTAAGAAAAATAAAAAAAATTGATTTTTTTAATTAGAATTTTGACACCCTGTAATTATTTAACGAATCATTTTTCGAATATTATTTATAATAGCAAACTTATTATTTTTTCGTTCTCCGTATACCCGTATACTCCGTATACCCTGTATACTTATAACCAAGAATAGCCCCAACTTATTTATAAATTGAGTTTTAATCATTGGAAGTTAGATTTTATTTTTCCTGGCTTGGCAACATTCTACGTTTGGTTTCCAATTTCGTGACCTAGGCGTTGCTTTTTCTTATTACATGGCTTATACCTACATAAGCATCTATCTTATATCAAGTCAATTGCAGTCAAAATGCAATAGTAAATTGTATTGCTGTTAATAGTAGATTTAATTATCTATTTCCATTTTTGCTTGTTGAAGCGAAGCTTGTATAATTTAATCGGGTCATCTATATTTTTTAAATATGCATTTTTGATGAATTACGAGTCATTAAGGTACTCAAGAACTCAAAAAAATTACTTTAATACACCAAAAATATAATAATATACCACAAATACAGGGTGTCCGCTAATTAATGGTACATGGAAAAACCACAGACTCCTGATGTAAAAATATTACGATTTAACTATATTTACCTATATCCAAAAGTTGATATTAACTGAGATACAGGGTGTTAAACTTAAAACTTTTTTTTTGTTTTTCCCCAATAACTTTAACAAAAGTTAACTTTTTTCACAAAAATTTGTAGTTAGGGGTTTTTTAAGTCGAGAAATTAATTTTTTTAACAAATTGAGTGTACAATGTAGGGGGCGCTGTCGGCGACATCTTTTTCTCTTTTATAAGGTCATAACTTTTTTGTGCTTAACTGTATTTAAGTTTTTATTGAAAATAATACCTTTTTCATATTTTGTAAAAGGTATTATTTAAATGCCGAAATGAGGGATATGTTGTGTGTATATGCGCAGGCAAATTTTAATGGACGCGAAGCCTATAGACGATATTCAGAACTCTATCCAAATCGAAGACAACCTGATTTCAAGATCTTCAAAAATTTTTACGATCGATTAGGAGAAACAGGTACATTTCGTCCTAAACGGAATTCCGCAGGGCGCCCGAATGTTATAACTCCAGAACAAGAAGAAGAAATTCTTGTCCGCGTGGCTGAAAATCCGGAAATAAGTGCAAGACATGCTGCTGCGGCAACTGGAGTAGGCAAGTCATCCATTTGTAAAATATTTCACGAAGAGGGTCTTTATCCGTATCATTTCACTCCTGTGCAAAATTTATTAGAAAATGATTTTGCGCCCAGGATAGAATTTGCCCGTTTTTGCCGTGCCCAAATAAATGCCGACCCCATGTTTCTGAATAAGATACTATTTACTGATGAAGCAACGTTTACACGTAGAGGCATTTTCAATTTTAGAAATAAACACACATGGGCATTACAAAATCCACATTCAGTACACGAACGTCATTTCCAACATGAATTCGAAATTAATGTATGGTGTGGTATAATCGATAATCATTTATTGGGCCCTTTCGAACTACCGCCCAATTTAAACGGGGAACTCTACCTTGAGTTCTTAGAAACACATTTACCAGATTTTCTCGATGATATTCCGCTGGATATAAGGCAACATATGTATTTCATGCAAGACTGAGCGCCAGCACACTTCTCTAGAGCTGTCAGAGAGTACCTGAACAACCGTTTTCCTAATCGCTGGATAGGTCGTGGGAGCCAGAGGCCATGGCCGGCGCGAAGTCTCGATTTTAACCCGCTGGATTTTTGTGTATGGGGCTATATGAAGTCGCTCGTTTACAAAGAAATAGTGAATTCCAGAGAAGAACTATGGCAGAGAATTTTATATGCTGCACAAAAGCTACGAAACGAACAATTATTTTTTAAAATGAGGAGATCTTTCAGCAAAAGAACTGTTAAATGTATTGAAGTGAATGGTAGACATTTTGAACAGTTTTTGTCAAAAGCAGATCTATTTTTTTACTAGATCTCGTCACAGTTTCAAAATGGAAAAGTTATCAGTCGCATAGTTAAGTTTGTTTTCGTTAATGTTATTTTCTTTCAATAGATTTTCTAGTATCATAGTTATTTTAAATAAAGTTAATTAAATGATAATCCAATTTTTGTCTGCATTATTCTCAATGACTTATACTAAAACATTATTTATGATGTAAAAAATGATTGGTAAAGAGTAACAAGACATTATTGCTTGCTTGAGCTGCTGTACTAAATAATTTGAAGGCAGATATCTCGAAAACGGCGACTCTGAGCGACCCGAAAGTAGTATACCTTTTTTACGTAAAAAATATGGAAAAAATATTATTTTTAATAAAAACTTAAATACAGTTAAGCACAAAAAGTTATGACCTTATGAAAGAGAAAAAGATGTCGCAGACAGCGCCCCCTACATTGTACACTCAATTTGTTAAAAAAATGAATTTCTCGACCTAAAAAACCCCTAACTACAAATTTTTGTGAAAAAAAGTTAACTTTTGTTAAAGTTATTGGGGAAAAACAAAAAAAAAGTTATTGGGGAAAAAGTTTTAAGTTTAACACCCTGTATCTCAGTTAATATCAACTTTTGGATATAGGTAAATATAGTTAAATCGTAATATTTTTACATCAGGAGTCTGTGGTTTTTCCATGTACCATTAATTAGCGGACACCCTGTATAATCTAAATTGATATTTTATTAGAGACTATAGAAATTACATTGTTGAACGCCGCCACTGAATATTGAAAATACTATTTTCTGTTCTATTAAGTAATCATGATTTCTTACGCCCTCTTTGCTGGGTTTCCTTCACTCGCTTAAAGAATTTTATAAAATTTCATTCCGGATCTTTTGAATTTACAAGGAATAACGGCCAAATTTTGTTTATCTTTATAAATTGTTTATATATATTTTTTTCACTTTGCTTATTTTATACCGTGCTTTCATTTAAAAGCGAGCCACCCTTAATAACTGTTTTTCTTTACTTTTCTTCTATTTTTTTACCTAAAAAAAACACATCAATCTAGGTATACAAGGGGACGTTTCATTTTATATTTGACAAAGTTCTGTCAATCACCTCGTCACCTCCAGCTAACCTCACTTTGATATGTCAAATGGGAATCCCCATCGTTTTATGACACATTATTGTACGCAGCATTAAAATGTCTATTCAACAGTGCCCAGAAAGTTAAATCGGTTGACGAACCAGCGAATAACGAGCTTAAATGTCTGGGATATTTTATCGAAATCAAATAAGTGGTTTGTTTTGAAATGAAAGCATGTATATGTATTTCAGAAATAAAAATTAATGTTATGACAAAATAGATGTAACCTTGCAATGCAAATATACAGGGTGTCCCGAAATTACATCGCAATATTTTACCAGCCGCATCTTTGTCTAAAAATAAGACAAAAAGTCCATATACAGTATGGTTCAAAAGTGCATCGTTTTTAAGTTACAGGGTGTTTTATGAATCATGTTAAAGATGGTTTTTTGTTAATATATCCGGAACGCCTAGTTGTAATCTTTTGAAATTTTTAAAATTTACTATTGGTTTTATTAAAAACTGATATTGAACCATTTTTGCCAAAATGTATACAGGGTCGTGTAAAATAAGTGGTCGCCGGTCGGTAAAGTTTAAATTGTTAAAACTTTTTTTCTAGCAACTCCGTGATAATTTTGGTATTAGAATTGAGAAGAACAAACATTTTTACATAAAAAAGGTGCTCTTATCTAATTTCGATAGGAGCTTCCGTTTTCGAAAAAATTAAATGTAAATGTTTTGCAAAGAGAACGCGTAATTTATTTTGGTAACAGTTAATAAAATTAAAAAGCATCTTAAAAATCCGTTGGGGATATACATGACCTAAGACTATCACAAATACTTTATTTAAGATCAAAAATTGTTTTTCGAGTTCAATTGTTTTTTTTTTTAATGTAATTGAATAGGTAAAAAAAAGGAACAATTAATTTATTACGTAAAAAAAACATAAAAACACCAAACAAAAAAGCACAAATTACAACATATGTTCAAAGTGGTTTCCATTTTGCTGAAGACACAATCTTGCCCTACGCGTTATTGCGCGAGTAGCCCTTAAAACAAAAAATTTCTCTTTATTTCATTAACAGCCCAATTAATCCTTTGCATCAGTTGTTCACGGGTATTTATCTCCACGGCATATACAACTCATTTAAATGCCCCCATAAATAATAATCTAACAAAGTTAGATCTGGAGATCGAGGAGGCCAATTTATAGGACCACCTCGACCAATCCAACGTTCAGGAAAATGGTTATTCATCCACTCACGCACATTGCGACCAAAATGAGCAGGCGCTGCGTCTTGTTGAAAAATCATGTTTTGGCGTAAGATAAGAGGAACTTCTTCCAGAAGCTCCACAAGATTATTTTCCAGCATATGAAGATAATTCTCCGAAGTTAGCCGATTGGGTAATTCTATCGGGCCAATAAGTTGGTCCCCAATTAATCCCGCCCACAAATTTACCGAAAACCTTCTTTGAAAATTACTACGCCTTATGGCTCTTGGATTTTGATCTGCCCAAAAATGCATGTTAAATGAACCATTTCGTGTGAAAGTGGCTTCGTCCGTCCATAAAATGGAAGGAATTAAGTTTGGATTATTAATTACTCATTGACAAAATTGGATCCTCAACGGAAAATCGTCTGGCTCTAAATCTTGGACCCGCTGGTAATGAAACTGATGTAACCCTTGGGATCTTAGCATTCTTCCAATCTAATAAAAATTAAATTAGTATCGTAACAATAAGTAATTTTTTTAATTACTTTAGACACATTTCTTATACTTGCCCCCGGATTTTCTTTAAAAACATTTAAAACATTTTCTAAATTATAATCTTCTTGTGGTCTGCCTTGTCCACGAGCTCTTTAAAAACTTCCGTTATTGCATAAATTTCGGTGAGTGTTTATAAAAAATTGACGATCTGGAACATGTCTTAGGGGAAATCTTCGGCGATCCTCACAGACAGCCGCTAAAGAACTGCCATTACACAAACCATAAACAAAATGCATGTCAGCTAACTCTTGATTTGTAAATCTATTCATAATTTTTGAAAAATGAATCACAAAAAAGAACTAATTTACTTTGCCAAAGCAAATTTAAAAAATGTGAAATGTCAACAAAACGTTAAACAAAATTTAACAAATAAACTAATTGTCAACAAACACAGCCAACTATTATTTTACAAGATGTTATTTGTAGTTACTTTTTGAAATACCAATTCATAATTTATTAATAATTGATTTTTTCGATAACGGAAGCTCCTATCGAAATTAGACAAGAGCACCTTTTTTATGTAAAAATGTTTGTTCTTTTCAATTCTAATACCAAAATTATCACGGAGTTGCTAGAAAAAAAGTTTTAACAATTTAAACTTTACCGACCACTTATTTTACACGACCCTGTATACATTTTGGCAAAAATGGTTGCAATATCAGTTTTTAATAAAACCAATAGTAAATGTTGAAAATTTCAAAAAATTACAACTAGGCGTTCCGGATATATTAACAAAAAACCATCTTTAACATGATTCATAAAACACCCTGTAACTTAAAAACGATGCACTTTTGAACCATACTGTATGTGGACTTTTTGTCTTATTTTTAGACAAAGATGCGGCTGGTAAAATATTGCGATGTAATTTCGGGACACCCTGTATGTACAGTATTGTGCAAAAAGACAGCAACATTGAACTTTCCTGTTATATATCTTTTAGTATCTATTTTATAAGCAAGGTTTATATATTATTTACAAGAATAGTTAGAGCCTGTTCATATTTTCATATTATCATATTTTTTGTATCATAATAAATAAAACACCAAATTGTTTTATGCAAATTTATTATTCAAAAATATAGCAACAAAAAATAGTTTTGATTCTAAAAAAGATATAACCCAACTAAATTAAAATCAATTCAATATTTCGTGTAGTACCCCTTTTCCTTTATAACATCAGCACATCGTCTTGGCATGGACTCAATTAATTTCATAATATAGTCATTGTTCACTTCTTTCCAAGCCTTTTCCACTATTTCAAAGAGAATATTTGTATTAGAGTATGTTAGGGGCCTGATTTTGGTGTCAATGTAATGCCATAAATTCTCTATAGGGTTTAGGTCTGGCGATTGAGATGGCCAGACCATTACATTTATTTTTTCATCGGATAGCCATCTCTTAATTTCCAGCTTTTGGACCAAGACAATATGACTAAAATAATCTCGATTATTAAATCGAATGCAACGGGAATCGATGGTATTTCTATAAAAGATATAAAATTGTGTTTGCCTTTTTGTTTAAGTCCTTTATTGCATATTATTAACGAATGTATTCTTTAACAAAAGTCTCCAAATGTGTGGAAAAGGGCAATTATTAAACCCATTCCAAAAAATTCAAATCCAAAAGAGCTTAAAGATCTTAGACCAATTAGTATTCTACCAGCATCATTTAAAATTCTGGAAAAACATATTTTTAATCAAATTTCAAATTTTGTTGATATTCATAAAATTATCCCCGATTGTCAATTCGGTTTCAGGAAAAACTTTAGCACGTCTACAAGTTTGGTGGGTATTTTAAATGATATAAGGGTAAATGGTCAGCCAACATGTATGGCCTCATTGGACTTTATTAGGGCTTTTGACACCATTAACTATGATATGTTATTGGCGAAATTAAAATATATTGGTATTTCAGAGAGCGGTATAAATTTTTTCAAGGATTATTTGCGTAATAGAGAAAGTTGTGTAATGGTGGTTCGGCAGTCTGAAAAGCATTACTCAGAATTTAGACCTTTTAACCAGGGAGTTTCTCAAGGCTCTATAGTATCGCCGTTACTTTTCTCTATTTACGTGGCTGATATTATGTACAAAGTAATAAAACACGGCACTTTGCAACAATATGCCGATGATTCCCAAGTTTATATTCCAATTCACATTAATAATATAAATCTATTCTATCAAAATTTTAATAGTGATTAAATTAGTCTACATAAATATGCAGAAAATCATAATCTTAAGCTTAATGCCACAAAATCTAAAATTCTTATTATGTGCTCCAACTTTAATATAAGGCAAAGGCTCGAATACAACTTATCCTTAAATCCTATATCTATTGATAATACTTCAATTCCTGTTGTTTCCGAGGCAAAAAATTTAAGCGTTATATTTGACAGCTCTCTTTTGAATTACACATAAAAAAATAAAACGAAAATTGCTTATTTACGTTTAAAAAAACTTTTTAAATTTAAGCGAAATTTATCGGCAAAACAAAAGTACTTATTGTGCGATAGTTTTATTTTGTCATTGTTTGATTATGGTGATGTAGTCTATGGAAATTCTTTATCTTCACAAAATAAAAAAATTATACAAAAAGTCCAAAATTCCTGTATGAGATTCTCTTATGGTATCCCCTACAGAAACCACATATCGCCTTATCTCAGTAATAATAAAATATTAAATAGGAACAATAGAAGAAAGCTTCATAAATGTATAATTTTGTATATCGCATAGTAAATAATAATCAACCATTTAATTTAAGAAGTCAGTTTCAATAATTCGAACATGCGCATGCCACACGAAATAACAACGTTTTTATCGTACCATGGCATAGAAGCGCAGCATTTCAACGTTCCTTTAAGTATGTAGCTGTTCAAATGTGGAATGGCTTAAACAATGACATAAAGCAAATGCCCTTGGGAGCTTTCTCTGGTCAAATAAAATCTAAAGTACTTATGGAGCGAAGAATTGGCAATTAATTCAAGTAGGGTGATATATAAAATATAATAATGCGTAATAATAACATAATACAAGAAGTAGTAACATGTAACATAAGATATGCATGTACATATTATATACTATGCTAATTTTCAGTGAAATGTTCGGAGATTATATTTTAAAATTCCGTTTTTAGTTTTATTCTTTCTTTTTCCGTGACATACATACGTTTATTTTTTGATAGCCTAGCCTAGACCGATGCACGCATCTTGGGGTTATTTTTTTGCCCCGTCTGTCCTCTCTCCTTGCGCTCGTCCGTTGTCGCACTGCCGCTGCCTGTGTTAAAATCTTAGGTTAATTAATTGTCTATCTTACTTTGCATTCCTATATAAAAACGGTATTTTTGTTTTTGTAAATTGTAAAGGGTTTTTTCATCCCTTCTTTGGTTGTGCTTACTAGGGAAAAGGGTTTTATAATCGAGAGAATAGTCCTATTTGTCAATATAATTTTTTTTCTTTATAATTTTTATTGACCTATAAAACTGTAAATTTTGACAAATAAACCGTTTTGATTTGATTTGATTTGATCTTAACAAATTAAGAAGCATGTTTTGAATCGTTGTCATGCTGAAATATAGCTGTTACTGGCATGACTTCATCCATATATGGCACTAAATGTGTTTGCAGAATGTCTTTGTACATGAAACGTTCCATTTTGCCCACTATTTTTACTATGGATCCCATGCCACGAGCCGAGAAACATCCCCATACAAGAATATTTCCCCCTCCATGTTTAACTGTGGGGCAAATGTACTTTTTGTTTAATCTTTGTTCACTGAGGCGTCTGACGTACATCACTCCATCAGTCCTGAATAAATTGTATTTAGATTCATTACTAAATACGACTTTCGTCCAATTAGCTACAGACCACTGGACATAAGATTGGGCAAAGTGAAAACGAGCCTTGACGTACTTCTGAGAGTAACGGTTTTTTGGTGGGGCGACGAGCAGGTAAGTTGGCATCAAGTAATCTTCTCCTTACGGTACTGAAACTGAGGTTTACTCCTCTACCCTCTTATAATTTTGCCAAAATTTGGGAAGAAGACAAAAAGGATTTTCTTTGGAAATTCGTAGCAGCTGCCTATCCATCCTCAAATTTGTTTTTCTGGGTCTACCAGGAATGGGCGCCGGTGCAGCTGTTCCAATAAGGCAAAATTTTTTGCAAACTCTGGATACGATTGACCTGTGAAGCCGTAAGCTTCTTGCAATGTCACTCTGCCTAACACCATTTTCGTAATGCTCCACAATTATTTTTCTTACATCACCAGAGACGGTTTTTGAGCGACCCGTTTTAAGTTAATTCTGAGATTCAAAAATAACAACTTTACAGCAGGTAAATCGATATTTAACTGATAAAATAAATGCGAAACAAGAATGTTGCTATATTTATGCGCATTGTCTAAATAAACAGACATGAAGTTCCTTACCCTGCATTGGCATTCTTATGATATCTCGGTATATTTATAAATAATACAGAGGCGTGTACTTAAAAGTAAAGAAATAATATGGAATAAATAAAGGAGCAAATAATATTTTTGAAAACATCGCTTGTTGCTATATTTATGCACAATATTGTATGTGTGTATGATTTCATTTAATGTTCATATTTTTGATCTATCCTTGTTTATAGAAATTAATTTTATATTTAATATCCTTTACAGAAGATCCAATATCTATAGTTCGTCTGAGTATGGTTAAACTCTGTCCAATGCTCAAGTTAATGCTAACACTGCCCCAAGACAGAGCTTTACAGTTAAAATTGGAGAACATTCTATCGAAAATGGAAATGATGGAATCAGACAAGGACGTAATCATGATGCTCAAACAGAAATTGAGGGAGATGCGCACGTTTAGAGGCATAAAGAATGAAGTTTTGGTCGAAGATAAACGCAGAATGGATGAGGAAGATAAATTACTGAAAGGAAAATGGACATCTGTAAGGAATGTAATAGTAGCTGTTAGTAATTCTGGATTGCCGAAAGGTAAGGAGGATAAGCATTCAGCTCAAAGAGATTCGTGCTCATTCGAAAAATATAGTGCGTTAAATAAATCGACAATATACACTTATATATAACAAAAATGTACACCACTACTTGCCATATTCTTACTTCTGTTTCCCATTAAGAAAGTGGTTTTCTAATTTTATAAAAGATAAAAAAAAACATTTAGGGAGTAAAAAAAAATTGTATTTGCAAAAGTTTAATGCCAAAAAAGCAATCTTAAATATTTTAAAAAAGTCAAAGGCTTACACGTTACTGTCAAAAATATGACTTGGTTTTTGAGACTGGTCTAAATAATATTTTTATTCAGGAAACTACAAATGTACAATTATGAAAACAGAAATTCAAAAAAATAAAAGTTCCTAAAATGAACAGAGATTTTAACTGAGACTTAGAAGACTAGAATTAGCATTAATTTGAAGTTTTTTTTCATTTGAAGATGTTTGTATAACATGTATATTTAAAAAAAAAATCTTATAGCAAAGCGCTTTCGGCTGCTAAACCATCATCAGTGCTACTTAAAAGGGATGTCATTAAAAGCATTTCTTTTCTTTTTCCTTCCTAAAACAAAAATAACTTACGTGATAAACATTTACAAAAAACTCTTTTATAGATGCTAAACATTTATCAATACGTAACATAACATAAAACTGGACGAAACTGAAAACTGAACAAAATTTTCAAATCTTTTTCTCAAAGACCATATAGAGACGAGATCGTATTATAAAATGAACTAAAACGAGTTGCCTTACATACTTATTTACATTTAATCCTCTCAACTATTTCTATCTTACTGATAACAATGTTATTATATTAATGGTGTAAAGGTATGAAATTCCTTCTTAATTCTACTCGTGTCAAATGCTTAAATGTCATTATTTCTCATTTCTTTATTAATTTCGATGTCCTCCAAAAAATCCAACGTCATAAAATTTCTACTAGTAGCATTAATTAATAATTTTGAATCCTTATCAGGGTCAAATTTATGCTTTGATGTTTATAAATGATGCCCAAAGGGCGACTTATTCGGGTTTTTTAAATGTTCTCCAATGCGAGTGTTCAGAGGTCTGCAAGTCCTTCCTATAAAGGAAGTTTCACACTCTGAACAGTTTATTTTTGAAGGTGGTAGACAATGGTAAGTATCTCCAACCGTTATCAAGTGTAAACTATCAGTTTACACTTGATAATTCATTAATAATATAAATTCAATTGACATACATATACATTAAGTATGTATCTATAGTTCCCTCCATCAATAATCTATTTGCGGTTTCTTAAATGTATAAATTTAACTAAATACCCAAGATCCAAATCCTTTATTACCCGCCGTAATGTAGAGGCACGCAACGAACCGGGATGCTCGATTTGGCAACATAGACTAATAATTTTGGCTTGGGATGCTAGAGCTCATTCAGGCCAGCATCCTTTTAGGGTCCGCAAATTTAACATTGGAGTGTTTATCTGGTGCGGAGCTATTTACATCTGTGGTTTAGGGTTTCAAGTGATGTAAAAATAGCAACGATTTTTATTGTCTATGTCTATGAAGTATTGGGAAAAATGGGATTATTTAGATGAAATTTATAACGGAAATTAGTAAAAGTAATGTGTTTTTTTTTAAGTATTTATCTATTACTTGTACATATACAGTTAGACTCTTTGCTTTCGTTGCATAGAAAAAAATGCAATGAATAATAGTTAAATTATTAGAAATGTTTCATAGGAAAAACTGCACAATACCACCTTTTGAATAAAATGTTTGTTATAAGGTGGCTTTATTTAGTAAGTAAATTAAACAACATATTTTGGCCAAATGTTAAAACGAGGTTATTTAGAAAACAAACTTATTATATTACTTGAATATGGAAACATAAATTAAAAATCAGTAATTAATCTTGGTTTTGCTTTGTTCAAATAATTTTTATGATTTTTCAAAATCTAATTTTTTTAAAAGTTACCTCTTGACAATAATATTTTTAAAGAGGTATAATTGTTATGTAGTTTTTCCTATGGAACATTTCTAATAACTCAACTTTTTCCTTTTGCACGATTTTCATATTATGGAACTTGGTTAAGCAAAAATTCTCACTGTATGTACGAGGGCGAGTCAATAAGTCCGTGACTTTTTGGATAAAAGACAGGTTTTTATATAAAAAGTTATTTTATTTTTCAACATAGACTCCTTTGAGTTCTATACACTTAGTCCAACGTTTCTCCAATTTTTTTATCCCTTCGGAAAAATATGATTTGTCGAGGTCATCAAAATAGGCATTTGTTTGAGAGATGATTTCGTCGTTGGAGTCAAATCTCTTTCTGCCGAGCCATTTCTTTAAGTTTGGGATTAGGAAATAGTCACTGGGGGCTAAATCTGGAGAATAGGGCGGATGAGGAAGTAATTCGTAACCTAATTCATGGATTTTTGCCATGGAAACTGCACATGTGTGGACCCTTGCATTGTCCTGGTGGAAAAGAACTGTTTTTTGGCCAAATGTGGTCTTTTTTCTTTCAGTTCCTCATTGAATCTATCCAATAAGTTGGTATAATATTCTCCATTGATTATTTTCCCCTTTTGAATATAGTCAATGTGGATTATCCCGCGTGTATCCCAAAAAACGGTCGCCATAACTTTATTGGCTGACAAACCCACCTTTGCCTTCTTGGGCGCCGATTCACCCCGAGAAATGCACTGTTTTGACTGCTGTTTGGTCTCCGGCGTGTTGTGGTGAATCCACGTTTCGTCCACGGTGACGAAACGATGCAAAAATTCGTCCATATTGCGGTTGAATAACGCCAAACACTCCTGGGAAATTAGAGTCACATGGTTGCGTTTGTGGTCGATTGTGAGCAAACGCGGCACCCATCTTGGGGAAAGCTTTCTCATACCCAAATGATCATTCCAAATTGAAATTCCATGTGAGATGCCTATAGCTTCCACAACCTCTCACTTTCAATCTCCGATCGGCTAAAACCATATCGGAATCTGAATTTTTTCGATTATTTTGGATGTAGAGACCTCGACTGGGCGTCCAGAACGTTCGGCATCTTCCGTGCTTGTACGGCCACATCGAAATTCAGTAAACCACTTCTTTACCATAGAAATGGATGGTGCAGAGTCCCCATAGTATTTATCAAGCTTAGCCTTGGTTTGAGTGATGGTTCCGTAAAAAATAATGCTTAATGAGCACACGAAATTCACTTTTTTCCATTTTCTTCTCAAAACGAGTGGTAGTCTGCTATCAACAGCTGTCAAACACAAACTAAATGAGGCAGCTTGTTCAAATTTTGACAGGCGTCAACTGACAGTTCTCTGTTGACAGGAGCAGAGTTGCCATTGCCATTAAAGGGCGGGAAATTCAAAAAGTCACGGACTTATTGACCCGCCCTCGTAAATATACCTAGGCGTTTAATGGGATGTAATAATAAATTGGTATTAGGTAGGTTTTTGAAACCAAGTAAAAAAGCATACAATAGCTAATTTAGACGAAATTTATTAAAAAACGAAAGGAATAAAAGTCAAAAATCATCCAACAAAATACTACAAAAATTTAATAAATAAAAAATTAAATAATTTATATAAATAATAAATAAATAACCTATAAAAAAACTAGGACAAAAAATTATTATAGACTATTATTTGAAGATATAACCTAAAACACTAAAATGACAAGTAAACCTTTAAGGATTTACGTTATTTTGTGTCAACCTAAAAGTTGAATTTTGACTTGTTTACACGAGCTTAGTGCTAATCATTAGTATTCGATAATCGCACTAATACCATCACGTGTAAACAAACCGAATTAGCACTAAGTACTAGCAAAATTTCAAGAGTGAGTCAATAGAAACTGATTCTAATCACTTAGTGCGAGTAGCGAGTACTAATGATTAGCACTAAGATCGTGTAAACAAGCCGTAATGAAAATACGAAACTACTGACAACGCTGCTTTTTACTATTTGGATCGGTAGGCCAAATAAACATTAGGACAAATGTGGTAATCCCGTTGATTCCACCGACACATGGACTCTTTACCACTGACGTCATCAAAAAATATTTACATGATAAATATTTATTAATAATAGATTATGCTTTCAATTATAAATAATATTATCGTTTATCCTACCTATCTAATTAAAAGCAGTTTTATGTAAATTAAATATTTTATAAATATTATAGATTTCTTAATAAGTTGTTATTTAGGATTATTTCCCTTGATATGATGTTGATGACAGTATCGGTATTTAACGCAGTGCCGTACATATTATTTTATAAAAAGTTTTGGAGAAACCTCCACTGCTTAAAATTAAAAAAATCTTTTACACCAACAACTGCTAAAATCTAAGTTTTGCTTAAAACTTTAACACACTGTGATTGAAAAGTTAAAACATTTAGGACATGGTTTATTAAAACTTCTTAAAATCAACTAAGAATAACCACCTTCGAAATTAATATTATTTTCTGAAACACGCCGTATATAATATATATTTATAATATACTTTCTAATATTCAGCCATAATATTACTTAACACACTTTAAATTAATGTTTCATTTAATTTAAAGATGAAGTAAATTATATATTTTCAGTCTTTAATTACAAACGAGCACTTATAAAAAGGAATTGCCATCTTAGCCTTATTATTTATTATTTTAGAAACTGGATTAAACAATTCAATGTCAAAGGACTTATCGGATAAACCAGCTGCTTTGACTGTGCCTAAGCCAGGAACACCTAAAGTCACTAATTCAGCAGTTCCGGTTAAAAGAGAAGGAAGCGCGAGGTAAATACCCAACTTTCGCTGTTGCTGTTAAAAAAAAACATTGCTTCAATGCTGTTCGCTTATTTTTGTTAATCTTTTGCAGTCCAATGCCTTTCCTAGACCAGCACTTTTATATCGATGCCGGTGTGTCCCTTCCTCAGGAATTCGTTTCATTATTATCTCAGAAAGAACGTGATCTAAAATCGCCAATAAAAACGTCTGTTGAAGTCAGCAAACTGATTGAATCTGCAGAGAATTTAACTTCTTGGCTGGATGAAATTAGTTTCACTGATAACAAGCCATCTTTTAGAGAAAACCGTGATAAAAATATAAAGTTAGAGCCTCAGGATATGGTTATTTCCGTTGAGAATGTTAATCCTGCAGAAACCTTGACTGAGAATGACGTGAAGGCTTTGCAAACCACTACCACTAATATGACCGATGACCTGAAAGTAAATATTCAAAGCGTTGATATAAATCCAAGATATAAAAGAAATTCTTGCATTTTTACCAGCGAGCTTCGGCGTTCTATCGTGTCTAAATCAGATTCTTCTTTAAAACGCAGAAGCTTACATTTACCAAACGTAGAAAGTAAAATTCCCATATCAAGGTCTTACAAAGCAGTTAGCGAACAAGCTTTAGACCTTAAAAAGATCAATAGAACATCTAGGCTAAGTAAAAGTGCAATAAATTTAAAAGAAAAAAAATCTAGAGATACTACTAACAGTAGCAGTGAGGCCTTATCAAACTCACGAATTCCGTCCAAAGTAAAAAAAGATTATGTAGCTGACAATATTCGCCGATATAGTACAAGCGATAAGACTACTAAACCATATTGTTTTAAAAGATATAGTGCCAGTGATACTAATTTACACTATAAGAAGAATGACATTTTGGAGTTTGTTCAAAATAACAATGTTGATTCTCAGGAAAACCGGCCAAGTAGTTCAAATGCACCAAATGATAACGCGGAATCTAATTCTGGATTGCACTTGTCAGTTAAAAGGTAAGTCTTATGCATAGGAGCTAATTTGTTGCTTTTCTTAGCAAAATATTCTTCGAAATAAGTAAAACTATTTTTCATTACTGTTCATATAAATCGTTTGCTTTTTTTATTCTTTAGGAATGGTGGGTAAATGAAATAGTTAACAATAAAAAACAATTGTTAAAGTGATCGAGGTTTCGGTTTAGTTCAAACCATCCACTTTTCGAACTCTCTGACGAGAAGTGGGTTGAAAAACAAAATGTATTAGTAGAGGCCTATTTATGAGTGATTAAAATTGAATTCAAATAAATTTTAACAAAATAACATATTAAAAAATATTTACTCAATAAAGTAAGATGGTTAACATAAAAATTGCATAACGTTTTAGGTGGATAAATGCAATCAATTTCGTTTGTCCAAACTATAGTAAGATTAACACTAGATGATTGCACACAGAACTTTTAAGGGCATTTTGTTATACAGGCTTATAGAAGTAATTCTTATTAAATTAGAAAGTTTTAAGTGTTAGTCTAGACTATAAAATTGGGAAGAAACTATAACTTATTTAAATAAGGAACTAATATAGGTATTATCTAAACCTAATTGTAACGAATAACTAAACTAATTTTTTCTTTTTTCATTTTTATCTATTTATTGCAGTTTATTTAAGTTATCGGTGTCTGTCATTTTGTTGAGACTGTATTCACTTTTTTATAATTAGTTCGCATATCCAATATTATAGTATTTTCAAAATTAAAACAATATCATCTAGTCAATGTGTTGCATCAAATCGTTGAATTTCGTTTTTCCTACAAGATTATTTTGAGTAATTTATACAGTGTGGTGACTTTAACTGGAATAAATTCAGTTGAAACTAATCCAAATTTATCTCGCAAAATTCCTGAGACCTGTCGATTTTTGTTTATTTTTTTTCACATTTCAAGATAGTGTTTGTATTTTTTCACCTACAGGGGGAGGGGGGGTCCAAATTAACCCCAACTTTTTTTTTTCAAATGGAAAGCCACTTGTTTTAAACTCTCATTGAAAAGAGCCCTTTTGCTTGATTAAATTGCCCTATTTACTTTTGTGGTTGTCTAAAGGAGAAATACGAAAAAAAAATAAAAACCATTAAATTATTAAAAGTTGCTTTTAATGTATAAGATGCTCAAAATGAGCACCATTTACTTGTTGGCAAAGCCCAAGACGATAATAAAATTCGTATCTGACATTTTCTAACACTTCTGGAGATATTTGTCGGATTTCTTGCCTAATACGTGCTTTGAGTTCGTTTAGGTTTCCTGGTTTGCTCATATAAATTTGACTTTTCAAATGTCCCCACAGAAAAAAATCAAGTGGGGTGAGATCGGGAGAATGTGCCGGCCACTCGATTGCACCACTTTTACCAATCCATCTGTTTGGAAAATTGTCATCTAAATACTGGCGTACATTATGGGCATGATGTGGGGGAGCACCATCTTGTTGCATCCAGATTCTTTCATCATACAAATCTGGATCGAACTGACTCGGATATAAGGCACGTAAGACTGGAACTAGTTCATGTTCAAGAAATTCTAGATATTTTTCCCCAGTTAAAGTATCATTGAAGAATATGGGCCCTATAACTTGCCTGCCAATTATGCCAGCCCAAACATTAGTTTTCTGGGGATATTGTGTATTAGTTTCTCTTACCCAGTGTGGGTTCTCGTCAGACCAGTAGCGACAGTTCTGCTTATTAACATGGCCATTTAGGATGAATGTAGCCTCATCAGAAAAAAGGATCCACTCCGAAGATATGCGATTTTCGTCAATGGCGTTCATCATTAATTCACAGAACTGAACTCTGCGATCTGGATCGTCCTCCAATAACTCTTGAACGGGTTGCATTTTATAAGGTCGTTTGTCTGCACTTTTTAACATTCTTAGCACAGATTTATGATGAATAGAGTTTTCGCGAGCTACTCTTCTGGCTGCAGTTAACCGGATTTTCTTCCATCGCTAACAATACATTTAATTGGGTGTTTTCATCGATTTTAGAAGACCTTTGTCTTGAAACATCCCTCACGTGCCCAACTTCTCGAAATCTGCTTTCGATTTTACTAACCGTACGCTGGTGTACGGTTAGTATAGGTGGCAAATCTGGATATTTCTGCCTGAATAAGAGGACAACCTCTAGCTGAGTAAGACTTCTGTCCCCATAACCAATCATCATTAAGATTTCAATCTTGTGGGATTCGGATAAATAAGGCATTTTTTCAATATATGTTAACTTATTTAACAACTGGTTGAAAATCACTTTAACAGTGACACTACAACAATGTCAGGAAATGTCTCGATACCAATAAAATAAACAAACACGCCAAAATTTTACCAACACAAAATATTTCGAGACTTTTAATAATTTAATGGTTTTTATTTTTTTTTCGTATTTCTCCTTTAGATAATCACAAAAGTAAATAGGGCAATTTAATCAGAAAAAAGGGCTCTTTTCAATGAGAGTTTAAAAAAAGTGGCTTTCCATTTGACAAAAAAAAAGTTTGAGTTAATTTCCAAATTAACCCAAACTTTTTTTTTCCCCTCTGTAGGTGAAAAAATACAAAAACTATCTTGAAATGTGAAAATAAATAAACAAAAATCGACGGGTCTCAGGAATTTTGCGAGGTAAAATTTGATTAGTTTTAACTGAATTTGTTCCAGTTAAAGTCACCACACTGTATGTTTATATGAATTGTTCAAAAAAGTTATGAATATAGTGAGTGAATTCTCTAATAAACGTACCTTTACTTTCAATCTATTTCAGATATAAAATATGTTTGTTTTAAGTTTTTAAAAAAAAATATTAATTTACTACGACTTTTCACTAATAATAAATAAAATAATAGACAATTATTAAAGAATTTTGATTTGAAGCGGTAATAACTAATAACTTCCGTTTTTATTAGTCATTACTGTTTTTTAAAACATATTTAAAAAGAATGATCCAAGTCATTTTGATCGAAGGCCATAAATCCATAAATATGAAAGAACTTGCCTTGGTGACACTATGTCCTGAACAGCAGGTTGTTGGGCAATTTTATTATTGCCCTTTCGAGCATGTGTAATATAACAATTTGGAGACTGCAATGCTAATGGCAAATAATGATTTTTTTTATTATTTGAATAATTATGACACGGAGGGTGTCCTCTAGGAATGTAAACCTGCCTTATTTAATCGATTTAAGACCGTCTGAGGAGTCAGTAATATGAATTTAGGTGGCAGCGAATGTGATAAGTATAACTGCTACCAAGCAACATACAACATAACTAAACTTTACGAAAATCAAATATTAATTTTTGATAATTAATTTTAGCTGGTACAATTTTACAGTTTTCAAACAATATTTTTTTTAAACGTAAACAACATAGGTATTTATTTATCTAATTTTTGTTCAGAAACATTTCTTAACAAAAACGCAATATCCTTAACTTTTTTCTTTCGTAATCATTTTACAAGGTGCTCTACTGGTTACTCCAATTTATCAGTTTTCGTAAAAAAACTCATCATCTTAATTATTGATCAGTAATTAAAAAGTGTAAATAAACCGAAATGAGGCCCGGTATAAAAAGTGACCTCTTCGGGTTAGTTTTTGTTAACTGATCTATTTACCCACCATTCCTAAAGCCTTTATCTAAAATTACTTAATTTTTTTTTAGGAAAGGGATGACTCGATAAAAGTAGCGAAGTATTAAAACAACTCAGTATTTTTATACAAGGTCAGGTGTACATTTTTAGAAATATTTACTGTTGTTTGTTAAGGTTTTTTAATAATATTTTATATTTATGCTCTCTATATATTTATTATATACTCTTGTTGTTTAAATAGATCTGTTTTATATATTTTTAGCTTTTAACCTGAACAACTTAACCGCCAAGGACAGTTATTATTTTAATGTTTTAACTTGAAAATATAGGGTAGGTCAGAGAAATTGCATTTTTAATGTTAGTGTTTATTTTACCGAGCCATACGCGGCCATTGTCGCATTTTGTCTTTGTTTTTTAAATATTTTTGGAGTTTGGATGTCTTTCCACCAGTGGGTTAAAAAATCAGCAAAAATAAAATCTTCGTTTGCATTTCGAAAGAAAGAAATAATTGTTTGGAAATTTCAAACGTATTTTACTTTGAGCTATGTCACTTAATTGCAGATAAGTCTAATGACTCTAAATTAACCTTTTGATACTACTCAATATAAATTAATCTTGTCTCATTCGTTTACATAAAATATTTTAGTAGCGTTAACCTTTTGTATCACGCATTTAAATCGAAATTTTAGAGATAAAATTCTTCTTAAAATTCTTAAAAGTTTTGGAAGTGACTCAATTGATTCTATTTTTCGGAATGTTACTCCGTCCAGTCGACTTGGTTCGGCGGACCTCCAACTCCTCTCAAATAAAGTAGTTCCTGCGCAGCTGCGTTGATTAAAGGGGCAGTAGGCCTTTCTGCCTTGATTATGCTCGGCGTACGGGGTGTGGGACAGATAGCTCGTGAAAAACGACTTAGTTGACAAATATATTGTGTCACCTTAGGCAGTACAAAGGGCCTTACCACAAAAAGCCAAGGGTAGTACAGGGTGTAATTTTGACCATCGGTTTTCAGCTGAGAGGAAAATATCTAAATTAAGAAAGTTTTAAATCCAACCCTTTGGATAAACTCTTTCCTCAGGTAAGGAGACTGATTGGGTAACTGCAGGTAATTTGTCGGTTCCCCCAAAGGGTAGAATTACCCCCTTACAAGGGTATTCCACCCTTAGGCGGAGACCAGCGGTTTATGGTCCAACCGGTTCCTACCTGAGGGTAGAGGATCAGCACGAAGTGATTATCGAATAACTGATTTCCCTAAATTTCGAGCTTGTATTTATACCTTGTATTTAAAAATTATGTCAATAACCCTTTATTTATTTTACTATAATAAAGATGAAATACGCATAATTACTAAGGTTGCATTGAATTGAATGAATTGAATTGACGAAACAGTGGGCTGCCAAGGCAGTTGTGCATATAGGTCTCCTGATGGACCCGTCATGCCCCACCGGGGGTTACCAGAGCCCAACGGCCTTAGAGAAACCGATAAGGCTCTCTGGTCTCAAGGACTTAAAGTCGCTCGGTACACTGAAAGTGTTACCGAGCGACTAAGTGACTAAGTGTTGTTAAAGTGTAGAAGTGTTACCCAAGTATTTGAACCTGGCGCGCGTGAGTGCTGGGCACTCCCCGATTACATGGTCAACGGTTTCATCCTCCTCACAGCACCATCGGCATTCCGGGTTGTCCGCAATACCGATAGTATGGAGATGGCTTCTTAAGTGCCGGTGACCAGTTTAAAGACCTGTCACTAGCCGAATTTCGCGTCTTTTAAGGTTGCATTTTGTGCGTCGCAAATTCGGTTGTAAAATTGATTAGTAATTATTAATTGTTTAGAAATTCTAACAGTGGAAATTATTCGTTTTATACTGAGTGTAAGTAATTTGGTATATATGTAAGCAGATAATTTAAAACACCCAGTTTATACCACCAAAATGTTAAGTCAGCAGTATGGCCGAGCTAAGGTCAAAAGCCGCCATAAGGAAAAACGGCTGCGACTGTTTAATGAGTATGAGAGATTCTTCGGTCGCGTTCATATAAAAATTACGTCATCTGTAAAGTAGTTGGCTTAATAAATTGAATTTTTGGGAATAGCGAATGGGGGTGTAAATACCAAATAACCCTTCTAGTGTTTACATCAGAAGTGGGATATATATTCCAACCGTGTTATAACGCGGGACTTATTTATCCCAGCAGTATTATAGTGTGGGACATATTTATCCGTGCAGTATGTTGTAGTGTAATAATTATTTATTCGATTTTTAAAAAAATCTGCGATTATCAGCAAGTGAGTTGCAGCACCTTGTTGATAATTTATCAGATGTGAACAGGATCCTTTCCACGACAGCGATGATAGTAAAGATGTAAACTATGCATGTTCCGAAAGCGGGTCTTCGTCAGAATGTGATGAAAATGAACAAATTGAGGACGCGAATATAGATGTTATGGAGGATGAATCAAGCAGTTCACAAGAATCAAAGGAAGCCCCTGGTCAAAATGACGCTATTTTCTTTGACTGGACCTTTGACATTTGTTTTGACCCTGGAAGTCTCCTTGATTTGACTCTCGACGTCACCGCGACTCGTCCTTTGCTTGAACTACTACGCGACCTCTAGTTGACGTTTAACGTGAGCTTGTGTTGACCCTGGTGACCTTGACTTGATCTTCGTCATTGGTTTTGACCCTAGACGTCTCCTTGACTTGGAAGACTCTTTGGCCTTTCCATATTCAACCGGTTCAACATCTTTAAGAGGGTGATTATGGCTTAAGGGTTCAATTTTGTGAATGGATCCAACAAAATTGAGGCCTACATAAATACATGTTATTTAGCGATGAAGCTTATTTTACCCGCAATGGAGTTTATAACCGACACAATAAACATCGGTGGTCAGATGAAAATCCTCATGCCACGTTTGAACGAAACTTTCAACATCGATTCAGTGTTAACGTCTGGTGTGAAATGCTGAACGACCAGTCGTTTGGTCCCTTTGTATTAGATATATATATATTCTATATTTTGTATATATTCTTGAGGATGATTTACACGTCTTTTAAAAGTGTTATTTAATTAATGAACATGCGTGTTTTTCTGGCTTATTTGCATCTCCACATCTCATAAGCAAATAAGCGTTGAAATTGTTTATGGATTAAAGGTAATTTTTTTATAATCTTTGTATTATACTTATTTATAGTCCCTCTTTTATATCTGAGATATTTCAAAAGATATTTACATAAAACTTCAGTAAATTTTTATACTGAAACGTAACCCTTTTAATATAGGGTAATAATTCATGTCAAAAAAGCAAACTCTGTGAAAGTCTCCTAAAAATATATTTATGTCGTGTAACTATAGAGATTCATAACCACGATTCACTAAAATGTGAGAAATTTTAATATAGTACCTCAAAAAATATTCTCACGTTTCTTTGGGAAAAAAAGGTATGTATGTAATATTTTTACGAAATTTAAATTCGAAAGATATCGGTTCGTGGATTACTTGACAGTTTTGAATGTTGGAAAAATCATGTCCGTATTTGGGGAGATCACTGTAAGCAGAAAAAATTAAAAATGTTTGAATGCCAAAGTTGGTAAATAATAAAGACGGAAAAAATTATTTTTCTTTATTTTATATATTAATAATAACTAGACAGGTATTAACAGACATATTATGTGCTGCGAACTAAGGAAATAATATTGTACTTACTATGCAGGGTGTTATAAAATTCAGTGCAAATATTTTAAGAGGATGTGGTTGGAGTCGAAATCAGTCTTTTTTGCCTATAAAAGTGTTCTAAAAGCACCCCCTTAGAGCTACGCCGGCGCAAATTGCTTGAAGAAAATCGCTTATTCGGAACAGTGACTACAGTTTTTCGTCAATCTTCTGAAAATTTGTAAATCTTCATTTTTTTGAGTACTGTTGACATTAACCGTCCCAAAAATAGTGTAAGCCTCAGGCTTACCCTTCTGATGGCCTATGTCTTATATTTTTGATCATAAATTTAAAAATCTAGCAACACCATCTAGTTAGTTAGTCATGAAAAGAACTAAAATTTCTGTCTCTTGCATTTTTTCGATACAATTAATTGTTTTCGAGAAAATCACTGGTAACCTAAGGGGGAGCATTATTAAACCCGATTAACCTATCAAATAGGAAAAAGCAAAGTCGGGTGTGACTACTTTAATTTTTATTCCTGTTCAATATCTAATCTTTAAATTAAAATGTAGAAATAATAATGTAATCAACTTAATTCATCATAGAAAATGCTGGATATGGCCTCCCTCTGCGACGGTACAGCCCTCCATTCTACTCCGCATAGACTTTACTTACAGGCTGTAGCTCTAAGGGGTGCATTTTAGGACATATGTTTATAGGAAATAAAAGTCTTATTTCGGCTCCAACAAGTAATATACTTTTAAAATATCTGCACCGAATTTTGTAACACTCTGTATTTTCACTAAAGTGTAAACATGAAAAACGTTTACTTATCAAAAATGCTATTTAGTAATACTGTATATTATACTATCAACGGCTTCAACAAAACTGGGGAAGACTGCTGTTGGTTTTGGACAAATTTTCTGTTCATCTCCCTCTCTGTATTTTCCAGTTTTCACTAAATATCCTAAAAGTCCTGCATCCATTGCCCCCTTTATATCATCTGTAACATCCTAAAAATATATCATATTAAGTCTATGATGGTAGCTATTTATAATATTGAATAGTGTTATAAATATGATTCAAAAATAAATGTATTGCTTACATCTCCAATCATAACAGCTTCACTAGGAGAAATTGCAGTACTTAACGCGGACTGAAAGAATAATTTATTAGGTTTTCCAACTAATATTGCCGAACACTGAGCAGAATATTCCAATCCTTTGACAAAACAGCCTGGCCCCAATGACATACCATCACTTGTCTTGTAATATTTGCCTGCGTGGATTGCTATCAGCTTGGCGCCATTTTGGAGATGCCTATTTAGTAATTACATATGTAGGTTTGAATAAAAGCCATTTATTTTTAAATAACTAAACTGAATAACATAATTCAAATAAATTGTAGCTATAATTAACAAATAATTGGACGTTGAAGACATAAAAATTACATTAAGATACGTGAGAATGGGACCCCAGGTCCCATGTTTCGGACATATAACATGCAGGATTAATATTTTAAATAAATTTAGTGGAGGATGACCGAAGTATCTTTGATTACCCATTGAAAAATTTGTTTGCTGGAAATAATCAACTTTTGGACAAAGGTCAATTAGATTAGATACCTGCTTAACCTTTCGGGATTTGTACACGCTTTTTGGGCAGATCTTTTTAAATTTATAATTTACTCTAAAAACTGAGAAAGGCTGTAGAGGGCCTCAGTTTGTGCAATAAACTCCTATCCAAAAATCATTAAATTTTGAGATACAGGGTGATAAGATTTTAAGAAGAAGTCTTATTTTTGACGATAAATTTGACATTCCTGTAGATATTTTTCTGAAAATTAGTAGGTTGCTTCTAGTACTATTTTTTAATATATAATTTAATTTTTTATTTTACCAGTGACGCTCATGCCGGCTAGAACCTAGTGAACTCTTTAAAAAAATGGTACGCCACTGTCAAATAAAAATATTTTTCAAATCCTTATTTGAAGGGGTCAGAAGCCAAGGGGTCCAAGTCGAGTTTTTTTCAATATCGAGTTAAGTGCAGAAATCAAAACTTAATATATACATTTACTTGGTGGCAAAGAGATCCAAGCATAAAACAAGTCTTAATGGCTCCATCTATCAATAGGAAAATGTACTACTTACCATATCTTAACAGTTCTTTAGAGCTAAACGGGTCCAAGTATACTTGGATCCATTTACAGCCAAGGAAACTGTTATATTCTGTTGATTACCAACGATTTTGTCAGTGTCAGTTGTCGTACCAAAATCGTGAAAAATAGTGATCGAAGTGCATTTTTAATTTTAAAATGCTTACATCAGACGATGAAGGTAAGTAGTTATTATAGCAAGAAAAATTTCTATTTTAAATAAAAATTAAGGTACATATTTTATGATATCAATTTTTTAAGGTTATGATAATACAAATCGAGTTTTCTTTTCATCATAGCGTTACAAATTCATATAGAACTAAGAACATAATCATAATAATTGCATTTTTTTCGTTATTATTTAAATACCTACAACAGATTTTAATAAAATGACTCTCTTTCAGAGCCATTCTCCGACAACTCTGATATAGATATAGATTATGTTCCAAGTAGCAGTGGTGGCGATGATGCTGAAGTGCAAAACTTAAATGAAGCTGGGAATGGAAAGTCCAGAAAAAGGGTTCGTAAAACTGCGACATGGAAAAGAAATTGTTCAAAAATTCGAAGAAACAGTGGCCAGGAATACGTTGGTCGCAAGGGTGAACTACATCATGCAAAATCTGTTAAGGCTTATGACCATACATGCAGGATACAAGTGTACAGAAAATTTTACGGAGGAAGTTAGAAACACAATTTTTGCTGATTATTGGAATCTTAGAAACAAAACTAATGGATGGGATCTACAGAGCACCTTTATTGCATAATGCATACAAAATAATGCTCCAAAAATGCACCGTCTAAAAATCACCGGACAAAAGAGGATTAGCACTGTGATAAAACTTCAAAATAAACGTGTATGCAAAGAGTTAGTTTTTTCTGAAAACTCTAGATATTACCCGCAAACGGTTTTATAACGTCACAAAGAAAAAGAAGGAGCCTGGAGTCGTCCAAACGGATCCGGATAGACGATGAGTCTTTAAACTTAGCAAAACAGCATATAAACTCATTCCCAAAATTTGTGAGTCATTATACTAGAAAAGACAATCCGAATCGCAAGTATTTGTCTCCCGAGTTAAATGTACAAGCTATACAAAGAATTTTGTCACGAAAAGGAAGCCCGACCATTAAAGCTGAGCAAATACCGCGACATTTTTAATACCCATTTCAACTTAGCTTTTCACCGACCATATTCAGACATATGTACAAAGTGTGACACGTTCATTACTCAGAAAAATTCTTGTGATCCAGAATCTGAAGAGGGCTCCCGCGTTGCCAGAGAACATGATCGTCATCTACGTCAAGCTGAAGCAGCCAAAAATTTAAAAAACGCCGCCAAGGAATCAGCAAGACAGTGTCCAGAAAAACGCGCTATTTGTTTTGATCTACAAAAAACCTTACTCACTCCGCATTTGACATGCAGCAAAGTATATTATTTGCGCCAGCTATGGACTTACAATCTAAGAATCCACGATTTATCATCCGGAATTGGTAATACGTACATGTGGCATGCAGGTGAAGGGTCGAAAGGTTCTCAAGAAGTCATGTCATGTTTGCTGAAGTATATTGAAAGTTTGCCAAAAACAGTGACCCACATCGATGCATTCAGTGATAACTGTGGTGGTCAAAACAAGAACAAGAACATAATAAAATTTTGGATGTATATTGTGCAATTTACACATATCGAAAGTGTTGACCACCGTTTTTTGGTTTCGGAACATTCCTTTATGGAATGCGATCATGATTTTGCCATTATTGAAAAAACAAAGAGACGGCTAACTCACGTTTTTACTCCCGATGATTGGGTTAATTTTATAGCAGGAGTCAGTAGAAAATTTATTGTAGTAAAAATGCAGCCTGAGGATTTTAAATCTATATCTCCCATGGACAACATCCTCCAAAAATAAAATTAGCAAAATTCAATAATTTGATGCAGCTTCTACCATATGTACCACCAATACACCATGATTTCTATAAGTCGTTGAATCCAGGACAGACGTTGAATGCAGGCCATCAAACAAACGGGCGAAACGATGAAGATTATACTCTCGGTGACATGGTTGAATCGGATGAAGGATTGAAGTAAAAATATTTAAAATTGAAATTTCTCAATATTTACGTTTTGTTACTTGGACCCCTTGGCTTCTGACCCCCTCATTTAATTTAGAGTAAATTTCATCTCCTGGCTTTGTTTTCTCCCAAGTACCGTTTTTGCATAAAAAATAAAATCCAAGTACCAGAAAGTCAATTTTTGCCATTGTTAATTTTAAATATAAGATTTTTTCTTAAAATTTTATCACCCGGTATCTCAAAATCTAATCATCTTCGGATGGAGATTTATGGCGCAAACTTATTTTGGCGCCAGCTTATTTTGAGGCCCCCTACAACCCCTCCAAGTTTGTCCCACTAATTATGAAACACCCTTTATAATGTGTTTTGGTATAGTTTTTTATTATTAGGGTAACAAAGCCAGTACTAAAAGTTTCGTCAGAGTATTTTAGTATGTTTAAAAATATGTATATAGCTTTATACATACATACACTACTAACTGAAAATTTTTATTCGTAAAGATAATCCTTTCATTATTATAATACAAATTAAGTGCTCTTTTAATTAGGATATGATGTTCCTTATTTTTAAATATATTTAAAAAAAATATTTTCCTTATTTTATAACAAAAACTTTTCGTACATATTAACGTGAAAAGCAAAAGAAAAACAAACGTAAAGAAAACGCCATTTAAAATAACGACTCTCAACTCAAATTCGCTCCTACTCTTCCTCGGATCTCTCTCTCATATGTCGGAGCCAAACGATCATAAATTATATCTATGCATTTTATTCTGAATTTAGTTTTAAGCTTTTATTTATTAATGTTTTGTCAATAAAAAATAAGATTAATGAGCTGGAGGCTTTCATGACTAGGATTGGCTATCAGATCAGGAATGCAAGTCTTTGAGAATCTCCAATCTTTTGCCAGCATCTGCGTTCTGCCGAAAAAACTGTAAAGGCGGAGGAGTTGCCATTTTAATAAATAAAAATATGCTTTTTAAAGAGTTTTATAATATAAAAGTTGATTGATCCATTCAGGATCAAATTGAACTATGCTGTGTGTATATTGCTCACACTAGATAATAGAGAACATTTCTTGGGACTTTGTTAATGATATCTACATAAATGTAAATGATAAGTTTTCCCATTTTGTTCACCTTATCCACTACATTTCTAGATTATTTTCCAGAAAAGATCTACTTTAAGAGAAAAGGTCAGGTGAGTTGGTTAATTGTCGACTTGAGAGCAACGCGGGATAATATTCAGTTCTTTGCTGAACTGAATAAACAACTTGATGCACCTTATTACTTACAAGATTACATAAAAAATATTACAAATGAATACCGAACAGCAATAAAAGCTGTAAAGAAATCTAACAATAACCAACAAATTTCTCACTCTCATAACCCAATAAAAACAATGTGGAATATTTTAATGAATATAGGGACAGTGCAAAACCTGAAACTACTCTCAGTATAACACCTGATGAATTTAATAATTATTTTTTAAATATTGCGTCCGAGCTACATAGCCGTACTCCTGTATCATGCAATGAACGGCTCAACCATGTACCTCATGCTGACCAGAGCTTTAAAGTCCCACCAGTCTCTTTTAATGAGGTTAGAGATATTATCAACTTCCTTCAGAGTAAAAAAGTAGAGACCCACTTGATCTCACTGCAAGCTTGATCAAAGGCATTAAAAATCTAATAATAAGTCCTATAACGAATCTTATGTGTGTATAGCCGAATGAGGTTTTTCCTAGTGTTTTAAAAACTGCGGTTGTTATTCTAGTTTTTAAAAAGGAAGAGCCAGATCTAGTATCTAATTATAGATCTATCATCTCTCTGTTACCTATATTTTCATAAATATTTGAAAAATGTCTGGCTCTAAGAATTTCTTCTTAGAGCCTTCTTAGACTTTTTTGAGTCTAATAGGCTTTTTACGGAATCTCAATTTGACTTTAGAGAGGGACTGTCTCAATACTGTCCAAGGTATTTTGAATCTGGTTGTTCAGGTCCAGGATGCTTTTGAGAAGAGTAATTATGTATCATCCAATTTTTGCGATTTGAGTGAAGCCTTTGATTAAGTGTCCCATGAGATTCTCATAGCTAAAATAACTAAATATAATTTCAGTGTCTCTAGTATATCTTTAATAAAAAACTACCTATCAGACTGCTGAAGAATTCGAAAATGCCTCCAGTGCTAAATTCCTGGGTATTCTGCTGGATCCTGGTCTGCTGTGGGATGCTCATACCACCTCCTTAGTGACAAAGCTCTCAAGCAACACATTCTTGCTTCAGGGGCTTTCATCCTGTGTCTCCACTTTTATTTTAAAACAGGCATTTTTTTTTCATGTCATTCACACATCTCCTATGCCATTCTTGCTTGGAGTCATAGTAGGGGAGCAGGGGACGTTTTCAGACAGCAGAGAAGGGCTCTTTGTATTGTGGGAGGTCTACCATACAGAGCAGACTGCAGGCAGGTTTTTGTGGATTTAAAAATATTAACATTACCCTGTCAGTACATTTATACTAATCTTGTTTATATGAAATGCAATGAGCACAAATTTAAAAGCCATGAAGGTATACATAATACCAACACATGCTTTAGAGAGAACTTAGCCTCAAGTTATTGTATACTTGAGAGATGTAGAGATGGCCCATCATGTCTAGGTATACATTTCTTTAACAAATTACCCCTAATAATTCGACATCTGTCCCACAGGGATCCAATCTTGGCCCACTTCTTTTTATTTTTTATATTAATGATCTTATAGAATTGATTTCCTGCCTTAGACTAGCTTATGCTGATGATCTGAAAATATTCTGGTGTATCAATAGTATCTTGGACTGCTTGTTCTTACAGAGTAACTTGGACCTAATTAGGGGATGGTGCAGTCGAAATCAGTTATGTCTTAATATCTCGAAATGCTGTGTGATCTCCTTTCACCGAACCGAGGATCCTGTTTTGTTTAATTACAATATAGACAATCAAATTCTCTGTAGAAGTACTTCCATTAAAGATCTAGGGGTTGTATTCGACGATAGGCTCACATTTGTGCCACATATTGAACTGACCTCCTCGTTGAAACTTCTGGGTTTCATCATTCTAAATAGCCGACTCTTTAACAACTCAAACTCAATAAAACTATTGTACTTCTCCTTTGTTAGATCAAGACTGGAATATGGTTCATTGGTGTGGTGTCCTTTCTATGAATGCCATGTTGGCTACATCGAGAGTGTTCAGAGAAGGGTTTTAAAGTTTCTTATGTTTCGTGAGGATGGAATATATCCTGTTAGGGGCCATAATCATGATCTGATGTTAGGTAGATTTAGTCTGCAATCTCTAGCCATGAGGAGAACAATTCATTTTGTAACATTCTTATGGAAGTTGGTCAATAATCAAATAAATTCTCCTACTCTCTTGAACAATATTCTATTTCATGTACCACAATTTGCTTCTGGAGCAAATATCACTTTTGCTTTAGATCGCGCCAGAACTAACATTAGGTTTCAGGATCCCGTATATCAAATGTGCAGAATTTTTAATTCAGTATCATCAATCTGTGACATATTTGTATGCTCCATAAAGGATCTAGTTTTGTCTCTGATCTAGTTATGTTACTATAGTAATTTAAGTTTTCCTTATTTTTCTTTTTTTTGTTATTTAATTTATAGTAATTTAATACTTGTTTACACTTTCAAAACATTAATTGTAGATTTTCCTGTAACTGGGCTTTGCCTGTTGGAAATAAACTGCTAAATAAATAAATAAATAAATGTTGTGATGGTCTACCAGCTCTTAATGATCTTCTGTTCTTTTTTCCTATATTTGGTAATTCCATATTTTTTATTTAAAATGATGGAATACCTAGATTGATCTCAACTATTAAGTAAAATATTTGTTCTAATGCTGTAATATTTTATGTATTTTATATTTAATGTTTTACATTTTAATATGGGTATTATTATATCAAGTATAGAGTTAAGTTTAACTATATATTTTATCTGATCTGACTTATGTGAATACTTTGTAACCTGACATCAATAAACTGAATTGAATTGAATACTAGGTACTAGGATTTTCTATGCATACAAAGTTTGAAAATCAAAGCAATTTGAATTAGTTCACACACCTTAAATCTTAATAATTAGAAATTTCACTTTATTATTGATCAAATCTAAGCCTTTTTCAAAAATTTAACAATCTTTTACAAACAATCTTACTTACCGAAAAGCCTCATTTAGTCTCTCGTAGTGAAATTCTGTTGGAGCCAAACCGATAACTACTGCATCAGGAGTTTCGTTTTCTGGACAACCTAAACCTTCAAAATCCTCAAGAGCTTCAGGGGCAACCTGCAAACCATTTTAGTCTTTAAACAAAACATTGTCGCTTATAGCAGATATGAACATAATAAAGGACCTTACCATAAGCATTGGCTTAAATTTATTTTTCTCTATCAGCTGTCTGCAAGCCCCAAGTGAGCTTAAGATATCTTTTTTTTGGACCTCAAAACCTAAACTAATCAGTCGATCATGCAAGATTCTCTTGGATTCTTTGGTGGTATTCGTAACGAACTTTACTCTTAAGTCATTCTGTAACAATCTAAAATAGATTTGCTAAACATAAAATAAACAATATATTGTTTAATTTTTTTACCTTTTTAAAGCTTCTATGGCACCAGGAATCGCTTGATTTTCAATATGTAAGGTACCACTTAGGTCTATAAGTACCTCTTTAATCATTTTTAGTAAAGCTATAGGGTTTTCTTTTTAAATAAATATTGGATCCTTTTGTATATTTTGGTATTATTTTTGTTTGGTTTGTATCTTTTTTAAGGTTAGGAGTGTCTGCAGTCCAAAGCAGAGAAATAATGAAATGGGACCTCACAAAAACCTTACTCTCCAATTGAAGAGTCGGGTCGAACAACGTTGTAACTTACTTTGTTTCAATTTTTCAGGAGGAGCAAAAATCCATATACCTTTTTTTTGAACTTTAAAATGGAAAAACGTTGCATGATCATGACAGTTACAACGTTGTTTCATGCTGTTAGGCTTAAATTTACACGATTTATCCATAGTTTAGGCTATAGAGTCTTTTATACAAGAAAAATTTGGAATAACGTTATAACTGCTTTGTAACTTACAACGTTTTTCCATAACTTGCGCATTTTTCAATACACTATAAAATCTTGGATACAAAATAAAAAACGTGGTAAACTAATATATTTTTATTTTTCAGTCTGCCTTACGTAAAAACCAACAAAACTAACTGTAAGACTAATAACTAAATCTATACTGTATCCTACTTCAATATCTATAATATAGAAAAAATGACAGTAGAACAAAAAATACATTAATAATCTTAATACTAAAAGTAGGCTGATATACCGATATATACCACGAACTTATACAAATATAGGTATATATTTATATTTATATTTATAAGTTCGTGCACATATATATTAAATTACCTTTTTTAGCAGCCGAAATAGGTATTGGTCTATCATATGCCAACTTTTGGCCTTATCGGTTCACGTATCTTAATACATTGGTATGCGAGAAATTGGGATTGTTCATTATACGTTTTTTTATACGATTGTTATTATTGTACGTTTATTACCTTCTAGCTTTGCAGCAAAACATCCCCTTTTACAGCGGCATACAACATTCTGAAAACCAAGAGAATATGTCTATATGAAGGCAATAATGAAACGATGATGAAAATTGATAGGGTACTAGTAATATTATGAATGACATAAGGACATTACAAAAATTATAATGCTAAATATGTAGGTACTAACTTTTCCAACAAAATGATAAACTCTTAAGTACAAGTCTGCACAGTAAAAACAATACAGTTACATTTTTTCATCAAGCAAACTATAGAAACCTTGCGAACGCATGACAGTTAAACTTCCGCGCCAAAATAGAACAGTTACAACGTTTTTCGACTTACCTCTTCTGGCGGGACCATTGCAGGTATCATCTTCTTTCTTTTACTTAGATATTCTTCTCCTTTGTCTCTAGCTAACTTTGACTTATTGTTTTGCCACTGAGCAATGTTAGATTTGCGTTTTTTACCACGATTTAATGTATTCTGCAACGGATCCGATAAATTTACCACAGACATGACGTCAAAAATGTAACAATATTCGCCCAAACAATCACGTGCGCTACTACTTACAACTTTGAACTTTGTTCCGCGGAAATCGGCAAAATGGCAAACTAAAATATTTGATTTAAGGGGGGATATTTAAAAAGAGAGGGATATTGTTCTATCATACAGTTGCTTTAGGTGCCATACAACGTTATTCCATGATTAAGTCGATTTCATAAAATTTGCGAGTTACAATGTTGTTTGAGCCGACTCTTCAATTATCGATTTCAACCTAGAAATGTAATTAATTTGTCAAGCATATTCTATTGCTCTTAACATAAGAGGAATATTAGCATGCCCAGAATGGTCTGAATCTGAAGTCGAACTAATATATTCACATATACAATAAGATATACAGGCAGGGGGGATTAAAGATTACGCATTGCCAACAATTATAATATGCCTGCATGTCTTATTTTGCGGTATGACTGCACGGTCCACTATTGAAATTTAAAGACATATTATTTTTGGCAATTAAATGTAGCGGTTTGTTTAATTCAATTACAGTTGAAAATATCTATACCGATTCCTAGCGAAAAAACAATTTTAAAAATAGTTTCGACTAAAGTGCAAGAACCTATCAATAGAATCCAGGAGCAAGAATTACGGGAACAAATCATGTAGTATCTTAGAAGTGGATTCATCACTAAGTATGGACCATAAAACTGTTACCAATATTTGGGAAAAACATGGGTACAAATGCTTCAAATATTTCAAAACTCAAAAAGAAGTGTTTCCCGAAGACCAATGGCGAAGAATGGAATTCTGTAAAACCATTCGTTGGAAAAATATAAAAGTTTTTTTTTTACAAAATATTCTATTTTCAGATGACCCTTCTTTTCCATTATATGGGAAAATCCTTCCATTGTTCAATGTTGTTCTGAGGAAAATGATCACAGAAGTTTTTAACTCCTAAGTATTCTCAAAAATTGAATTTTGGACGGCCGTCTTATAGGACCATTTTTTACTCATTGTATTTTAAACGCCCAAAAGGTATTTTTGGCTACAAAATAAACTTCTTCGTGCTATTTAAGTCCTCCCTGATTTAGACTTGCGATCGGTCTATTTTCAACAAGATGGCTGTCCTACTTACGTTATTGCAAAACAATGTTTAATAAATATTTTTACTAACCATCTTATTATTGGGATTTGCGATTTGTCTCTAAATTACTTTTACTTTGGGGTTCTTAAGGAGATCTCAAAAACGTATCTATATAAATTTAGTTTTAGAAGTACTAAATGGCTTTTTGATAGGTTAATTTGTTCGTTAGTCAAAGAAGGACGCCTTGTTTTTTTGAGGAGTTTTAATTTTATTTTTGTTTATGTTTAATTTTTTTTACTTTTATAACATCTTCTATATTATTTTTATAAAAGAATAAAGCTTAAAATTTTATTTTGCATAATACACATTTTGCGATTACGTCTTCTATTTGTTCGTTTTATCTTTCCTTTCACAAGCTTTCCCCCATATCATATGAAAGTTCTAATTTTAAGTCGACTAATGTCGATTTAACATGTCAAATTACTTTTTAATATTATTTTCAAGATAACATTTTAATATTGTGGGAACTTTACCCATATTGCTATGCTCAACGAGGGAGTATTTTATGTTGACACAGTGGATTTAATGGCTTATATTATTTTAATTTAGTGTATAAAACATACCTATATGTTGATACTGGAAGAAATTTTTAATTGATAATCGGTTTAATACTTCATAATACGCTTCATCAAGATTTTTCATTCATACTGATGGATTAATAAAAAAGGGTAATAGGGCTGTAAATTGTAGGGTAAATTAAGCTGTTTCCTAAGACTTTCTAATTTTTTATTAGGAACTATTAAAAAATACCTCATTGCTTGGTTCTGTCGAACAGGACATTCATGTGAATAAAATATAAAAAAATAAAATTATAAAAATATAACAATTTTTAATGTAAATAAAATTCGTGCCTTAAAAAACAGTGACCTAAAAATGTATCAAATTCGACCCTCAACATGGGAATCTCGGAATCTATAAAAATTGAAAATTCCGAATGGTTTTATATTTTTTATCAACTCTGTTTTTTCTTATAAGTGCTATATTAATTTTTTACATTCTGAAACTCTCTGTAAAATTCTTTTTTTTTTGGAAAATCTTGAATTTTTGGAAAAAACTAAATTTGCCGCACTATGTTTTTATAAACTGTCAAGACAATATGTAAACTATTATAAATATCATATGTTTTAAATATTTGTATGTTTTGTTTTGTTATAGTAGTGTAATACAAAGTGACAGAAGTGACAGATGGTGCGTGATACCATCTTTAATACTGACAAAGTTCTGCAAGACACAAATAGCCTTAACAATGTTTTCAGCAAAGTCAAGTTTAAGGTCTATAGGTCGGTGCAACATTCGCTATTTGTTGCACCTAATTCCAAACGTGCATTCAACATATCTTTGAGCTAACGATAAATGGTAATTAATTGTTTTTTTGCGTGAGGCAGCATTTTGCCACCATCATGGCAAAAGCTTCATCTGCCACTATTACATATGGTAACTTATTAGCGCAGTTCTTTGTTATGGATTTGGGTTCAGGAATATTTAATGACTTTTCAGTGAGTTTTTTGTATAAGGTGCTATCTTTGAAAATTCCTGAGTCACTATCTTTACCATAGTCTCCAACGTAAAGCAGTAGTTAGCGTCACATAAAGCCATTAGCACCAAAGAAAAAAATGTTTAAAATTATAGTACATAGATCCGGAGTTTGGAGGCTGAATTATTCGAATGTGCTTTCGATTGAATGCTTTTGTTGAAATTCTTCAGCTATTTGTATCCATTTTTCTTTACTCTTTACTTTCTTTCTCCCATATCACTTTGCACACTTGTTGAATTGTACCCGATAATATAGACTTTCCAATTTTATAACCATACTGCAATTCAGCTAATGAACAGGTATCTGTCAAGTCGCAGATAGCTGCAATAGAATAATAATTTTCATGTCTATTTCAGGATCAACATTACAGAAGAATTTACATGCTGTATAGGTATATGACGTGGGAGATATAAAAAAAATTAAAACTTTAAAATCTGGAGCAATATCTAAATCTACTTTGGCGTATTTTCAAAAGTTAACATTTTTGCAAAAAAATAAAAAGTGACAGAAGTTTTCAAATAGAGGATTATAATGATAACGATGTTCCCGAATCAGCTGATGGAAACAGTGACAGCGATTTCAGACCTCCGGAAAAAAAAATCCACTTGCTACAAAGAAACATAAACTGTATCCAACCGACGAACACTTTGCCAAAATATTAGAAAAGAGCATTAACCAAAGAAGACTTATAAAAAAAGAAAAGGACGATGAAGATAAACTATTTTGCCTATCATTATTTAAAGAACTAAAGAAAGTACCCGAGCACAACCGGCTAAGACAGAAGATTGAATATATGATTTAATAGCACGCAACCAAATACAGTCAAATACTCCGCAATTCCAGAAACGACAGCCACTACTTTCTATTTACAATTTTCTACATCAACAAAACAGCCATTTACTTCATACAATCAGTACAACGCACAACCCCAGGAACGCCAGCAGCTACTGTCTTCTAGCGCATCTCAATATGATATTTCGTATTCAACAAATAAGTCATCTATTTCTTACAGTCAACATAACGGAAATTCCCAGGAACGTCAGCCACTGCCTAGAAACAACAGATTAGGTGCACAACAGAATTCCGTCACTATGAATGCGGATGATTCTCAGTATGGATATACCACATATACTGAAACAGATACTACAAATACAAATTCACAATATACAGCATCACCACTATCTAGTGCAGAAACTTAAGAACTGGATTTGTTTAATAGCGATGAAAACAGTATGTACTTAATGAACAAGTGTAAAAATGTTTTTGATTTATAATAAGAGAGAATACCTTATTCACTGTATTATTACCTATATTTAATTAAAAGCTTACCTTAATGTAACAATGACTTTTTCTTTTAGCGATATGCAGTATCGTATAGCATTATCACTACCCTTTAATTAGTTTTTAATATTGCTCATTAAATAGTCAAATGACGTGACCGACACTGAAATAGTTGAAAATCTTCATGTCTTCTCAGCTTTGGATATAAGATAATATATAGACTCAAAGTGGTTCTCTCGCTTAAAATTGGATGCACCCAATATCTTCTTTCTCTTCGTCGACGTCGATGTTTCAGCCTCCGAGACAAATCCCGAAACATGTTGCCTCATCAACTTCCATCTTCCACGACAAACGACACTACAATGCTGCGTTCTCGCAAACTCGGAATCAAAAAAAGACAGATAATCGCGGGCTGCTGCGCTATCAACGCACGACCATCGGAATACATCATTGCGCGTTAACGAGCTACAAACGTGCGTTGTCGCGCGACCATGTGAACTTAGCCTTATTTAAGCATAAATAGGCATAACTTTGGATAAAAATCTTGGCATGTTTGATTCTTTTAATAAGCTTAATATGGATATAGAGTGAATGAATTTGTAACTAAAGAAAACTTAACTTAAAAACTTAGGTATTTTTGTACCTATTGCGCTACATAAAAAAATACTTTGTAGATAAATGAACCCAGAGAAATCTACACAAGTTTCCCAAAATATTATTGCCTCTCATACAAGTGTTTGGAGACAACTAAAAAAAAAGCGTTTTTTAAAAAGCGCGATTTAAGTCATTTAAAGTTCATTTAGTTCAAAAACTGCATCCTGGTGATGCTGAAAGACGTGTTTTTTTTTTAAACTGGCTAGCGCAAAAAATTACTGAATATCCCAATTTTCTTGAGAATTTTATGTGGATCGATGAAAGTATATTAACAAACTGTGGCATTTTTAACAGAAATAATAAATGAATTTGAACCCAAAATAATCTACGACAATTTCGGGAAATTCGGGCACAAGCACAGCGATTGAGCATTAGGCTCTTAGAACATTAAAAGGCCGTTCAATGTTCTAAGATTATTTTTAAAAATTTTGCATCCTTATTTTATTAATGCAATTCTTAACGGAGTTTTTTATTACCAGTTTTTAAGATCCGACTATTTGGAATATGATTCCTTACGAAAATTACCTGTTAAATTTATTTTTTATCTATTTTTTTATTTACTAACACGTGTTAAACCTGATATACAATAAAATTGTTAATAAAGTTTCCCTAGTTTTTTTTTTGAGTAAATAGATTAATTTAGTCTCTTTTGAAATATTTCAAGTGTTTCGAAAAAATAAGGGTGTAACCCTGAACTAATGTGGGTGCACTTTTACGGTATTGCATTGCTATTTCTGTTCATCTTGTATTTATAAGGTGTAACATTTATTTTCAGTTTATATATTGTCTTGTCATTTTATGAACAGCCTACTGTGACAAATTTAGTTTTCTCCAGAAATTCAGGTTTTAAAAAAATAAAAAAAATTCGGGTGATATGTTATAATAAAGTAAATTTTTTAAATATTTTAAAAATGCTAAAACTAAATATGGCGGCCATAAGAAAAAACAAAGTTGATGATGGTTGGCAAAAAACGACACGTCATATTAAAAAATTCAAAATTTCGTATTTTTTCGAATATCTTCGTAAGTATTTAGAATTTTCAAATTAAGCTCAAAAATTCTCAAATTTGCCTCAATTTAACCATATTCATATCTTTTAGAGATCCCCATGTTGAGGGTCGAATTTGAAACACCCTGTATAATAAAACATTAATTTATTTGTAGCTTTTATTACCTCGCGGCTATTAAGCTAATTCACTTCTAAGCTTTAAAATAAAAATTTCCTTTAAATTCCACATTTAGACATTATTATAGTCATCGATGTATCGTTGATTTCAAGTTACATTTATATTAACCTAATAATATTTTTTCAATAAATTGGTTTAAATCGATAAAATCACCTGGCGAAACAAAAATAAACTACAATAAGAAATGCTCTTTTAGTTAGAGATCCCTAAATAAAAAAAAATAATTAGATATATGCTCTCAAATGCAAACTCTAGCTCTATCGATTACATCTAGGCGCGTGCGTCACATTATCGTTCAGCAAAAAACTCCATACGCTCAGTTTGGATAGAGGCGAGGAGTTTGATTTGGCCCGCCGAATTCCCAATTGTTACTCTCGTGTGAGGGTCTTGCAGCCTCCCACATCAGGAGCAATGTTGTAATTTGGTTAAACGAGATGATTGTGTTGTGTTTGATATGTACCTTTTATTTGATTTTTTCTTCTTTAGCAGGTAAGTAGTATTTAAGTTCCTAATGATATTAAAGATTAAATTATGAAATAATATTAAGAAAATAATTATTTCGATAATATATTTATCATAATTTTAACCGGAAAAGATAATTGCTATTTTGGTTAAATTGACGAATAATAGATCATTCAGAAAAAAAGTATATAGATGGTGACAACGTTTTGTGTACTTAATATTTAATACGTCCTAAACATTTATAGATAATTAATATCCATTTCCATAATATTCCATTCTTTCCTCATTGTAATTATGAAATAATCTAGAATGGTAGTTTTTAAGATACAGGGTGTCCCGAAATTATATCGCAATATTTTACCAGCCACATCTTTGTCTAAAAATAAGACAAAAACTTCATATACAGGAATCTTAAAATAAGTGAATCGTTTTCATGTTACAAGGTGTTTTATAATTCCTATTAAAGATGGTTTTTTGTTAATATTTTCGAAACGCCTGGTCATTATTACGGTGTTACTAACTGATTTTATAACATTTTACGCTTAAACATATACAGAGTCGATTAAAATTAGTGGTCAGCAAGGTTAAAAATGTCAAAACTTTTTTCTAGCTACTTTCTAATAATTTCGGTAATAAAATCGAAGAGTCAATATTTTTAATTAAAAAAACGTGCTCTTGTCTTATTTCGATAGGGGCCCTCATTTTTTAAATAATCAGACATAAATGTTTTGCAACCTACACTCAAGTATTTTTGATCACGTTTAATAAAGTAAATAATTGAGAAAAATTAAAACAATTAACTTATTAGCTAAGAAAAAAAAGCAAACAAAACAAACAAATAAAATAAAACAAATTATAGCAAATGTTCAAAGTGGTTGCCATTTTGTTGGAGACACAATCCTGCCCTACGCCTTATTGCGCGAGTAGCTTTTAAAATAGAAAATGGATTTCCCCTTATCTCATTAACCGCCCAATTAATCCTCTGAATTAATTCTTTACGGGTATTAATTTCTACAGCATATACCAATTCGTACCCCATAAATAGTAATCTAATGAAGTTAGATCTGGAGATCGAGGAGGCCAATTTATAGGACCACCACAACCAATCCAACTTTCAGCAAAATGGATATCCATCCACAATTGACGAACAATACGTCCAAAATGTCGTATGTATGTATGTTATCCATTCACAAAATTGAACCCTCAGCGCAAAATCGTCTGACATCAACTCTTGAACTCTCTGGTTCAAGTTTCATTCTTCCTATCTAAAAAAATATTTTTTAATTTTTATTATTACCTGTCAAATATATAATAATTTTTATTATCCTGTTTTATTATTATGTCGGCAGTATTTTTTTTTAATAATTTCTATTGGGCTGGTGATATATGTGGCCCGTGACACTGTTCTGATGCTTGTTTCAGGATTTTCTTCGAAATAGTTTAAGACGTTTTCCAAGCTATGAATTGCTTGTGGCCTGCCTTGTCCACGAGCTCTTCGAAAACTTCCATTTTCACATAAGTTATCCACCGTAACTTAACAACCGTTAACAAAAACTTACCTCAGACGATTTGGAATTCGTCTGACGGGAAATCTTCGGCGATACTCATGGTCAGCAGCTAACGAGCTGCCATTACACAAAAAGTATATCGCCCAACTCTTGATTCGTAAATCTCTCCATAGTTTTAAAGAAATAATTTACACAAAGAACAATTTAACTTTACTAACGTAAATGTAAAATAATTGAAATGCCAATCAAAACGTCAAACAAAATTCAAGCAATAAAGAAATTGTCAACAAGTACTGCCCACTACAATTTTTTATTTTTTTTATACATAGTTAGCTTTTCAATACCATGAGATTAACTTAAACTTAATAATTATTTTTCTTGAAACCGGAGGCTTCTAACGAAAGAAAACAAGAGTATCTATTTTATATGAAAATGATGGTTCGTTTTAATTTTACTATCCAAATAAAAAAAAGTAACCAGAAAAAAGTTATGATATTTTTATCTCTGCTGACCACTAATTTTAAACGACCCTGTATACATTTTAGCACAAAATGTTAAAATTAATTAGTAACAATCACAGGATACGATGAAAATTTCGAAAAATAACGACCAGGCGTTTCGAAAATAACAAAAAATCATCTTCAATAGGAATTAAAACCCTGTAACATGGAAACGATTCACTTTTCAAGATTCCTGTATATGAAGTTATTGTCCTATTTTTAGATAAAGATGCCGCTAGTAAAATATTGCGATGTAATTTCGGGATACCTTGTATATTTTTAATTGAATAATATTTCTTCTTAGAATCCCTTCTTCTTATTTTATCAAGTTTTTTGGATTATGCCTGTTTTTTCCATGTCTCTTTTTTGTGCTTTATATTTGATGTTTATTTCATGTCGATAATATTAAATCTTCTAAAAACAAAAAGGGTACAGATATTTTACAGTAAACGCAGGATAATAAAATTCCAACTCTGTAGAGAATAATTATGCTGCGACCCATATTAAACTACACAAATTCAGTTTGGAGGTTCCCGAAATAGGTTATATTTTCCTATTTGTTAACGGCTTTAAACGATTTGTTTTGATCGATTAACATGAATTCTCAAACAAAACAATAGGTCTAGGGAAAACAGTTCTATATAGTAGTTAGATCTAGACTCAGTGTTGCTATTTAAATATAAGCTGGTTGCCATGAAAGATCAGAAATATCAAAATTCTTTAGGGTAATCATTAATTTTTGAAATGTTAGATCTCCAAAGTGAATTAACGGTTCGATTCAATTCAAGTTTCAGACAATATATTTACATATTGTAAACGAAAATTGTTATGAATCATTTTTTTCCTTTGGAAACAATTTTCATTTAATTTCATTTCAAACAACAATGATTCATAACAATTTTCCTTAAAATGTATTCCTTAAAAGAGCATTAGTTTCTGAAAGGGTCTTAATAATAGTATTTTTATTACAATTGCAATTTTTAATATTCTCAGTTGTTATACAGTGCATCCGTAAAGTAGCGGATAAATTCAATAAAAATGAAATGGACCGTTTCTGAAAAAATTGCTCGAACCCGTAGGTTTTAATATTTGGTTTAGGGTTTTTCTACGTGGAAGTTAAATATACAGGGTGACTAAAAAAAGACATGACGTCATCAATACGTTTTTTAAAAAGTGGTTACAGAGGCAATTTTGAACGAAAAATGATGATAAAATGTAAAATTAAAGAAATCCCTATATAAAATAAATGTTCGAATTGAGCATCGTTAACCTGACAATAACCAAGGCGATTTAAAAATTCTTATTGAACGTTGTCAATGACATCTGGAGTAATATTTCTAATTTCTTGGCGTATTTGTTCTTTTAAATCTTCTAAACTCGCGGGTTTAGTGACATACAGTTTACTTTTTAAGTATCCCCATAAAAAGTAATCGAGGGCAGTTAAATCTGACGATCTGGGTGGCCATTCAATGAACCCTTGTCTACCTGTCCAACGATTTGGAAAAACTTTATCTAGATAATTGCGAACAGGTAAAGCATAGTATGGCGGGGCTCCATCTTTCTGAAAAAAAAAGATCACGTTGGTCCAAATCCGGATACAAAAGGGATAAGATCATTTGGAAGGAAGTCTAAATTCCTCTCACCAGAGAGAGTGTTATCAAAAAAGTAATGTCCTAAAACTCTTCCTTCCACTAGACCGCACCACACATTGACTTTTTGAGGGTTTTGTGTATGACATTCTGTAAACCAATGAGGGTTTTCGGTCGCCCAGTATCGACAATTCTGTCTGTTCACATGGCCGTTTAGAGTAAACGTTGCTTCGTCAGAAAATATTATCCGTTTTACAAAATTATTGTTATGATTACATAATTGCTGCATTTGCTCGCAAAATTAATTTCGGCGGTCAAAATCATCTTCCGATAGCTCTTGAAGTAAGAACATTTTATAAGGATGGTGCTTTTTTAAATACTTTTTGCACAGTAGATCGCGATAAATTAACATTAGAAGCCGTGCCTGTGGCTTTGGGATTATCTTGGACCGTTAAGCTCATCTTCTTCAGTTATTGAACCCCGACCGAGCTTTTTGAGTATCCCGAACATGCCCGAATTCACGAAACTTTGCTTCAACTCTGCCTACCATGCTTTGGCTAATAGGCGACCGATCAGAATGAGTTGCATTAAACAACTGAACCACCTCCTTTTAAGTACGCGACATACCTCCGGAACCAATCATGCACAAGATTTCGATTGTTTAACCTTCGGTTAATTTTCTCATATTTCATACAATAACAGTAGGTAATAAAGTAAATTTACTAATAAAACGCAGGATAACCCCTCAAAAAGAATAAACACCACTTGCAAATGTAAAGATACTTCAAATAGTTGCACCAAAATATATTCAATTTGTGACACTGATAATAACAACGACAACAACAACTAAAAAACCAAAATACCAACAGTTAATATAGATAGGTATTAATTTAATTTTACATTTTATCATCATTTTTCGTTCAAAATTGCTTATCTAACCACTATTCATTTGTACCATATCCTTTGTAAAAAATGTGTTTTTTCTGATTCTGTTTCCATTTAAAAAACATATTGATATCATATATTTTTTCGAATCACCCCGTATATTTAATTTCGACGTAGAAAAACCCTAAACCCAATATTCAAATTGACGGGTTCGGGCATTTTTTTTCAGAAACGGTCCATTTTATTTTTATTGAATTTATCCGCTACTTTACGGATGCACTGTATAATTATCTACACATACTCGAGTTTTTAAATATACAGGATGTCATTAAAATGGTTAATTAAAAAAATTCGGGAGGTGATAGTACTCCTAAAACTAGTAAAAAAAGTTCCTATAAATATAGGGCGGAAAGTGCATATTAGAGGCACTGAAAGGATGAATTTAAGAAACGGTTTTTTCAAATTGTAGGCTTAAAAAACGAGATAAAATTTTGGAAAAAAAAACCACTGCCATAAATTTCGACTCTAAATTAAATGGTGATTCTGAAAAATTATTTGAAAAATCGGAAAGAGTAGTTTTTGCAAGGGTAGACGTTGGTCTGGTTTTCGTAAATAACTTTTTTCTGAAATATAAGGTTATTTCTTTCGCAACGTGGGTTCATTTTTTGAAAACTAGATACTGTTTCTACAAAAAAGGTACTCTTCTTGCACATCGATCGAGCGATGGTTTTCGAGAAAATTGAAGGTTTCATTTTTTAAGACTACAATTTAAAAAAATCCTTTCAGTGTTCCTAACTCCCTTGCTACGCATTTTCCGCTCTATACTTATAGGAAATTTTTTTGCTATTTTTAGGAGTACTATCATCCTCCAAATTTTTTTACACCATGTCTCTGACGTCCTGTATTTATTATATATGATTTTTTTGATCAAAGTTAGAGTAATAATATCACCGATGTTAAATATTTTGTTAGGAACTTATGTGAAAAGGTATCAGAATTTATTTCTGGTTCATTCTTATTGCTTCATACATTTGTCCCCGGCCTTCTCATAGTATATAGTACTTTTCCTCAACTAAATTATCCAACCAACTAAATGAGGCCTAATTTAAGTAATCCTTTAAGTAGCTTTTCTATGGCAATATGGTATGTTAATCAGAAAATAAATCTTAACAGTTTCTGACCTCATACAGTGCATATTCGATTTCATTATCAAATAATTGTTATGATACATCAGGCAAGTACTAAGAATATTTCTAAAAAGCATTGAGCAAATTCTTAGTTTAAGGAAAAGTCTTTCTTATTTAATTAAGACGAAGAAAACACATCTCCTTGTATATCTGACCTTACTGAACCTATTTGTCCTTTTTCTAAATATGATATTATTACCGAATTGTATTTCTATTTGAAACACTGCTAAAGTAATAAAATGATCGTGAAATTTTCTAGGAAATATCATACTCCCCAAAAACTATACCTTTCCCAAGCAACCCGTAGAAGACTACTACATTAACTACGACTACGACTTCAACGGAACTTCTGAAGCAGACATTAAACCGGACTCTTTGATATTACCAAATCCAGAAAGTATGGATACAAAATCTTATGCCGTAGATGTTCTACCGAACGTAGAACTTCCGGAAGAATCCCTGGCAGATGCCGATCTGAAAGATCATAATTGCATCGATAACATTATGTACGTCTATTATGGAGGAAGTGGCAAAAGTGTCAAGAGTTATGGCAGTGGGATAGTGATTATTGGATCTGTGATGAGCTGTGCCGCCCAATTATTGACATTGTTTTGTGTATTGCTAAATAAGTATTATAAAGGAAGGAAAATTAGTATGATGCTGATTGTCGTTCATATTTTTCTGACCATGTTTGTATCGAATTTGTTTTTTATGTTGGGAGTTTATGTAAGTAGAGCGGAATTGGGTGCTAATCATCAATCTTACAAAATATTTTTTTAGTCGACAAAAAATGTTGAAAACTGCTTGCTTATTGCCATATTGATCAACATATTTCATCATCATACAGCTATATGGATTTTCCTGTACTGTTTGTACATATACAAGAAATTTTGTCGCACGTGGATTTCAATTATTTTCAAGAATATTAATTATTATACTTTGGTCACTCACTTATTACCACCTGTTATAACAATGGTAAGTAAAATGTGTATTTTTATGATGAATTAGTTTTATTTACTTACATCTATAGGGGCTAGATCAGATAGAAATTTCTAAATTAATTTTGTTTAATACTAACTATTCAAATATAGAGACGATATACGGATGATTAAATGAGAAAAATAAAGTTTCAAAATCTTTTTGCATTCCGATTTTCTTCTTTCGCTAAAATCTGTGTTTTGTAATTTTTATTAGAAATTTTGCGGTTAAAATACCCATGACCGGGCCAATATGGTAGAATAAACCAAATTATTCAAACTTTCGTTTTTTTTTTTAAATTAAGGCTACAAATGTGCAAAAAATAGGTCCGTGCTTTTCAACCCTTCCTCCCTTCCCCCCGGACAATTAAGAGCTGTGCTGTACATATAACTGTAAAAACTATTTTTGGATAACAAATTGACAAATAGTATCCAAATAATAAAAACAAAAATCTTTTTTCTTCAAATGTCGATGTTTTGACTTTTACTAAGTTATCCTTATGATTGTATACAAATTATCAACAATCAGTACAATTATCAACTTAAGCCACATCAAATCTCTAATCTACTGTTTCTAACATCGCCTGATCACATGACTTTACCCCCTCCTTACCTATTATTTATAAGTTTCCAAAATGCTTATTATTTATTATATTTTAGACTACCTACTACGCAGTACCAAACAGCTTCGAAACGAAAAAGTTCTGTTTCAAATCAATGCACAGGGGCATGATATTCAACTTTATGTTTCCGATTTGTATCTTACTAATCCTTACTACTATTTACGCGATCAGCGCCATGATACAAATCGAAAATTTGGAAGTGTCGAAGCTGGACGAGCATTACCAAAGCGAGTCATTTCAACAGCTCAGCAAAGAACTGGAACATTTAAAAGAGAAGAAAGATGAAAGTTTGAGTTATGTGGATGAAGAGCTGCATAGTTTGAGGGCTACAAGGAACTGTTTAAAGGCGCTATGCGTAATGCAATTGATGTTCGTTTTAAATTGGTTCATAACGCCTGTAGCGCTCGATGCTAGTCGTGATTCGACCGAATTGCCTTATTTTCAAAGTATTAGCTCGATGATATTGGTAAGTTCTTTTTGTATTTAAATTCGTCTCATCTGACAAGATTCCTCTATTACTAGAAACATTTATTTACACTGTAATTATGTCCTATCATTTATTTCGATTTAAAAATCGCGCCAATAATCGGACTTGAACTTGCCTCCTACCAGCGAGGGCTCCTTGCATAATAGGTGTACATTGTTTTGGAATATTTTATAACTTTCCACGAGCACCGATGTTGCCTGCCGTTCGTTCTACTAAGATGAACACAAATGCCGGAGAACAGCTCATACAGGGTGTTTCAGAACTATGGGATCAAACTTCTGGGGGTTGTTCAGTACAACAAAAGAATCCATTTGAGTATAGGAACCCATGTCCGGAAATGCGTCACTACGCCACTACGGCCCTAAGACGCGTTAAAATTTATAAAAAATATTAATTACCTAAATAGGATCTGCTGCATTTATTTTTACCTTTTATACGTGATACCATAACAACAATTGTTTAAAGGTCATGTTTAAAAATTTTATAGCTTACATTTTTTAAACATTTATTGCTAATGGAAAACTTTATCAATCAAGAATTGGCGGATATGCATTTGGCATACGGATCAACAAACTGCAATGCACGAGCAGCATCGCGGTTGTATCATGAACGTTATCCCGAACGACAGCATCCTGGATACAAAAAGTTTATTGCGGTTCATCGGCGGCTCGCTGAGACAGGCATGTTTAAGACCAAGATGCATGATACTGGTATTGCTCGAACCGTAAGAACGGTCGAATTTGAAGAAGAGGTGCTTCAGCGAGTTGCCGATGAACCATCAAATAGTACACGTGACGTCGCTAAGAATATGAATACGAGTAACGCTTCTGTCTGGCGGGTACTACACGAGCAACAACTCCATCCTTACCCTTCCAGAAAGTTCAAGGTATGACTGCAGCCGATTATCATCCTAGAGTTCAATTTTGTCGATGGCTTCTGGATCACATGATTGCACAACCAAATTTTTTACGATATGTTTTGTGGACTGATAAAGCCTCTTTCACAAGAGACGGTATTTTTATTAGTAGGAATAGCCATGTTTGGGACAAAGGAAATCCTTATGCAATTTTTCCAAGAAAACATCAGAATCGCTGGTCTGTCAACGTATGGGCAGGCATTGTTGATGATTATTTAATTGGGCCATACCTTCTACCGAAACGGTTAACAGATGTGCGTTTCTTGGAGAAAGTTCTCCCAGAACTCCTTGAAAATGTTCCACTAAATGTTAGACAGCAAATTAAGTGGTGGTTTCAGCATGATGGAGCGCCGGCTCACTTTGCTGTACAAGTACGCGAGTATTTGGCTCAGCGGTTTGGGCACCGTTGGATTGCCAGAGGTGGAGCAGTTTCTTGGCCTCCTAGGTCACCCGATTTAACGTCGCTCGATTTTTTCTTGTGGGGACATGTAAAGTCTTTAGTCTACGAAACTCCAGTAGCATCAGAGCTAGCCTTAATTGGATGAATAACAGCAGCATTTCAAATCATGACATGGGTTCCTATACTCAAATGAATTCTACTGTTGCACTGAACAACTCCTAGAAGTTTGATCCCATAGTTCTGAAACACCCTGTATATTCGCGGTAATTATGATCTTTATACTGTCCCCTGCGTAAGCTCATTTCGTCCCGAAATAATTCCAAAGATGGTGGATATCGATCGGCAGAAGGTTGCCCCTGTTGTAACAGGTTTTCTCCAGGGAACGACGCTGAGCAAACCAGTAAGTGCACTGTAAACCTGAAGACTAATTCCCTGTAAATTATCCTCTAGTTCAAATGCGGAATCCAAAAGATTCCGCATGCCAGCTTAGGAATTTCCAGTATTATCAGGTCCTCGACAAGCAACTCCTCCTCTACAGAACACAAAGCAACGTTATTATAGCTTGGCTTCTGTGGCCCTTCTTTCGTAAGCAGGTAGAAAATCTTTCTACCAGTCTCTTCAGCGGTATATTAAGTGGTGAATAAAAGTCGGCTTAATTATTAGTTGGTTATAGTTCACTCAAAGATATACGGTTGACTGAAAATAATTCTAAATAAAGTAAAGACATCATGAGTATTATATCCTTGACTGTAGACAAAAGTGTGTCAAAACACACGTTTCGGCTGCAGCCTCACCTAAGTTAAAATCTCTTGATAGTATATATATAAAGATTGGTAAATGTTTTTTATTATTTCATTAGCATCGGAACTTAAATGCCTTCTAAAGGTGTTACTACAGGACGGCCCACTAGAAAAACCCGCCCATGATCGCCACATTTTTGCGCTATAATTCCACAAAAAAATAGCATTAATCACTTGCTTACAATAGCCATTTAAGTTACCTCATGAAGAACTTAATTAGAACTGAAATTGTCACACTCAATTTTTTTCTATTTATATTAGACCCTAGGTAGGTAATTTAGACGTAAAGGTAGATATAATACTTACAGACCTAACATCCCAAATTTTAATTCGAACTAAACCCAGGTATAAATATATACACATATTTAAATTTTTTGCCATTAATCCTACCTACTTAATATTTTGCAATGCAGGTAAATATTTATATATAGTTTCGAATCCGGCTCTGATCACAAATACGATAATTTTGGGTCTTTTTATGATTCTACAGATTAATCAGGGTTTTATGGCGGTCAAAAGATCAACGGTATATCTTTGAGTGTACTCTACCCCGTTTTTTTTTTCATACCCAATTAAATTTTATTGCTCCATACATTTCTGAAACGTAATTTATTTAACCCACATTGCACTTTTAGAACTGGTTCGTGTTCTATAAGAGAAAAACACTTTTGCCGCTTATAGACTATGCGGTAGAAGAAAATTCTGAAATAAACCACCTAGAAGATGACGTTCTCTCTTCTGCTACTGAGGTGATTAGTATCGCCTCATCCGACAATATTCCTTTGTTGCAATCTGACAGTGCCACTGAACTGAAAGAGTTTTGCAACTTATCTGATACAAAAGATTGTGCCAATGACTATAATATTTCTACTATTAGCACTTAAGTTAGGTAAGAACATTATAATTTTTAGTGGGTAGGTACTCATTAGGATTTATTTTACTGGAGTACATTTGTATCCATTTTATATGAAGAAAAAGTTTTTATGGGTAAAAATATTACTTAGAAACACTGTTATTATTTAAAATATACATTGTTACATAAATATATACTGGGTGTTTGGCGGAGGATTAGCCAAACTTGGTGGGCATATAGATAGGCTCAGATAGAAGATATTTTCTTAATAAACTTATGTTCTAAAAGTCTCGGGTTTTTTTATATCATTGATTTTGTGTTATTTTCAGGATTTTCAAAAAATTATGCCTTCTGACATCTTTAAATTTTTTCAGCATATTTTTTACGTTTTTTTTACCTTTGTATTTAGTCTGTAATGTATCCTGAATCTAAAAAAATCAATATCAAGTACAAATAATACCGAAATAATTCGTTTTGAGCTCAAAAAGTTAATACAAGTAGCAAAAAAAGTTACGAAAGGTAACTTTAACTTGACGCAAAAAAAAACTAAAATCTATCAAGATGTTCAGGTAGTTTTAAAAACATCTCCAGTTAATACTCTTTTCTATGATATACGATGTGTAACACAAAGCCAACTAACTTGCCACAATTTATGACTTTAAAGGAAAATAAAGTAAAAAAAAAAATATTTTTTAAATTTTATGTATTTATTTCAAAATTACAAATTTTGTTGAAACTGCGCTCCCCTGGCTCTTATACATGCCCTACATCGCCGTCGCATTTCTACTGTCGTAAGGCAAAGTCGCATCTCTTCTCTGACAATTAGAAAAGCGGCATTGATTCTTTGAATTAAGTGGTCTAGATTGTCAATTTCCACCTCGTACACGAGTTCTTTCGCACGTCCTCATACGTAAAAATCGAGAGGGGTTAAATCAGGGCACCGTGGGGGCCATGTGATGGGACCTGCTCTTCCGATCCACGAATTGGGAAAAGTATTGTCCAGAAATTCTCTAACGGCGACCCGATAGTGTGCAGGACACCCGTCATTTTGGAAGACGATTGGCCCGTCTTCATTAAATATGGGTATATCGGCCAATAATTGTGGGAGATTATTTTGTAAAATATATAAGTAATTGTCCCCGTTGAGGTTGTCAGCCAGTAGTGTGGACCGATGAGGTGTCTCCCAATCACACCTGCCCAAACATTAACACTGAATCTTGTTTGGAAAGACTTGGCTCTGGTCAAATGCGGATTTACGTTTTTGTTTTCCCAATAATGTAAATTACGTTGGTTAAATATCCCCGCACGTGTAAATGTTGATTCATCTGTCCATAAGATGCTTTTTAAAAAGTGTCCATTTTCAACGTCTGCGTGAAGCAAAAAGCGGCAAAATTGTACCCGTCGCTTATAGTCGGCTTATAGAAGACCTAGAATAAAGTATCACGATGCCAGTAAAAATTGCGAAATTAAGTTGTTGATGTAGTATGAAACTACCTTGCACTGGGGTGTAATGGAAAGGATGCCTTCCTTCTGCCTTGACAACTGACCATGCTTTCCATGTAGAAATGTTCAGATCTGTAGCTACTTTTCTTGTACTAGTGGTGGGATCCATCGAATGCGCGAATTATACGTTTTCATCTACAGCAACATCATAATGCCTCCGATTGATCCTCGGTTCTTGAAAATTTAGATTGCCTGTTTCCCTTAATCGACGAAAAGTGTTGTGGTGGGGCACACGCCTATTGGGGTATTGCTCCTCATAAATTCTTTGTGCTTCTCGCGTATTACCATTAGCCCCCCACACACGAGGACTCCAGCGCGCGTGATTGGAGTGTGCCGTTCAAAAACCCTGCGAAAAAGTGTCAATTAGTGGTACCAACCATCACGCAGGTTTGGAGTGGCATTCCAGCCGACACGAAACGAGGCGTCTTAAATCATTTAGAGCCTCCACAAACGAAGACTTCATCGTGTGCGTTATCACGACGTTCCGGTGCAGTGTTGATTCGTTTTTATTTCTTTTTAAAAGGAACCGTTGCCGTTGTAGTAAACCTTTGTTATTAAAAGTGAGTGATACTAGGTAAGTAATTACAAAGTAAGTAGTAAGTAGTTACTAATTTTCTGTTTGCATTAATGTTTCTTAGTCTTTTTATTTTGTACGGACGATATATGCATATATTATTCCACAAGTTACTGCTCTGCGCCTACTTTTATTTTTTAACGTTAACATGATTTTAACTAGTGTACTCTGTCGAACAAGCAAACACTACCAACGCCAATCCTTTTCAGATTTCTAAAATGCCACACGCCCCGCCAAGTCTACAGGACTCGACACACTTTTCTGCCACAAACGCGAGTCTTTGAATGTGAAACTCATAAGTGTCGGATTTACCCGCGCGATTATTCTGTACGTTTGTGGCTGGACACATTCTTGGCCCGCAACGTGCCAATCCTGCGCGTTGGAATGGCACACTCCAATCACGCGAGCTGGAGTCCTCGTGTGTGGGGGGCTATTGGCTCTTCCATAAGCAAAGACAATAATCAATATCGGCGTATTCTTCGGTAGTGTATGCAGCCATTGTGGCGATAATGATACGAAAATAAGGGAAGTCACAAAAACAATATAAAAACTCAATTAACAGCAACAATAACAACAGTATTAACAATAACAATAACAACTACAGAAACGATACAATACTAAATGAACGACTTGGGTACGTAAGAAAGCTAAAAAGTTACACAATGACAAATGTCAAATGACAACAACAATATGTAGCACATATTGTTGTTATCACAACAACAATCCCATAGCATGTTCCACGATCTCCTCATTTGACCATTCAAAGAATCGATGCCGCTTTTCAAACTATCAGAAAAGAGATGCGGCTTCGTCTTACGACAGTGGAAATGCGACGGCGACGTAGGGCATGTATTAGAGCCAGGGGAGCGCAGTTTTAATAAAATTTGTAATTTTGAAATAAATACATAAAATTAAAAAAATATTTTTTTTTTACTTTATTGTCATGAATTGTGGCAAGTTAGTCGGCTTTGTGTTACACATCGTATATCATTGAAAAGAATATTAACTGGAGATGTTTTTAAAACTACCTGAACATCTTCATAGATTTTAGTTTTTTTTTTGCGTCAAGTTAAAGTTACGTTTCATAACGTTTTTTGCTACTTGTATTAACTTTTTGAGCTCAAAACGAATTATTTCGGTACTATTTGTACTTGATATTGATTTTTTTAGATTCAGGATACATTACAGACTAAATACAAATGTAAAAAAAAACGTGAAAAATATGCTGAAAAAATTTAAAGATGTCAAAATTCATAATTTTTTGAAAATCCTGAAAATAACACAAAATCAATGATATAAAAAAACCCGAGACTTTTAGAACACAAGTTTATTAAGAAAATATGTTCTATCTGAGCCTATCTATATGCCCACCAAGTTTGGCTAACCCTCCGCCAAACACCCTGTATAAATAGTAATACATGTATTGAGATGTCGGCAATTGCTAGACAGAGAAAAAAATAATTAAATGGAAATATTTTAGGCAATTATATTCGCAAAGAAATGTCGTTGAAAAAGTTTGTTCGTTGTCATCTTTTTCGAAAATAACGTTGTTTTAAAATCTGTAAAATTAATAAATCAATTTTTATGTAGAAAACTATTTTGTACATTTCGGTTTTTGGAAACCATGGCTAAGTTTGTTTTTTTTTATGGACGTCATATTAGTTCTATATTCCTTTAGTCCCTTATTCCCATTAGATACTCTTTTTTGCTATCGATTGCTTAATACAAAAAGTTTTAATTGTGGTTGAAAACCACAAATTTGGCAACGTCGCATAAAAAAAAACTAAACTATATTTTATGTATACAAATGTACTTTATTGAATTTAAATTCTCAGTAAGTCTGAAAGTTAAAACTATAAATCGTCGACATACTGCCAAAACCAGATAAGTAATATTTTGCATTAAATGTGCCCTAAATCGCTGTTTTACCTGTACAGTTTTAAGCAATATGAATAATTTCCAAAATAAGCCTACATCATTTACTACCTTTCTGTTATCCAACACTTATCTCGTTTATGCGTTATTATATTTAAATACAAATTTTGGTTAAGAAAATGCACTAAACGTAAAAGTGGTAAAAATGTACTTATCTTGTTTTGGCAGTATACCGACGAAATTTCCAATTTCAATTAATGATAATAATAAAATCTATAAGATTAAATGTAACAATCTGTTCTAAATATTTATATATTTTCATTAGGCTGTTAAAACAGCTCTTTTGATAAAAAATCTGCAAACTTGTTTTTACAACTTAGTTTTAACAACTTTACTGACAGAATTTTAATCTTAAAATTCTGAAATTTCTTCCATATAGATAGAGACATTTTTAACTACCTATATATAATATATTTGAAAAAAAAAATATTAAATTGTACATACTTTTTCTATTTTTGATTTTAGGAAAGGTGTATAAGGAACGGTTTTTGTATTGAAATATTATATAATGATATATATCTAAAATTGTTGGTTTTGAACTTGTTAATAGCTGAAACTTCTAGTTACTATGTTGAAAAAATATAAATGTACCAAGTGTTATCATACATTACAATAAAAGTCTTTCTATATTTAAATGTACATAAATATATATATTTCACCCTGAATAAAAGTTACCTCTTTCATGGATATTTGCCAAAAAGTTTTAGAAAAGCATGCTAAAAAAACGAGATTTAAAAATGTTCGCACAAACTTATATGTATAGGTTGAATTAAGACACTGTTAAGATCTTGAATTTTTTTCCAGTTCCACAGAGTGGGCATTTAATTGTGACTAAACAAAAACTGTAAAATATATCTACAGTAGGTTAACGGAAATAAAAAAGTTGTTTGCCAGGTGTCTGAATTTTGGTCAACAATTGGTAAATTAAGGCCTTTTCGGTGTCAATTCAAAGGATCTATGCCTGTATCTAACTAATAATTAAGTACAAGATTAAATTATAAATAAGGATAGCCAATCAAAATTAAAATATTTAAATGGACATCGGCCTACAACAGTATTACTATTTTTAGGGATGAGAAGTTTATAAATAGGAAAAAATGTTATAAATATACATGAATTATAGAATATATTATTTATGACCTTTATCTGGAACTTAAAACCATTTGTGAATTTTCAAATTGAACTAATAAATTTAATAAACAGTGTTGAAAAGTATTGTTGATTTTTATTAATGTTTAACGCATACAGGGTGTTTTAAAAGTTAAATCATTTGTTTCAACACCTTGTAGATCTCTTCGAAAGTAGTTAATATCTAGGAGACGAGAAAAGGAGACCAAGAAATGGGTCCATGGTGCGCTATCCAGCTATTCGGAAACTCATTATTTAGATGTTCATGAACTTCTCGTACTCCATTAATCATGTCAATTATCAAATCAGCCCAAACATTTAATGAAAATCTATATTGAAAATCACATCCTACTAAAATGCGGATTTTCTCTGGCCAAACATGATTTTTCTGAAAATACTTACTTTTGTGTAAATGTAGCCTTGTCTGTACACAAAATTAGTTTCGAAAAATCTTCATTTCTGCCAGACTGTTCTAAAAGCCAGTGGCGAAAATAAAACTGTTCTGTTATATCTGTTAAAGATGATATTCAGGTTGTGGAACAAACCGGTAGCCTAGAAGTATTAATCTATGGTTTTTTTTTCAATGTATGATGTTGTAAACGTAGGTTAGGTTTGTTAGGATCATATTAATGACTTTTTTTTCTAAAAAATCTCATGTCTCATGTTTTAATTGATTTGCAACAATTCCACGCTTCCGGTAAGAAAATATGATATTATTTATTAAAGCGTGTTAGTTGTTATCTTCTTGTATCGTCAATTATTAATCTAATAAAATCAAATTCAGTTGGTTTCAATTAACAAGTTTCACCTTCTTCATCTTTGAACCATGGTTCTTTTGTTCTCAGTTCTTGTTTACAAAACAATTATCGCATTGTCGTAATAATGTAATTTTAAAGTTTTTGTAAATTCATGTTTGAACCCCTTAATTTGTTATCCCTGATGATAGACATGTTATATATCCGAAACACGTTGGATTAATATTTTTTAAATAAATTTAGTGGAGGATGACCGAGGTATCTTTAGTTACCCATTGATCTATTAACCTTACTGCAAGAATGGACTACTTCTTTAAGTTTAAAAAAATAATAGATTAACATTTTCCTGTAAATATCCATTATGTAAGACTATGTACATTTTAAACGGTTCTGCTAAACATAGTAATAAAAGATATTTTCAATTTCCTTCAGACCCCATAACAAGAAAAATATGAAGCGAGGTTTGCAATGTAAATTATGATTTGAAGCTATAGAATATGTTCTAAACACTTCTATCTAACAAATGTTAACAACGCTGATGCTACTGATACTGCTGGCTTTACACTACAATAAATATTCATTTAAACATTGATTTTGTGATTTCTTAATTTTAATATTATCAACTACAATAATTCGAAGGTCTCCGACCCGCAACAAAAGGTAAGTCTTTGCGAACTTGCAAAAGTCAATTTTTCGCAAACCGCCCAAAAAAAACGAGTAGAGCGGCAAAATATCCGAAAAATAAAATAAAAAAGGGCCAAGTAATGAAAAAAAAATTATGAATAACAACAATTTATAAAATTTAAAACTTATAATTAAGGCGCCAACAGAATACAATGTTTACTGAAACCGAGCATTGTTCCCCGGATCGTTGTTATAATAATAATCTATATAGATAAATAAATAGGTACCAGGACCAGTAAATAAAAACAATAGCACCGCAATTATGGTGGGTTCAGCCTCCGGTGCTGCTGATGTTATAAGGGCGGCGTAATTAAAAGAGCCGCGTAAAGTACCACCAATAGTAATTCCTCGAAATTTATTTCCTGCGGAATTTCAATACTTTTGGGTAATAAATAATATGTATTTTGGAGCTGCAGAAATAAGCGGGGGTGTAATGTTTAGAAATTCCCACCCTTTTGTTTTTAATTTATTTTAATTTGCGAGTTTTTAAGCGACTTGTCGATTAGTATTTATTTTTAATACATTTTATATAAAAATTGTGTTTGTGTGGTTAACGGTAAGTTTAAAATATTTTATTAATATCTTCCAAATATTTAGAGCTTCATGCCTTAAGCAATTTTTCATTGAAAAAAGTAATGTCTGATTTTTGTGCCAATCCTAAAAAAAATATTTGTTGATTTAGATGGCTGATGGTCGAAAGAGGCTTTCTGGTTCCCAATACCGAAAAAGGAAGCTAGAAAAAGAGGAAGATGACAGGCGGTTAGCAGGTTCGTTAAAAAAAATTTTTGCGTCATCAACGAACCCACAGCCGGCACAACCTCAACCTTCAACAAGCCAAAGGCCGGATGTTCAACCTTTGACGTCAACTGAAGCCGATGCCGATGTAGAACAACCAAATGATGGAGATCAACAACCATCAGGAGATGAACTGAAACAAGATGATCACTCGACGAATACGCCAGCAAATACGCAAACTGAGAACATTGAAGCTATTCAGGTAAATGAAGAACGATTTAAAGATCCAGCATATTGGCCCGAAATATTAACGGATAATATTAGATTATTGATTTTAGGAATAGGACCCGTTCAAATTAAAAATATTAATTATCCCATTAATAATTTAAATAGATGTTTTAGCGCTGCTTACTTTGAAAAAAAAACTAACAATGAAAAAGTTCCTAGAACCTGGCTTATTTACTCAAAATGTAAAGATTCAGTGTACTGTTTTCCTTGTAAATTATTTAAAGTTTCTGATAATAGTTTTAATGAGGGGAATGGCTATAGTGACTGACGACATTTATCTCGGACTTTAGAAAGACACGAAACCAGTAGTGTTAGGAAATGGCTTGAATTAAAAAAATCAATAGAAAAAGGTTTAACTGTGGACTCTATCAATCAAAATTTATTTCAAATGGAAAAAAAAGATGGACTTCGATTTTAGAGAGAATAATATCTGTTATCCAGTAAAAACTGGACAAAATTTAGCTTTTAGGGGTAATAGTCAAAAACTATTTAATAAGGGTAATGGTAATTTTCTGAAATTAATTGAGACGATTGCAAAATTTGATTCTGTAAGGGCTGAACATATTGATAGAGTCCAAAAAGATGGGAACAAAATGCCGCATTATTTGGGATATAAAATACAAAATGAATTGATTTTTTTAATAGGAGAAAAAGTAAAAAAGTGTATTGTTGAATGTTTAAAATTATGCAAATATTTCTCAATCATTCTTGACTGTACACCTGACGTTAGTCACCAAGAACAAATTACCATTATTGTTAGATTCGTTTTTATTGATGATTGTTCTAAAAGTATAGAAATTCGAGAACATTTTTTAGGATTTTGTAAAGTTACAAATACTACTGGTCAGAGGTTAACAGATTTTTTATTAAATTATTTAAAAGAACTGGATATTGATATTGCCGATATGAGAGGTCAGGGCTATGACAACGGAGCAAACATGAAAGGCAAGCACAATGGCCTACACAAAAAAAATTTAATATTAATCCTAGAGCCTTTTTTGTACCCTGTGCCGCCCATAGTTTAAATTTAGTAGTTAATGATGCAGCAAAAAGCTCTCTAGAAGTAACTATTCAGGAAATATATGTCTTTTTTTCGGTCTCAATTTACAGATGGAATGCTCTCTTAAAAGAGCTGCCCAGGCTAACACTAAAGCCCTTATGGGATACCCGCTGGGAAAGCCGTATTGAGGCAATAAAAACTCTTAGAATTGAGTTAGAAAAAGTGTATGATGCTCTGTTTACGCTTTTTAATGATGAAAGCAGAGATAATGAAACAAAGAATATTGCAATGTCCCTAATAAATAAAATAAAATCATTTAAATTTATTTGTTCGTTAGTTATTTGGTACAACATTTTGGCAAAAATTAATATAGTAAGCAAAACACTGCAAAAGTCTAATGTTATTTTACCAGAAGCTGTACAGATGCTAAAAGAAATGAAATTATTTTTGACACAAATGAGATCGGAAAACAGGTTTTTAGACATGATAAATGAATCTAAGAAAATTGCGGAAGAAGTAGACGCCGAAATTTCCTTTCCAGCCATTCACTCAATAAGACCAAGGAAAAAAAAAAACGTTTTTTGATTATGAACACAAGGGTGAGCCAATCCAATCTCCAGAAATAAATTTTTAAGTAATTTTTTTTTAATATTCTCGATATTTCAACCTCAAAATTGGATGAGAGATTTCACGATTTACAAAAACATATTGAATTATTTGGTTTTTTAAACAATTTGAAAGCATTTTCCAAACCCGAAATAATGACCTATTGTAAGAATTTAGAAGCTAAATTAACTGACCCTGAAACAAAAAATATGGACATAAATGGATTGGACCTCTATAATGAAATCGACATATTATCAATTTACATTAATGATAGAAATATTTTCTCGGCCAAAGAAATATTAATATATCTGGTTGCTAACGATTTGAAAGGCATATTTCCAAATTTATTCGTAGCTTTAAGAATATTTTTAATAATGCCAGTCACTGTAGCTCATGGGGAACGCTCATTTTCCAAACTAAAATTAATAAAAAACTACTTAAGATCCACAATGAGCCAATCAAGACTATCAGATTTATCAATAATAAGTATTGAGGAAGACATTGTTTCTAATTTAGATGTTACCGACCTAATTAGGGAATTTGCATATAAAAAGGCAAGAAAAGTAAATGTTAGCATTTAAACCAGGGTTCTAATTACTTTTTTTTAAATTTCTTTAAATTAGTATGTAAGTTAAATATATTTTCTTTATTATATCGATGTAATTGCATATTAATATAGAAATACTTATATAAGTAAATAATATATGCTTTTATGTATATTTTTTGTATAGATAATATTGATATATTGATTAATATATGTGTGTTTGGAATTTAATTCAATATGATTTTTTTATTACACCCTTTTTTTTAAACGTTGTACTTTGGTAAGAGCATTTTTTAAAACACTTTTTATAAAAATCACTGCAGAAGGGGCGGCAAAATTAGCTCTTGCACCCGGGCGGCAAATACCCTAGGCTCGGCCCTGCTAAGATAAATGATCTCACAAAAATAATCAATAGTGTATTTCTCTTCTCGTACTTTCCCACTCAATGGAAATCCACTGATGTCAACCTCACTCTCAAAAAAGGAAAATCAGCAATAAATCCATGGAGTTACAGGCCAATTAGTCTGCTTCAGTGATGGAAAAAATCGCTGAAAGAGCTATCCTTAACCGGCACTCCTCGTTCTGCAATGGACACAAAATAATCACTGATGGTCAATTTGGGTTTAGAACCAAACACTCTACCACCCACCAGATAACTCGTCTCGCCTTCCATATATTCTCTGGAGCTAATCATGGAATGCTAACCGGGGCTGTATTTTGAGGATTTAATGGCACGCACGGGTTTTCCAAGTGTTCCCTAGATCCGATATCTAGGAATCACGTTCGACCAGAAGCAGAGCTGGGAGAAGCAAGCCAAAGTCCAAGCTGGCAAGATCCAAGATCAGCTGTCCGCCCTCTACTCCTTCTATTACTCCAAAAGCAAACTCTCCAAAAAGACGAAGATTCCGGATCTATCAAACCTACTTCCGCCCCATCCTCACCTAAACAATGCTTTTCGAATCATTTCAGGCGCCCAATGGTGACACCATTATTCTGCGAGATCTCCAAGGTTTGGCAGATCACCTGACAAGTATGAAGGACAAGTACTTAGCCACTGCCCTGGAAGATTGCAGTCCGCCAAAGTTCCCCCCAATGCTTCCTACCGCCTCCCCGGCCACACACTCCATCAGGATTAAATCCACTATCCCGATAAACTCCTCTTCCGGTCTGGTTCAGCCAGCCCATCCAGAACTACCTAGTTTATTGGACCACTATATTTGCGGTATTCAGAGTGCTGTAGTCTTTATTGTATTTTATTATGGTAATTTATTGTAATATCTTATAAGCCGCCTTAATATTCGGACCTATGATTGAATACAATATATTACATTTAGCAATTGGGATATAAAAATGCTCATATTTAAATCCAATAAAAGAGTCAGTTTTAAGTAAAAAAAAACATATTCCACGCAGTTAGTGCCCAGGTTCCGAGCCATCAAAATCTCCAGCACATAGATGCGACGAAGAATTATAATCAAGAGCCGTCGGAAAGAAACTAGTGGAACATAGTCAGTCTGTCAGGAAGCAGAGCTTGTTTTGATAGCTGGTCCTTCGAAATTCAGTGAATTAAGCCCTCCTTAAACGAACACGTACCTTATTACGTAAATAAACTAAAAATTTAATAGCTTTAGTTTTTTTAAAGACTTATTATTAATTTAATTAATAATTAGTCTTATTAGAGCTCAATAATTGGATCTTGCAAAATAAAATAGAAATTGAATTCAAATTTATATAATATGTTAAGAAGAATGGTTACGGATTAACAATACTGCTAATTTATATATTTTATATTATTTTTTTTGTTAAGGATAGTAAGAAACTGTTGATTTACATATTTATTGCAATTTTATTGTATTTTGAGCACCAGTGTCTGAATAGCTCTTAAAGATTGCCACTTTGGGAAATATCTCTTATTTTTACTATTACTGTACCCAGTAAGATTTCTTGATTATTAATCATCATCCCGACTTTACTGACTTGTGAATCTGAGGACGTACAGGTAAGGATTTCAGAAGTAGAAGGTATTTGATTTTCTTCAATTTGATTACTATCTTGAAAATGTAAGAGACTGTGATGACCATGATTACAATAGCCACACCGTTTTTTAGAAGCACACTGCGTCACAGTGTTTGCTAAGCAATTTATGCAAGCGCGCTGCTTCTTAATAATATATCCTTCACCAGGAATTTTACTTAAAAATGTCGATAAATAACAGAACATTGATAAATAATATGCTTGCCTTTGTACAAAAAACAAATTGGTGAAGACTGACTATGAACATGAAATATTTTAATTCTGGTATTGGTATTTACATTACGAGGGTTATTCGAAAAATTAGATTTGGTAGCAGGCAAAATATTCGGTAATCTTTTTCTAGCAGGAACAGAAGAGAAAGCATTAGTAGGACATTCTAGGAGCTTATAATTTCATTAGGCCCTGAGACTGCTCATATGCACGTCTAGTGTTAGAATCCAATCTATCACTATCATTATACAGGGTGTTCCGTTGATCATGTTACAAACTTCTAGGGCAGATAGAAAACGTCAAAGGAAAAACAAAAGTTCATATAAACATGGGTCCGGAAAAGCTTCCTCAGGGAGCTAGAGCTCTTTGAAAATAACCTTTAAAAACTAGTTTTTTTAATAGCTCCGGAACTACTTTAGCTACCGCAACCAATTTTGGGAGGTAAATTATTGTTAGTACGTTTATTCTTTTGAACCTACTAAATAAAAAAATATTTACCAGGGGCTTCAGAATCAGGGAGGTATTTGGTAAATTTAGGCCCATTTCTTTAAGACTAATTTCTGCCCGTTTGGGCATTAGATTATGATGTTCCTATGCTTTTTAGCTAAAAAAGGTGCTCTTAGTAAAAGTCGGTAAATGGTAAATATCACCGTTTTTGTGAAAATTAACGAAAAGCAAGTTATGAGATACAAAAATGAATTATCTATTATTATTAATAAACAATTAAAAAAAAATCTGGCCTAAATAAAAAATTAATGTTTAAAAAAAGTTAAGGTAGCCACTTTATTAAATTGGTACTCAAATTAATTAACTGTCACTTTAATTACCTTGAGGCATAAAATGTTTAAATGATTTTAAGTGTAATAAAAACCAACAAATTAACAATTTTAGAAACGTAAACAAATTGGAAAGAATAAAGATTGGTATTACAAAAATAAACTTAAAATATTAATTGCTCAAAATGCCGGCCGCCACGATCGATACATTTATTGTATCTACGCACCATATTAAGGTTGACGTGGTTAAAAATATCAGGCGTGGTTTGGATTACTTCAGCAGCTGCGGAAATTCTGGCCACCAGGTCTTCTTCTGACTCGACTGGAGTTTCATATACGAGACTTTTCATATGCCCCCAAAGAAAAAAATCTAAGGGTGTCAAATCTGGTGAGCGCGGTGGCCAGGTGACAGGGCCTCCGCGGCCAATCCAGCGCTTCCAAAATGTTCATTTATAAACTCGCGGACAATAAGTGAAAAATGAGCTGGCGCTTCATCGTGTTGTAGCCATAAGTTCTGTAGTATATTTAGGGGCAGATCATCTAATAGTTCTGGCAATACAAATATTTCCCGTTAAACGAGGAGGCAACATAATTGGACCAACTAAGCGTTCTCCAACAATGCCGGCCCACATATTGACCGAAAACTTATGTTGATAGCTCCTAAAATGAATACCATAAGGGTTTTCCTCACTCCACACATGATTATTCTTAGAATTAAAAATGCCTTCTTTTGTAAATAAAGCCTCGTCAGTAAAAAGAACATATTTTGGAAATTGAGGTTCTTCTGTACACCGGTCAAGAAACCACTGGCAAAAATTCACGCGGGGCATAAAATCATTGGGCCCTAATGATTGCACCTTTTGCAGGTGGTAGGACCGAAGAAGCTGTTCATTAACAACGTTCCATACCCTAACATGATTTACATGCATCGCATCAGCTACTGCTCGAGTACTTACTGATGGGTTATCTTCAAATCGCTGAAGCACTTCTTCCTCAAAATCCGGGATTCGGATTTTCCTTTGCGCGCCATTATCTTGGCGTTTTATTTTAACGGAGCCAGTCTCCCTGAGCCGTTGATTGACCCTTTCAAAAAGTGTGTGAGCTGGGATTCGCCTTTCGGGAAACCGCTCTTCATATAGTCGAGACGCAGCTCTACCATTATATCGAACTTCCCCATAAATTAAAAGCATATCGGCGTATTCAGCAAAAGTGTAATCTTCCATTACTTACCACCGTAATAAAAAGGGAATTAATATTATGTAAAAATACTGACAGTGACAAATTTAAAAAATACTGACAGTGGCAATGAATTAGCATTATTATTATTATTATTAAAATAATTAATTCAGGTGCTGTATCTTAGTTTGGTTTTAGTCAATTTCCACAAAAACGGTGATATTTACCGACTTTTACTAAGAGCACCTTTTTTATGTAAAAAGCATAGGAACATCATAATCTAATGCGCAAATGGGCAGAAATGAAAGTCTTAAAGAAATGGGCCTAAATTGACCAAATACCCCCCTGATTCTGAAGCCCCTGGTAAATATTTTTTATAGGTTCAAAAGAATAAACGTACTAACAATAATTTACCTCCCAAAATTGGTTGCGGTAGCTAAAGTAGTTCCGGAGCTATTAAAAAAAAAACTAGTTTTTAAAGGTTATTTTCAAAGAGCTCTAGCTCCCTGAGGAAGCTTTTCCGGACCCATGTTTATATGAACTTTTGTTTTTCTTTTGACGTTTTCTATCTGCCCTAGAAGTTTGTAACATGATCAACGGAACACCCTGTATAGCACAAAATGAACTCATTAAATAACAATTTCATTAACTTTAATGCAGCTATATGTTTAGTAAATGTATTAACCAGATTACGCAGAGTTTTTGTGGTAACTTTAGGACAGTTTTCAATAGCCTTCTAGATAATAGAGCTTATAACCCTTGGTTATAAGCTCTTAATCGAGGATTTTGATATCGCTCTATTATAGTAGTGTAGGCAGATAATTTTCAGGAAGTATAGGTATATCTGGAATTAAATCATGCGGTGGGCCGCTTAAACAAGAGAGAATTAAATTAAATTTTTCGATAATAGATACGGCTCTATTATTATGTACCATAGTATTAAAACTTTGTTGAAAAGTAGGAAAACTTGATATATCTCCGGAAAAGGTAGGTAATTGCATTTTAGGAATTAATGAAGGATCTGACGCAATATTAGTTATAGCAACAGGAGCAAAAGTGCTATTAAAAGGTGACCTCGAGTCTTCTAATGGGGCTTTTTCAACACCTTGAGATTTTGCAAAAAAATTAGTTTAATTCTGATTTTCAATAGATAATTGACATTCGTCTTTAGCTATCAAGGCTAGAAGAGAATTGTGGTGTTTTTCAAAATCTTTATTGATTTTTTATATTATGAAGCTAGAGCTAATAAGTATCAACTTAATAGAAACCTGATATACACCCATATATCTTAGGCTTGTGTATGATTGATGTTTTTTAAAGTTCTAAACTATAAGATAAACGACATAAATAAATTGATAAAATATCGCTTTATTATACAACGCCTCCGATCAAATATTAACTAAACTCTAATAATAAACAATGCTCCTACTGAACGCTAAAAAATATTTAGCGAGCTAGGCCATAATTTACTTCTTTATCACTTTGTACAAGCGTAATATATACAAACAAAGTTTGCTGTGTATAAACAATATTTTAAAATTAAAGTTTGAGCATAATAAGATTAAAACTAGTACCTAACCGCCACCACCAGAAATTTCCTCTTCGTATTGTTTCCGGAAACAATCGCCCATGGGGAAAAAGTCCCAGCATCTTTGCACGTACATATTCCATACGTAGGTTTCCTGACCGGTGTGCTCAGTATCCGGTTTGTTGATCAAATGCATTAAAAAGAACCTGGAAAATCGAAAATATTTTTCACAAAAGCTGCAAAAAATATACCCATTAGAGTGTTGGGAACGACCAATACTTGAACATTCTAAACCTTAAAGGACTATTGGAAGTTTAAAAGCACCTGTTTATTCTTTAATGATTTTTTTAACATTATAATATTCTTCAGAATAATTATAGACTTATAAGAGCTTTGAACTAAGAAAATTAATTTATTTAAATAATTTGATATAAGAATGATTCTTGCTCTTATTCCGTTTTCCACAGCATTTTACAATTGTCATAGAATAATTGTATTATCGTAAGTGTCTTAAATAATTTTGTATTTTTTATTATATTGTTCATGTCTAAGACAAAAGTCTTTCTGAAGTCTCACAAAAAGCATTGGGAAAAAATGATAAACATACATTTAAAAAGCTTTGGAAAGGCCTAACGGCTAGATTAAACTCATTACGTTTTAAAACAAAACATGATAAATGGCACAAGGACATCTGGTATATTATACGGCAAAAGACTAGAACCAAAAAATATTTAATAAGTAGAGTACTAACATAATAGTTATACGTATAAAAAATCGTATTATTCCTACTAAACCTAAATCATAAATGACAAAGAAATATTATATCTAAAGTTAAATTATAAATTCTTAAACATTAGACAACAAACAGAGGCAAAACAATAAAAGAGAGTTTCAGGTAACTTAAATCATAACTCCACTTCTAGTGTTTAGATTAAATTGATTTTTATTTTAAAAGTTTCTATAGAATCCTCTGAAGCTTCTAATGAAAAAATCATGGAAATACAAGTATTTGAAGTTTTTTTATTCAAGTTTTTGGAAATCATGTCTGACGGAAAATACAGTTTCAAGTAACTTAGTTCATAACTCCACTTCTGGTGCTCAGATTAAATTAATTTTTATTTCAACAGTTTCTATGGAATGTTCTGAAGCTTTTAATAAAAAAATCATGGAAATTTAGGTATTGAAAGTTTTTTTATTCAAGTTTTTGGAAATCATATCCGAAGGAAAAAAGACAGTTTCAGGTAACTTAAATCATAACTCCACTTCTAATGCTCAGATTCGATTGATTTTTGTTTTAAAAGTTTTTATGGAATGTTCTGAAGCTTTTAGTGGAAAAATTATGGAAATCCAAGTATTGGCAGTTTTTTTATTCAATTTTTTGGAAATCATGTCTGAGGGAAAAGACAGTTTCAGATAAATTAGATCATAACTTCACTTCTACTGCTCAGATTGGATTAATTTTTGTTTTAAAAGTTTCTATGGAATGTTCTTAAGCTTTTAATGAAAAAACCAAGTTAATGTCGATATTGGTAACTCTTTGATTTCAGTTTCAGGTAACTTAGATTATAATCCCCCTCCTAGTGCTCAGATTGATTGGATTAATTTTTGTTTTAAAAGTTTCTATGGAATGTTCTTAAGCTTTTAATGAAAAAAACAAGTTAATGTCGATATTGGTAATTTTTTGATTTAAGTTTTTGGAAATCATGTCTGAGGGAAAGAACAGTTTCAAGTAACTTAGATCATAACTCCACTTCTAGTGCTCAGATTGGATTGATGTTTATTTTAAAAGTTTCTATGGAATGTTTTGAAGCTTTTAATGAAAAAATCATGAAAATCCAAGTATTGAAAATTTTATTATTGAAGTTTTTGGAAATCATGTCTGAGAGAAAAAAGACAGTTTCAGGTAACTTAGATCATATTTCCACTTCTAGTGCTCAGATTGGATTGATGATTATTTTAAAAGTTTCTATGGAATGTTTTGAAGCTTTTAATGAAAAAATCATGAAAATCCAAGCATTGGAAGTTTTATTATTCAAGTTTTTGGAAATTATGTCCGAGGGAATAAAAGAGAGTTTTAGGTAACTTAAATCATAACTCCACTTCTAGTGTTCAGATTGGATTGATTTTTGTTTTGACAGTTTCTATGGAATGTTTTGAATCTTTTAGTGGAAAAATCATGGAAATCCAAATATTGAAAATTTTATTATTGAAGTTTTTGGAAATCATGTCTGAGAGAAAAAAGACAGTTTCAGGTAACTTAGATCATAACTCCACTTCTAGTGCTCAGATTGGACTAATTTTTATTTTAAAAGTTTCTATGGAATGTTCTGAAGCTTTTAATGGAAAAATTATGAAAATCCAAATATTGAAAGTTTTTTTATTCAAGTTTTTGGAAATCATGTCTGAGGGAAAAAAGACAGTTTCAGATAACTTACATCATAACTCCACTTCTAGTGCTCAGATTGGATTGATTTTTGTTTTAAATTTTAAAAGTTTAATGCCATCATGAAAAACTACAACTTCACAGGTAACCATTAATTTAAAGTAATTTTTTTTTGAATTATTAAGTATTTGAACTTTCAAACTTATTTATCACAATTAAGTAATTTAAAATTCCGCATAATATATAAAATTATATAAATAAAAATAGCCTTTTCGTTATATGCAAATTTAAAAAAAAATGGTTTTCAGTACTAGACCTTTCCTAAAAAAATTTATAAAACAATAGTGTAAAAATGAATGATATATTTTCTATGCAATAATATATACCATAACCTAAACCAAAAAAGTGTATTGGATATTTTGCATTTCAATTATTAATAGGTAATTTAATTGCCTCAAAAATAATTGAATTACAGTAAAAAGACTTACATGTAGTTGGCAAGATTATGTTCTTGTTGAACGTGAGTGTCGAATCCATGCGGAACTTTATCCAAATAACCCTTATCCAGTCCGCAAATAAAACAATTAGAGTCCATATCTTCTATCACCTTCTCTAGCTGGTCACGGAGTTCACCAAAAGCATCAATAATCAAACCTACAGATTTTTTAAAAATTAAACAATTATCATAGACACAAGAAAATATCAAACCTTGAATGATAGCCAACAAAATGACAATAACGAAAAAGAAGAAGGTAATATCGAACATAATTCGATAAACTTCATAATCATCGCCATCTGGAGGTTCAATTTCGTCACCGATACCACCGCCTGCACGGACGCCTTTGTACAAATGAAAGACAAAACACTAAAAACAAAATATTTCTTTAGATATTCTGTAAACATCTTTAACCAATAAACGTACCGTTAACATATCGTGACATTTTCGATCAACTTCTTCATCCTCTTCTTGAACGTAAAACTTCCTGAAGAAATTAAAAGCAATCACAGTGTAAATATAAACGATAATGGTCAGCAGCATCACAGTCAACACCAGTTGTTTTCCATTATGCGTTACGGACTGTAAAATTGTGCGAAGCGTCTTGAAACCGACGGCGACGTCCAGTAAATGTGCGGCAAAGAAAAAGTTATTAAAGTTGCCTAGAATTGAAAACACAAAATACCAGAGGGAGTAAAGGAATGAATTGTCCGTAAAAGTGACGCCCGATTTCCATATTTGATACCGCCAGTCGATGTTTATTATGCTAAAAAAAAATCATGGCATTAGTAACTCATTGGACTTTATAAACATGATGTAAGTTTTTTTTTCCAATTTCTAGCTGCAATAATAAATGGAAATGTCTAGTTTATCAAAGTTATTTAGAAACGCTCTAGATTATTATCACAATGTTTTTCTTTCTATTAAATTTATGAAATTAAATTACAATTTTCTCTTTGAAATATGGATAGTGTTTTGATAAAATTACATAGAAAGAGGTCTTCAACTCATAAACTGCTTTCGCTAGTATGTCGGCACTATATTTCAATAAAAAAAATTAAAAAATGTATTTAATAATAATACAAAGCTAAAACAATTAAAAAACCAAAGCTGAAACTAGTTACCATAGTTTATATATAGTATACTAGTTACATCGTTCAAAAGATGAAAGGTTACATTCCTCAATAAGTTGTGACGTGGGTTTTAAAGTACCTTGATTTGTTTGTGATTTTGCAAGATGTATGTTGTTCTTTATTGTGATTTTAAGGCTCTAAATAACTCTATTTTGGAGTGTTTGTTTTTCTTTTAAGCTGGTTCTCCAAATTTCCTTCCCTGTTAATAACTATCTGAGACTTTATAAAATATCTAAATTGTATATACTTATCTGTTTTTATCATTCAAAATATCCTTTAAATTACTCCTAACGTAACTTTATTTATTAACTTTTGTATGTGTTTATTTTTGTTAATTTGTTTATCTATTTCTACTAACCCCAAATATTTCGTACTAGATACTTTTTTGTAATCTGGACAATATTTGTATTATGGATGTATAAACTGAGAGTTTTCCTGGGATTTTCCTATATCTAGAAACTAAATGCTATAGATAATTTTTTAGATACATAAAAGGTATCTTGGTAGGATCACTTTATCAATTTTGTATTGGTAAGTAACACAGTTCTTTTTTAAGGAGTAGGAGACTATACAGCATTTAGAGGCAAGTTGTTATTCTTGCACCATTCATTCACTGCGTTAATGGCTGCTTGGAGATTAATGCAGTCCTCAATAGCATCAATTGTACAGTATAATTTATTATCATCAAGAGTCCCAATGTGGAACCTTGTGGTACGCCTGAGGGAGCGACTATTTCAGGTGAGCTGTGTCCAAAGCATTCAACATGTTAAGGACGTTTAGTGAGATAAGAAGAGATCAGAGAAGTTAAACGAGATGAAAACCCAAATTGGTCAGAAAGATTTGATATAAGAATGGAATGGTCAACACGGTCGAAAGCTTTCGAGAAATCTGTATAGACTACATCAACTTGAGAATTATCATTTATAGATTCTGAAATAAATTCCGTGATCATAATAAGATTAGTGGTAGTAGATCTGCCCTTCATGAAGCCATACTGTCTAGTGTCTATAAGATGTTTTATAGGAAAGTATAATGCTGAATGAAGGACCCGCTCAAAAACTTTAGAAAAGTTGTTAATAAGTGTAACTGGCCGATAGTTATCGATAAGATTTAAATCATTTTTTTATGAACAGGAATAATTTTAGATATTTTCCAGAGCAGAGGAAATTCTCCAGTTCTGAGGGCAAGATTAAACAATGTTGTTAGAGGTTTACAAAAAGCATACGCACAGTCAGACATAAGAAATGCAGGTATTTTATCGGGACCAACTATAGCTTTGGGCTTACAGATTTTAAAGCACTTAGTACTTCATTTTCTGTAAAAGAAGTGATGTTAATAGTATCACAATGTGAATACTTGATTTCAGTTATCTTCTGTTGGGATATGCTTCGGTTGTATAGTTATTAAAAAGAGTTAAGTAGTTATAAAATTGAGTTATAAAAAAATTGAGCAAAGGTCTCTGCTATTTTTTGGGGGTCAGTTAGAAGAGAACCAGTTTGATATTTTATTATAACCAGTTACATATTACATGGCATAGAACTGTTTTTTGTGAACCTAAAATCAATTTCCAGAAGTTGTTTGGTTGTGTTAGAAGATTTTGCTCAAGATTAGAGCAGTAGGATTTATATGAGTGATCAATGTCTGCTTTTATTTGTATGCGCAAGTTGCGAAAGTTACTTAAGTCCTGTTGATTGGCAGAACGCTCATATTGCTAATATGTGCCTTATAGTCAATATTTTAAAGAGCTATAGTCATAACGAATCTTAAACTCCAAAACCTAAAAATAATTATGTAATGCATTCATTCAAAAAACCGCAGCCTAGAAATAGTCTTTAGAAATAAAACTCACATACCTATAAATATAGAAATCCTCAAACCTACAGTTTTAAAATAATAAACATCTAAACCCAAACATTTTCATTATATTGCATTAAATTCCCAACTTTTCAAATTTAGATTGTAACATTAGAATTTGTACTTTCAGCTGACTAAAAATATTAACATTTATTGTTTTTTGGGCCACTTCCAAATCCATCTCGAATTTTAAACAGCCATGCTTCTACAAAAGCATTAAGATGTTAGTTTTAGTATTGAAAATACTACTGGGATCGTTTTTATACAGACTTAACATAGGATGTCGCGACCTCGACACCGCGAACATACACCCTTTTAAGCAAATTTAACCGACATTATTATCAGTATTTATTTGTTTATTAGTGCAGATTGTACCATTCAAGTCGCATTAAATTGTGATTGAATGAATAAACTAGATACGAATATTTTTATTCGTTATTTCCGTTATATTATATACGCAAATTTGTTGATTGCGGCGAAAATTAGGTATTTCCCTAAAGAACAATTATGTTGAATAAGGTAAGTTATAGTGTTATTTTGTTTATAATATCAAGTATTTAAAATTCTAATATACAGAGTGATTCATGTAAAGATAAATCTCCATCTGGTTGGAGAATGGCAACATTGACTGACACATATTTTGCAGTTAGCACCAAAGTTATTTTGTCAAATAATTTATTTTAATTTTACAATCGAGCAAAAAAAGAGAATTTGCAAGGCCCAATTTTTTGTTTATTATATTAAACAAAATGGGGAAAACAAATTTGATAAAGGAAAAATCAAAAAATACAGAAAATAACAAAAGTTCTTTATCCAACGCAGAAATATTTCGTAATTACAGAGAAGGAAGACAAATAAAACACCCTAATTTATTAACAGTTATTAATGATTTCTTAACAGGCATAAACTGTTTGATCCGCATCAGTTTGGATTTTTAAAATCTAGAAACACGGGTGATGCTATGTTTGGATTTTTTCGGGAGCTGTATCTCATGCTCAATACGGGTGTCATTGCAGCTTCGGTATTCTGTGATATGTCGAAAGCTTTCGATTGCGTGCACCATCCAACCATGTTACGTAAGCTGGAAATTTATGGCTTCCGAGGAGTCGCTCTCAAAGTGGTTTTGCTCTTACCTATCAGATCGTAAGCAAAGAGTTTTCTTTAATAATTCATGTTCCTCTGAATTGGCTATTTTTTTTGGTGTCCCACAGGGATCAGTCTTGGGTCCCTTGCTATTCTTAATGTACCTTAACGATTTGCCTCGATTGAACATTAGTGGACACTTCACTGTATTTAAACTTTTTTTTCAACAATGCTTTGGCACGACAGGGATTCTGAAAGATTGAAGTGTGCAATTCTTCGCGATATGCAGTGTCTGGAGGAATGTTGTAATTCCAATAGTCTCCAGGTCAATATTTCCAAAACTAATAATCCGAACTTTAAGTGCGAAGTTAGGCGACATATTTTTGGAAAATAAAATATTTTTCCATTCATGTACTGCAAAGTTCCTGGGCCTGTACATTGGTGATTCCTTAAAATTTGAAAGCCACGTAATTCAATTGAACAGAAACCTCTGTTCTGGTTGCTATGCTCTTCGAATTATATCATTCAACCTGGGATTGGCAGTGGCCCGTACGGCATATTTCTTTCTGATCGAATCACATCTTCGTTATGGTATTCCATTCTGGGAGTCTTGTTCAGAATACTTGTCTAGATATCAGTATTCTTGTTACAAAAACGGGCATTGCGTGCGATGTGTTGTGTTAAAATTCGACAGTAGTGTAGACCACTGTTCCTTAATCACTCTGTCTTAACATTGTATTGCTTTTTGATTCTGGAGACCGTGTGCCTTGTTCACAAACAGTTCAGAAAGGAACTGTATTTTACTCAGCCATACCACGAGGTCTGAACAATTGAAAAGTCCATAATTTATAACGGAAAAAAACTATTTAAATATCTTCCCCTCTGATTAAGAAAACAACACTGTGCAGGGAAATTTGGAAAAACATTAAAGAAACTATTATTAACAAAATCATATTATTCCCTGCAGGAATATTTTAACGACTCTCTCAATTAGTTAATAGGTTTGAGTGCATGTATGATGCTTTTTATTGTAGTTTTGTTCAAATTTTTTATGTTATTTGATTAAATCTTTGTATGTCCTACATTCTATTATTTTATATGCAACTTAAAAGTAAAAGAATAATGAATGTGATTTGTGTATTAACTAACTTAAAAATTAAGATAGATTAGAAATTAAGGATTAAGAGATAAGGCTTTGTATACAACACTATTTTGTTAGTTACAAAAAAAGCTACTTTTTGACATTGGCTTTGACACAACTAATGTTAAAGAATGCTGTATCCAAAAATGCATTAAATTGTAGGAGTTACCGCAAAAAGAAAACTCAGCTACAGGCAAATATTTTAGCCACAACTGGATCTTTGCTGATGAACAATGCAGCTACTGATTTACTTGTGGATGATAACTTTTCCAAAGCAAGTTCTACTACTACTCCAAACCAAATTCGATCTAATAATATTAGTTTAGTTACGATAACACCAACCAATGTAAAGATGTTTGAAAAGAGAACATTATTTTTGATAAATTATATGGAAAAACATTTTTTCTAATAAACTAAATGAATACTGTCGTATGTGCGACTAAATCTGGTGGACTAAAGACATTCGCGTAAATCATAAGAAATCTATTCCTCTCTTTTGTGAAGCAGGTTATTCAAAAATTTATGAACAAAGTTAGGACTATTGTATCTTTTGTGAATGTTGTCGAAACTGCTATTCAAGTTTGTATCAAAAAAATAAAATTCCACAATTAGCTACTGTTAACGGATTTTTTTATCCTCCTGTGCCACCAGATCTTCCAACATTAAGTCCCATTGACAACGTTTAATTTCACCATGACTGCCTTTTAGGTCCGTTATTTTTCTGGTAGTGGAAGATGGGTCAAATAATCAATGTCAGATTAATGTAAATAATATGGTTACATATTTGCCGCGAAATATTAATGATGATTATGCAGTTATTGTAATATTAAAACGTTAAACGTTATTAATATTAATTTCAAAAAGTGTTTTACGTAGGTGGTTATTATATTTAATAAATACGCAGTTGTATAAAAAATAGAAAGAAAGAAAGAAAATGTGCTATATTACGTAAGAATAATCTTGTGTACAAGCATCCTACAAGCTAAAAAAACAAAACAAAAACACAATTTCAAAAATTGACAAAACAATGAACAAAATTAAACACAAGAAGACTAAACTTTTTGAACATACTTGAGTTAAAGATAACTAAATAAAACAATCAATTACTAAATAAAGGTAAACTTGTTGACAAAACTAGAGAAGAAAAAAGGAAAAAAAAAACTTTCCAACATGTCCAAGGTTAAAACCTATCATTAAAAAAGTCATCCAGTTATGAGTCAAATGGGCAGTGTCAGAGGGTAGTTTGTGAATTTTGTGAATAAGAGCAGCTGTTTCTAAGATAAAGAGTGAAAAAAGGGTTAGGATTTTTTCAGAAATGAAGAGGGGTTTGCAAGAATCTCTTAACTTAGCAGAACACAGGTATCTAACTGCTTTTTTTTGAATAACAAAGACAATGTTAAGTAGCCCCTTATTGGTTAAACCCCAAAAGGGCAAGCCATACCGAATATGAGATTCAATAAGTGAAAAGTACACTGAACGTGCAACCACCCCTCCCAGCTCTTGTTTTGACATTCTTACTGCAAAAAATCCAGAAGATAATTTCCCAGCTAAATGTAAAATATGATCTTCAAACCGAAGGCGACCATCAATGGTAATTCCTAGAAACTTGCAGCACTCTTTATTCTGCAAGAGGAAATTTTCGTCAAACATCAGACCCTGAACATCGCACTTAAACCCCATAATAGACGTCTTTCTTACATTAAACACGGGCCTGTTGGAAGCACACCACCCTGATGAAATATGAAGGTCTTCAAGGATACAAGTCTTAATATAATCAGAATTTTTATGGCTCCATAGTATGGTGGTATCATCAGTAAACTGAACCACCTTGCCCTGCAGTTTCAATGAACTCAAGTCATCCACATACAGTAAAAATAACAGTGGTCCCAACACTGAACCCTGGGAAACGCCGCATTTTAGGGATCTAGAAGCAGACTCTGTAACCTTCTGAGTACGATTTGATAGATAGGACTCAAGCCATCGCAACGCTACGCCCCTAAAACCATATTTATCGAGCTTAGATAACAGTATTCCATGATCCACACAGTCAAATGCTTTGGATAGATCACAAAACACTGCCGTCGATGACTCTCCAGAATTCAAGGACGCATAGACGTTCTCCAAAAAGCTAAAAACAGCATCATGAGTCCCTTTACCGGCTTGAAATACAAACTGATTTGCAGACAAAATGCCATTATGATGTAAAAAGGACAAAATTCTGCTTTTTGCAAGTTTTTCAACTATCTTAGAGAGGGCAGACAAAATAGAAATGGGACGGAAATTACAAGGCTGATCGAAATCTCCACCCTTATGAAGAGGGATAACCACTGCCTCTTTTAAACATGAAGGAAAATGCCAATATGTAAAGAATTGTTTATGGCAGAAACTAAAGCATTTAAGGCTGAATCAGGCAAAAAGAGTAACAACCTCGAAGATATCCCATCAGCTCCAGATGATTTATGTTTTTTTAGGCGTTTGATTTCATTTTTTACTTCGATAAGATCGACAGGATGAAAGAAAAATGAATGCTCAACCGACACTTGTTGAAGATAGTGTAAGGGATCAATGTTACTACAAATGCCCTTGAGCAAGATATTAGGTATATCACAATAATAGTCGTTTAAAATGGCAGGTCTTAACTCCGGTTCAGATACTTTTCTATGGCAATGACTAAAATCATTAATAATCGACCAAGACTCTCTTTGCCTATTTGATGACATATTTAAGCGATTCCTATAATAATTAGATTTTGCTGCTTTAATTGTCTTTCTGTACAGACTACGGTATTTCTGATGATATACAAGGATATTTTCATTTGTGGTATATTTGCACAATTTAGTCAAAAAACGGAGGTTTTTAGCTGAAATTCTAAGGCCTCTTGTAACCCATGGTTTTCGTTTCTTAGTTTTAAACCTCATTTTAGGAAAGCACTGATTGATCTTATCACACAGAACTTGAAAAAATAAAGTAAGTGGGTCAGAAGCCGTTTCAAGTGCATTCCAATTTACCGAAGCTGTAGCAGCAGAAAAATCATTGAAATTTCTCCTCCTGAAAATTCTTCCCATATAATGAGATGAAGATAATACAGTATTATATGGCATTTTTAATTTTAGCAAGAATAGCTTCATGGTCGGAAATACCAGATGGAAGTACTATGCATAAAACGTCATCAAAATTTGTACAGAAATAGTCGATTGTAGTTGCAGATGAAGAAGTTATTCGCGTGGGAGAAAGAACGTGCATTTTCAAGTCGTAAGAATTTAAAATACTTAAAAGAGAAGTACGTGGCAAGGTTTCATCAGTGTAGTTGATATTAAAGTCACCAGCCAATATAACCTTAAAGTGTAGGGACAACTGGGATAAAAGAGAATCAAGTTTGTCCAAAAACATAGCAATATCTCCTGTAGGTGGCCTATAAACATAAAGAATATATAAATTAAAACGCTTACACAAAGAAAGAGAGAATTCAAAAACATTCTCTAACAGAAGATTATCATACTTATCAATATTACAAAAATCGTTTCAATTGTTTGCTTAGCCAAGATCATAGTTCCTCCATGTATAGATTGTTGACGACAAAAATTTGATATAGGAACATAATCAGATAATAAAAAACATTCACTAGGCCTCAACCAGTGAGTGCTCAGTCAGAAGTACAATATCAGGAAAATTACATGTGTCCAGCAAAAGATGAAGCTCATCCATCTTGTTTCTTAGGGATTGTATATTAAGAATAAAGATACTTAAGCTTTTCGAAGAGCTAATTTCAATCTTACTAGTAGAATATGAACATGAATGAGATTCAACCTTCGTGGACATGTCTATAAAAAAGAAGAATTCAATACACGATCAGTAATCAGTTCAGACTCATTAATTTGATGATTCAAAGACAATTTATTCGATGAATTATTAATTTTAAAATATTTGAAAATATGTGCATGTAATAATGATGCCAAGTCTGAACCAAAGTTACTGGCGTGATTAGACTCTAAAATCCCACACAGATTAATAAATTATTTGCATGAAAAGTACGATAAAGGGCCTTATTACTATTATAGATAACATTATGGTTTAAATAAGTATAAGGGCTTGTCATCACTAAAGTGTTTGTATCAACATGATTTTGAATTAAATTTTTTAAAACATCAGATGAAGAACAAATTCCATTTAACATTACTATTAAAAAATCTTCTTTCATAAAGTCCTTAACTAAATTTGAGGCTGTCCTAATCACTTCACTGCTTGAACTGCCCTTAAATATAATTTAAAAATAGATGCAAACTTTTCGGATAAAAAAATATTCCTCTTTTGTTAAAAATATTTCCCAATTCCATACAATATTGGCAATCAATGAAAAAAAAACCAACGGTATTTCTTACACTTGAGTGTGCTCAGAAATACACTGGAAAAAACTATTAAGAAAATAGTTTCTTATTAAAACTAAGTGTGGTTATAAATTTAGAGAAAATTTAAAAGATGAATATAGTATAGATGATAGTATCTTTGATGGTATAACTAATAGAGCAAAAGCAGAATTAGTCAATAATGATCCTGTTATTTGTTGTCTATATTTTGAAAAAAAAAATTTTAGCTGCTTTAAAATTAAAGAAAAATGACCCATTTCAGAAATATTGCTTAAAAGATTATTTTGTCAGAATTGAATTTCAACATTGAGGTAGTCCTCATATGTTATTATGGCTAGAAAATTCACCATCTTCTAGCGAGACTAACTTTTTAAACTGTGAAGATTTGCTAAAAATTATAGAGTTGATTGATACTACTGTCTCGGTAGAGGGAATGTTAGCATCCAGTTCTAGAACTTTACAAACTCATACTCATACACACCCATCCTATAAGAAAAATACTAAAAATTCCCATTTTGTTGTGCCATTTTGGCAAATAAACAAAACCAGTGTAATAGTTATCCGTTTTGCCAGTCAATAAATATGAACTGTCTTGTTTAACTTTTTTTTCTCGATTTTTCGCCAAATTGTACTATAAAGTACAAATCTTTTTTTTTCTTAAGCTAAATGCCAAAATCAGCAAATATGCTAACCTGATAATTGTGAGTTGTGTTTGGTATTTTCAAAACGCCTAAGATACTTGCGTAAGATGCGAGATCTGTGAATTTTTTAATGAAAAAAGCTATCCATCAGGAAAGTTGAAATAAAATAAAACACGTATTCAGCGTTAGAAAGAATGTATATCTGTCTGGTTTCGGCCGTAGGCGATCATCAGGGACGCCACTTCATCAAAAGAACGACTACTAAAACAGAAACAAAGACAAATAGTAGACTATAAAGTCCAGAAAGTGTAAAAAATATCGTGTATGTTCTATGTATATATATTCTACATTGAGATTAACTTTATTTTTTATGTTCGAGTATAAATAATATATGTATATATTTTGTGAACATTACCGTCGCCTGCTGTTATCTATACCTTCGATAACATCGACAATATGACGTCCTGATATAAAACTATCACGTGAATAATATTAATAAATAAGATATGCAATTGACTTTTTTTAATTAAGTATACAAATTGGATTAGATCAAGTATATTATTTCATATTTTAAGGGTTTAAATATCGACAAGTTTAAATAAGACAAGACAAGAATTAATTTTTTTATTTGATTTAATTTTAAGTTAAGCAATAAAATCATTAATTTCTATTAGAATGCCTTAAGAACAATATATAATTTTAAATATTTGTTATATAAGTGTACGTAAAAAGCTACATTGGTTATAATGTAATATTTACTTCTATTTGTAATGTTCTGCCGCCCGAAATATACCGGTTACATACAAAAAAGTTTTATTTTATACAGCGTTTACATCTTGATCTAATCTTGTTTATAGAAAAAAAAGATACAGGAAAACATGGCATATTTTATGCGAGCTTTTATTTATTAAAATTAAAAGTTGTCAGTATTTTTGTGCCCTTGTTTCCTCCTCCTTTTTTTAGGGTTTCCTTGACCAACGAATATCCGTTTTATTTTGTTATACTTACAAATGAATAAATAAATATATATTTGGAATTTAAGTAAAAATATTTTTTATCGATATTCCAAGTCCTCAAAAACTATTTTAAGACCTTAAAGTTACTTACTATTTTAGGTCCTAAGGTTTAAATGACCTAAAATAGTCTTTAAACGTCATCCTATGTAAATATTTGACATCCTCCAGAAGCGTTTTTTAATTCCGTTTAAGCCTTTATTTAGGACTTCATTTTGGATGTGACATTTGTACGTTACTTTAAGGTAGTAAGGACGTCAAAATGACTCGTCATGTAGACCAGAAAGTACGAAAAATGACATATTCAAGACGTCATTTTGTTACCTAGGAATATGCATATATAGTAAATCCAGAACATGTTTCAAGGATATAGGTACCTTAGAAATATTTATTATATATCCTGGAATATTAAAAACGTATTTGTATATTCTATAAAGATACATGTAACAGATACATAAAATATAATAGATGTTTATGGGACATCTATAGAATGTCATAGTTTATAGTTTTTACCTCGGATATAGTTTCAATATCTAGTATATTCAGGATATACACTGTACGTACTAATAGTATATTCCATGTATTACCTAGTGTGTGACAAATAGATATTTATTTCATATCCATAAAATAAACAGAGCATTGAAAATAAACATTGTATGTATATACGTCAGGATATTATGAATATACATAGCATTTACATAAAATATATGTTTGCTATGTGGGTCATTACGTAAATTGTTTTTGCTAGAAAATTTGGGCACTAACCAAGATATACTTCACCTACAAAGTATTAATATGCAAATGTATAGCTAGCAGTGTAAGTATGTGTATGTATAGCTATCAAAGATTTTTATATTTATGAAAGAATAATATATTTAAGACCTAACCTAGTAAAAGTACCAGCGAAAATGTACGTATTGACCATAAAAGTAACATTTAGTAGTCAATTATTTATACTATTTGTCCCTATAAAATGTCCGATTTTGTCTTGGATGACTCTGGAATAAAGAAAGTTCTTTATTATTTTAAGTTTCAATTTAATTTAATTTGTTTCAATTTAAAGAATTTAACCAAAGGCATATTAAATCGTATACTATTAACGTTCTAAGAACTATCCTAATAGTTCTATGGTTCTACACCAAAGGTTCTTAGTGCCATTTCCGAATAGAAATTAAACATTTCTATTTAAATGACCACTAATTATAAGAAAACTCCCACTTATTATTTGGCAGCTAGAAATACAAATAATTTGTAGTCAAAGCCCTCGTAAATAATAATAGAAGAAAATACTTACTACCAAATAATACTCTTATGGCCATCATCGGCTTCTTGTTGTTGGAAGGAAGTTTTTTCCATGCCCAAAAGGCTGCTAATCGAATCAAAGTCGTAAGTCTCACTGTATTTTTGCCGAACTTTCTTTTTGACAAACTTATCCCAGTAATTAACAGGAAAAGATCTAAAATTTAAAACAAATAATACGTAACTTCATAAAATGAAATTTAAAGCGGATATTACTTTGCAGATATGACAAGTTTGTCCCAGTGCGATTTCAAATCATCATCTTCTGGCTGCTCTGCTATAAAAAGACCTTCAAACTCCAATCGCCTTGCAATTTCTTTTTCCCTTTTAAAGATGGCTAGAGGTACCTAAAGATATATTTTAATCAAAATGTATTTAAATAAAATAAGTCTTACTTTTAAATGATAATAGGCAATAAGCATGGCCAAAGACACCATGGAGTGTAGCAAGGCTGCTAACCGCATAACATGACTCATATAATAGAAATCTTCATCAACTATCACTTTCTCGAGCGGATCATCATCTTCTTCTGACCCCCCTGAGCCACTGCCTTCTCCCGATCCATCGATTATTCCCGATCCTTTTCCGCTGCCACTGCCGTCCGAGTCTTCAGTTAAAGTTGTTACCTAAGGAAAAAATTATTTCTAGAAACAGAAGCCACAGTCATATAATATCCGCGTACCTTATAAAATAGCAGCATAAAGTTAATACAGAAAGCCAACACCAAAGCCACATATTTAAGATTGTAGAAATTTCTAGCCAAGAAAGAGACAGCTCTATGAGTATATGCGCTGAAATTGATCTGCTGCATAGCTGAAGGTTCTGTGGTGGTTTTGGCTTTGCTTTCCGATTCGATAGCTTGCATAGCGGCTTGCTGAGCTGCTTGCGCCTCTGCTTTCTCTTGAGCTGCTAGTTTAGCTTGTTCACCCCTGTAAAAATTAAAAAACGCCAAAAGGTCAATTTCTGACGCAAAACTAATTTTTCAGACTGAAAGAGGACTTTTGCTCTCACTGAAGATAAGTAGAAAATAAAACAAAAGTCGCTTTTGTGTTTACATCGATGTTTCGACAATTTATATTGTCATCCTCGGGATATTAAATTTATCTTAATTAATAGTGAGGTTCAGTTATAACAAATAATATACTGTATATAAAATCATCAATAAGATAAGTTATCTCAAAAAATGATCAACTTAATTTTTCCCCTAAAATTTCGACATTCTCTTAAATTAAATTTTTACTTTAAAATTTAATTTCATACAACAAAAGGCATGTGATAGGCATACTTAAATTAGATTTATCACATCAAAGAAAGGAATATTCTAACATGCATTGCAAAGAACACTGATGTTATACATATACACAGGTACAAGGACAATTTAAAAAGGTACCACCCTCTATATTTCTGCCCCTGTATAAAATTTAAAAAATTCCAAAAACATTTTTTCCAGGACATTTTTGAGGTTAGTTTTCAATAAAAAAAATTATAAATTTAAAATTTGCAAATTATTTAGCACAACATATTAACATTTTACAACTTTACCATTATTACATTTTACCAAATAAAATTAAAACTATGTATAAGTAGGATTAAGATTTTTAATGAGAGATATAAGGACTTTATTATATTTATAACCATTATGAAACTTTTTCTAAACTTATGTCATAGGGTAGAAAAATAGGATTTAATTCCACACTTGTAAATAAATAGAAAAATGAATGAATATATGAAACATTTACATTTTTAGGAAATAGTATATAAGTAATATTTCGGTGCACATACAGGGGTATCAACCTCTAGGTGCCAATTAACCAAAATTTTTGATAAAAAAAACAATGTCTATGAAGAACTCAAATGTATTGTATGAATATTTAAATTTGAATAAAATTTGATTTGAATCAAATTGCAGCAGCCAGGTGAGGGCGGAAATAAACTCTAAAACCTTAAATGGAAAGAGGGGTTAATTGATACCTCATTTTAAAAGTCTTTTAATTACCTTTTCAAAAATACTATATAGTCGACCTTTTGATTGAGAAACAAAAAATCGAGCAAATATGATGATCGTAAACTAGTACTTGCGAGGTAATCACTTTAGTAACAATCGATAAATTAGTTAAAAAGTTGTCAAAAAAACTCAAAAAACTCCAGCATTGTACGCTCTTAGGTATTTTTTTAAAAAGGGGGTTAAATCTTGAGCAACCAACGGAAATCATTCTTATTTACGGGGAAAGTCAAAGATGTGCAAGAAGAATGGCAGCATTGTTTAAGGAAAGATATCCTAAGAGTCAATTAAATTCTTCAACAGCTTTGTTTTTGTGAAATAAGTAATTATTTCACAAAAACAAAGAATTGAGTTTTGTGAAATAATTACTTATAATATTTTTATAAACAAAAACTTTACTTTACTGATGACTGTTCATTTTTTTTATATGGAAATGTCAACAAACAAAATTGTCGCTACTGGAGTAATGAAAATCCGCGAATTTTTAGAGAAGATGACACGCAGTATCCAGAGAAGATAAATGTTTAGGCTGGTATTCTTGGTAATTCTATTATAGGACCATTATTTATTAAAGAAAATCTAACCGGTGATCTCGACCTTAATCTGCTGGAAGACACAACAGACCCCTTAATAACATCTAGCTTAGAAAATCAAACTGATGCAGTAATATGATTTTGCAAGAAAATTTAATACACTTCTAACAAGATGGACTTCCACCACATTATTTTCTTCAGGTTAAAGAGTGGTTAAATGATAGATTTCCCGGCAGATGGATTGGTCGATGGGGAGCAACTAAATGGTCACCACGATCATCCGATTTATCGCCTTTCGATTTTTTTTTGGGGGCCTTTAAAATCAAGTGGTTATAAAACAACCTAGTAATTTGGAAGATTTAAAAAGAAGAATCACAGCTGAGTGTAGAGAAATCCAGTTCTTCAAAATGTTAGAGAGGAGTTTGAGAGCAGACTTTATTACTGTTTGGAAAAGAATAAACAATATTTTGAACATTTTATATATTAAATTACCTTTTATTACTTTTTTATGTTCTATTTCATTACAATAGATATTACTTCAAAAAATAAATATCTATATCTTTACGATTTTAATCTGTTTCTTATAAAGTATTAACAAAAAGATAAAGTATGTGGAATCTTTGAAAAGGTAATTAAAAGACCTTTAAAATAAGGTATCACTCGACTCCCCTTAGACTTAGACTCCCCGCCAGAGAGCTGCTGCAATTAAATTGTAAACTAACCTAAAAAATATCCCCCTCAAAAATAAATTTGACGTGTTTTTGGAAATTTTTAAATTTTATACAGGGGCAGAAATATAAAGGGTGGTACCTTTTCAAATTGACACTCTGTATGTTTATATAATCCATTTACTTTATTAATTTAAAAATTAAAAGAATATCGATATGTTAAATAAGAAAAACTTAAAAAAAACTACTTTAAAATATTTTTAATTTTTTTTTTACTTTAAAATAAGATATAAGAAAAGATATATAAGAAAAGTTCTAAAACAATCTTCTAATTATTCCTAATCTTATACAGGGTGATTTTTAAGTTGATACTTTTTTTTTAACTGTGTATAGAAACTCGGTAAAATAAACATTTTATTCAAATAACTTTATTCAAAAAACCGAAAAATTAAAAAATTGCATTGCCAAAATGTTATAAAATGAGTCCAATACGGTCCTCTCTAATTTAAATAAGTTGTTCAAAGTTGTCACCATTAACTTCAACACAACGATTTGCTCGACGTAACCACTGTTCCGTACCGGCACGCAATAGAGAAATCGGTTTTTGTCTAACTGTTGCCGCAGCCTGCTCAATACGTGCTATTAGTTCTTCTTGTGTGTCGATAGGCGTCTTGAAAACTAAACATTTCATATACCCTCACAAAAAAAAAGTCACATGGATTTAGGTCTGGCGACCTTGGTGGCCATGCAACTGGTCCATTTCGGCCAATCCCCCGATTTGGGTAACTTATATCCAAAAATTCGCTCACTTCTCGTCTAAAATGGGCAGGTGCTCCATCCTGCAGGAGCCACATAGCTTGCCTGATATTCAGTGGCACGTCTTTTAACAGAACAGGCAGATTATTTTGCAAAAAGTCCAAATAAATATCGCCCGTCAAACGGTCTAGTAAGATAAATGGTCCAACAAGTATCCCATTCACAATTCCTGCCCACACATTAGCAGAAAAGCGGTGTTGAAAATTGGCTCTGCGAATTGCATGGGGATTATCAACAGACCAAACATGCGTATTTTGAAAATTGTTAATTCCGTTTCGGGTGAATATTGCCCCGTCCATGGCTAACATTTTGTTCAAAAAATGTTGATCATTTTCATGTTGTTGTAGGAACCATTCACAAAACTGAACTCTGCGGGGGAAGTCTTCAGGCAGTAGCGCTTGGATACGTTGAACGTGAAAGGGATTAAATTGATTCTCGCGCAATGTTGTCCATACTTTTGTTTGACTTAATCCGACCTGGCCTGCAACAACTCGAGTTCTTGTTGTTGGATCTTCTTCGATGAGATTTAAAATTTGTTCTTCCCTATGAACATTTTCAGGTCTCCTTCCTCTTCCTGCATGCCCTCCACGATGTTCCCGTAAATCGCCAGTATCCCTAGCCCGTTGAATAAGATTTATGAAATTTCTGGGTGTAGGATGAGTAAAGAAAGCGGTCTGCGTATAATACCGAAGCAGCAGCAGCACTTTGAAGACACTCTCCATAAATAAGCAACATATTCACAAGTTCATTGTTTTCATAACGATGTGTCATTTTTAGGATTTGCAAATTTAAAATTAACAACAATAAACCAAAAGTGTCTAAGACTAACTGATCGGTACAATGCGATAATACAAAAATTCGAGCAAAAACTAAACATAAACAGACAATGAAAAACAAACCCATATTCACTTTTTTTATTCTGTATGTCCCTTGTTTTTGAGTGTATCGAAAAAAGTTATTTGAAAAAAATTTATATTTTACCGAGTTCTATACACAAAAAAAATCAACTTAAAAATCACCCTGTATATAAAAAGTCTTGTCCTAACTGATAATCAACGTACAGCCCAAACAATTTGGGGAGGACATTCCTATGGTTATGTAGACGTCCACTAAGAAGAAATTCCATCGGGAAGGGGTTGAAACCACCCTTTATGTATCATAGCTTCAAAACTTTGTACTTTTTTAAAAAACCGTGAAATACGTCATTTTTAATTTATTTTTTTACCTAATTTCCATTTTTTGTTTTTTTTTTAAAAGGGTTAAAACCACCCTTTAAGATTTTAACATCTTTTTTTATCTTTAAAGTCATTGCTTTTGGGAAAAAACTGCAAAACACTTCAATTTAATTTTATTATAATGAAAACAACAGATTCTCGAAAATTTCACCACCCTGGGTGGGGTAAAATCTTCTTCTACGAAAATTCTTTCATTTTAAACTTATAGCGTTGAAAATTGATATTTTTACATATTATTAAGTATACCTAAGTAGTGCATTCAAAATAAAAATTGTGATTTAAACTTTGTTTATGCCAGGGGTGTATTAAGGTAAACGGGGTTAAAATCTACAATTATTTAAAAAATAAATGATTTTAAACACGATTTCTTATTTTACAAAACGAAGAAAAAACACCACTGGTATTTCATAATATTATTTCTATGTTACATACATATTACGTACCATATTTTTTATGTTGGCCAGAAAGAGGCAAGGGGAAAAAATGGGGGGGAAATTATAAGGAAACTTTCTATATTTATTTGTAACTTTAAAAAGTGGTATTTAAATATCCTTTTTGCATAAAAGTACTAAAAAGTTTCAAAAAAGAAAATAACACAACGACGTAGTGTTTCCTCCAAGCCCAACGCTGTGATCGGACGAGAACCGGGTATTCCCCACTGAATACCCGTCTGTCCGTTGAATGTAAACAATTTTATTTTGCTGCCTAACTTTCACGTTTTTTTTTCCAAAATTTCATTCTTTTAATTTACGTTGTAAATACGTTATGATATTGATGACCAAGAAAAAAAATATTTGGATTATAATATTTTTTATGATGGCAAGGTACACATTTTATCCTGAGGCCGCGTTCACGAAATAAAAGGCGCCACACCATTTCTCATCTCTTTCTTTGAAGAATTTTTTGGTTTTTTTATTTAAGTCGCAGGGCCACACTCATAGACAGCAGGGATTGATTTAAGACAGGATTGCTTTACGCATGGACAATTCTATACAGGGTGTCCCGTAATTAATTGGACATAGGTTAATGTAGGATACCTGACAAGAAAATAAACCGTTTGAGCTCAATATCGCTTAGCAAAATGTTATTGGTTTTCGTTCTACAGGGTGTTAAAACTAATTTTTTACCAAACATTTATTGAAATATTTTAGAATCTACTGGACAGATTAACCTAAAATTTGACGTACTCTTATTATTTGGGATGAGGAACACGAATATGATATCTATTTTGCCATTGCCGCTAGATGGCGCCACATACAACAACATTGAGTGATTAAAAAGGTCATAATTTTTTTGACCTCCCTGTACGTACATTTGCGAGTGAAAATAATAAAACAGCATTTAATTCTAGTCAAAAAAGGTATACTTCTTTGATCTCCAAAAAGTAGACCGTTTTCGGAATAAACGCATTTTTTTATTAGGTTGCGTATGAACACTTAATCTAAAATTTAATTAACAACGATAAAATTAGAAAAGGCTGTTGATTATAATAATTGTTCAAAATGTTCACCATCCACTAGGACACATTGTCTAATTCTTTTATTTAAATTTTGCCTCCAAACAATGATTCTTCTTGGGCCCTGATGGTATTGACTCCTTCCACAATCTTTTGCCACAATTCCTGACGGTTATTTATTTTATTTTTATACACAAGTGATTTCAAGTAGCCTATAATATAATAAAAATCTAAGGAATTAAGATCGGGACTACGCGCAGGCCATGGATATTCACTACCTCTACCAATTCATTTATGAGGATAAATTTCGTCCAAGTAATTTCTGACTTGCAGTGAATAATGTGCCAGTGCACCATCGTGCATATACCAACTGTCACGTCTTAAATTTAGGGGCACATCTTCTAGAAGAATGGGTAGATCATTCCTCAAGAAATTCAGATAACGTTCTCCATTAAGCTTAGCTGGCAATTCAAACGATCCCACAATACAATCCCCAAAGATACCACACCAAATATTTATTGAAAACTCATGTTGAAAATGGTGTTCTTGGAAAGCATGAGGATTTTCCATCGAATAGATATGATTGTTACGCCAATTAAAAACACCTCTCCTTGTGAGCGTGGCTTCATCCGTAAATAAAATTTTATTACAAAAAATGGATCATTCAATTGGCGCTCTCTTAAAAATTGACTAAATTGGAGTCTTGCAGGAAAGTCTTGAGGAAGAAGATTTTGAACTGGAGTGAAATGATACGGATACAGTTTTTCTTGGCGTATAATTTTTGACATCGAAGATTTCCTTACACCAGTGGCTGCCTCAATACGTCTTGTGCTGGTTTCAGGATTTTCGATAACACGAACCCAAATTTCATCTTCCATATCTGTTCCAATTATCCTTAGTCTTCCCGCATTTACGTTTTTTGACGAAATGAGCCCATTTCGCCTAATCTATCGTACAACGCTTTAAATGTTTGATGATTTGGCTGCCTTCTATCCGGATACAGATCTAAATAACGCTACGCTGCTCTTCGACTACGAAAATTTTCTTGAGCATATTATACACATACCATATCCCGCATCTGAGCATTAGAAAAATCATTGTGACGCGGCATTTTTACGCGAAAATAACACAACAAGAACACAAGCTTTAGCCAAATTAAAGACTTACTTATTAATCAAAGCCTACTTTGTAAAACTCCGATAATAATTTGTTCATACGCAACCTAATACAAAAATGCGTTTATTTCGAAAACAGTCTACTTTTTGGAGATCAAAGAAGTATACCTTTTTTGACTAGAATTAAATGCTGTTTTATTATTTTCACTCGCAAATGTGCGTACAGGTAGGTCAAAAAAGTTATGACCATTTTAATCACTCAATGTTGTTGTATGTGGCGCCATCTAGTGGTAATGTCAAAATAGATATCATATTCGTGTTCCTCATCCCAAATAATAAGAGTACGCCAAATTTTAGGTTAATCTGTCCAGTGGATTCCAAAATATTTTAATAAATGTTTGGTAAAAAATTAGTTTTAACACCCTGTAGAACGAAAACCAATAACATTTTGCTAAGCGATATTGAGCTCAAACGGTTTATTTTCATGTTAGGTATCCTACATTAACCTATGTCCAATTAATTACGGGACACCCTGTATAGATTGTCTAGAACAAGTTCATCAAAAAACTTAATAATTCTGGTACAAGAAGGCAAAACAAAAAATGTTGTTTACAAAGAAGTTCTTCAGTAGAACTTTTCATTTATTTTCAAATTGCACGCGAGCAACGCCGCGGACATTCAGCTAGTATTATATTTTTTTGTTTTTTATAGCTTGAAACGTCGATGTAAATAAAAGTAAAACGCACAAAACCAGGCTTTGGGTTTTATTTTCTACTGACCTTTACTCAATTAACTCCACCTCAATAGGAAAATACATTTATATTTGAATATCCTCAGAATCCATTCCATATTGGTAACTAACTAACCATGAACGTATTAACGACAGATAATAAGAATTCAAGTAAAGATAGTAAACTGTATGTTGCAAACCTTTATGTTTAAAGGAAATTATGTATTATACAAAGGCCGTAGACCAATTAAATTATTAGGCCCTTCTCTGGTAAACTTAGTACTTTTTTAAATTTCAACTTTTAACCGGAATATTACTTATATGACAATTCAATGATGTAAATGTTTTATATTTTGTATATTTTAGGATATGGCTATATCTTATATAGGGTGTCCCAAAAGTAGACGTCCAAACGAAAGGAGGCGATAGAGGAGGTCAGTAGCAATAAAAAAAACCCCATATACTATTATTCGATTGTTGATAGTTTAAAAGTTACTACCGTTTTTCTGTTTTTTATAAAAATAGTGTCATGAATTCTGTAAAGAACTCATAGAAAGAATATCCTCACGCATTTGCGTGGTATTTGTTATGAATGTTGCCTTAAATAGAGTACTTTTTCATAAGTAATAATTGCATGCAAAACAATTGCTTCTCTTACTACTTAGAAAATGATATTTTCCCAATGTGTTTAAGTTTTACATACACATTTTTGCGTTTGAATTGATGCTGCTACAAAGCACGTGTTCGACCAAAAATAAACAGCTATCAGAAAAAGTTGCTTTATTTATGCAGATTCTTTACGTTCAAATATTTATTATAAGAAAACTAAACATTCTTTTTCAAATAATTTTTAAGATCAACATACCGTTTCCCTGTCGCGAATGTAGTTAGTTTCTTTCTGGTTTTTCAACAAATTAGGATTTATTTCTTATACTTAGACTGTTCGCTGTTTCTATTTTCGGAGTTTTTCGTGTTTTAACTCCTTTGCTACTATTACAAGTAAACCTTCACAAATGGCTTATAGTTCCCACGAATATGCAGAAATGCACTATGTTAATGGGCTTTGTGATGGAAATGCTCGAGCTGCTGCCCGAGAATATGAAAGACGCTTTCCCGGTCGAAATCGCTATCCTGACCATAGAGTTTTCATAAATGTGCATCAGAGTTACTTGGATGGCATCATTCCTGGTCAGCCACGGAGAGTAGGAAGACCTAGAAATGATAACGATGAAGATGATATTGTGGAATTTGCAACATAGAATCCAACAACAAGTGTTCGTCGCATAGCAAGACGTTCGGGACCCAAATCCACAGTTCATCGAGTCTTACAAATAAATCTGTTATATCCTTATCATATGCAACATGTTCAAGCACTTCTGCCCACTGATTATGAAAAAAGGATTCAGTTTTGTCGGGAAATGCTGCAGCGTAATAGAGAAGACTCTAATTAAACATTTTGTGGAGTGACGAAAGCAGTTTTAAAAGAACAGGGATATTTAATATACACAATTTGCATTATTGGGACTATGTTAATTCTAATATAGTGAGAAATGATCGTTTTCAGCATCAGTTTTCAGTCAATCTATGGGCAGGGATCATTGAAGGCAAATTAATTGGACCATTCGAGCTACCAGGAAGACTTAACGGCGAAAATTATTTACATTTCTTGCAACATAACTTGAACGATTTACTTGAAGACGTATCTGTAGCAACACGGCGAGACATGTGGCTGCAACACGACGGAGCTCCTGCTCACTCTGCCCGAATCGTAAAGCAACATCTTGATACTACTTTTAATGATCGATGGATTGGAAGGGAAGGAACCATCCAAAGGCCGCCGCGTTCGCCTGACCTGAACCCCTTAGACTTTTTTTTATGGGGATATTTCAAAGAACTTGTTTTTATTAATGAAAGCCAGACTGAAGTAGAACTGCGAAGAAAAATAAGACAAGCGGCCAACGTTATTACCAACAATGACAGAGCTTTTCGGCGCATAAAAAGTAATTTCATCCGCCGTTGCCGAATGTGTATTAGGGCAGGTGGTTCGCATTTTGAACATTTATTGTGATGTTTAATAACATAATTTTTTTCATTATTTAGAATTAGATTATTTAGTTTTACAATATTTTGATTTTTGTCCAAAAACGATTACTTTAATAAAAATGTCAATCAAAAAAGACTCGTATCACTTATTTGAAAGTATTTCACCATATGAGAATCTTCATTAAATAAGTAACTTTTCCTGATAATTTTTAACTTTTTGTAGTAACTTTTTGTTTCTGTTTTGTTTCTGTTTTGTTAACTTTTTGTTTCTGCCAGGTTCACTTAAAAGGCAAACAATTTTTAAATAAAAATTAAACATATTGAGAACTTATTTTTTTCTTACTAGTGAAAAAAACAATTATGCATCCAAATCATATTTATGAAAGGGTGCACTCCTTAGGGTCACACTCGCACTAAATACTAAGTAAATAAATTATGATATTTTTGTAATAAATTTTGTGCATGATGCATGAAGCGATTTTTACAAAAATGAGAAAAATGGAAATAACTTTTAAACCATCAACAATCGGATAATAGTATATAGGGTTTTTTTGATTGCAAATGATCTCCTCTATCACCTCCTCTCGTTTGGACGTCTACTTTTTGGGACACCCTGTATATTTTTCATTTTATTGCAATTTGGTCTGAAGTGGATAATCATGTCAAAAATTGTTGACTTTCTACGAAAGGAGTGTGCTTTCAGTAGGAAAAACATATAAATATATGAATGTGGAAATTTAAAAACTTAAAAAGGAGCAAGACAACCTTTTTTTGTTTTTTTTCATCTTCTTAGTTCTGTGTTAGTTCCAATATTTAATTTCTATCTTTCATCCATCACAGGCCTGAAACAGGATTATTATACTACCAACAGCCAAAAACCCTAGTTATATATTTTAACCCAACCCAAAATATATTTTTTAAAGTTTTACACTCTATAGCTTGAAAACATTAAAAATATATTTTCATACTCATATTTATAGCAAATGTGCAAAAATCACTTAAAGAATCACCTCTTGTATATAATATTTCGTGCTTATGTTAATAAATAAAATACTGTATGTGTGTAAGATATTCAAAAAAATTTAGATTTATTCTGATTACAAAATGTACCAGAAAAATAAGATTTTAGCTAATTTATATTCAGTACGTAACTTAAGCTAGTTTTAATTTTTCAGACTTGAAACTTCAAATAACTTTAATTTTTCACTTAAAAAAGTAAATAAAATAGACATAAATGTAATAAATTAATAAATGCGTTAAACAATCGAATTCACCTGTGGGTCACCAAATACCCGCTTCAATCACCGCTCATGCCACAGTGACATCCTGACACAGTTATCAAAAAAAAAACATTTTTTGGCCTGTTAATCAAAATTTTGGTGCAATTTTCCAACAAAAAAAACATAATTTCTAAATTTCAGGCCACACATCACTTCCACCGGCCGAAATGTGTACTCCGCACCCAGAAAAAGTATGCGAGGGCGTGTGTCCGCTTTGCCCCATTTCCTTCTTAAATAACCTGGACGTGTGCGATCTAGAGAATTACAAACATCCACCGTTTATGTGGACCTTATGGTATTTGTGCTTAGCTGGAAAGGCAATTTACGATAAGGTGAAGGAACTAATCAATGGTGAGGGTGGCGATAGTGACGGCGGCGGCAACGATGGAGGAAACCAGAAAGAGGACAAAGAAGAACCGCCTCCAGAGGAGTCGGCGCCTGAAGAGGAAGCCCCTCCTGAAGAAGAAGAAGAAGAAGGTTAAGCGGAACAAATTTGAAATTTAGTGTATCTAAATGTATTAAGTGTATGAAAGTTACAATAAAACAAGATCTTTCATTCCTTCTTTGATTTAGGGTCATCTTATACGAGTGATAATATCTCATATTAAACTTTTTTAAGGAAGGCACAGCTCATATTCAAGAATGAACAAAGATCCGATATGGATCATTTATGGTTTATATTCAATATTGAAACCCTCGTTAAAGAAAACTTACCTGCCTTAAGCCAAAATTACTCTAGTTAGGTCAATTTTTAAACAAGGAGCTTTTTTTAATAAATAATTTACCTACCGATCGGACCCTAGTTTGACACATATTATTACAAAATGAAATTGACTCTTTTTAAGATATGGGAGTATATAATCTCTATCAAAGATAAGTTACAATTGTAAAGCGATATAAGGTTTTTTTAATGAAGTTCTATAATTAAAAGCCTTAGAAATTTCACCAATCGCCAAAGTGCACTTTTTCTTTTCCTTAGCCAAGACCTCAATATGAATTACTTGGCGGCTTGAGTTTGCAAATATAAGGAAATTACTTAGAATATTGAAAAGCTAGAATTTGCATTGCTCATGATGGAAAAAAAAATGATCAGAAAGAATTATTTAAATACCAAAACAATAATTATTTGTGTAACAAGTGTATAAAATTTTGTATAAGTTTATAAATGGGAAATTCCCATGAATAAAAAAAGAGGATTTTACACACGTGTAACAAAAAAAAAATACCAAATTACGCCCTAGTCCGTAAAAAATGTCAAATAAACGTCAAATACTTTTGGACTAGCCTTTTACGCACGGTAGTAGGAAAAATTATTTATTATTTATATACCACAAATTTAATTACTGCTTCAATATAGACGTAAAATATAAAACCAAAATCTAAATTAATCTGACCAAAATAAGATTTTTTTACAATTTTTTTAATAGTAGAAGGCTCGTTTCAATAAATCTATCATATCTTTTTTGATAGTTAATACAAATCCAAATAATGTATCAAATGAGATTTCATAATCTCATAAAAATATTTTTGGCTTTTTTTACTTTTAGCGTTAATAGTAGTAATAGTATTTCAGAAAGACATCGTAGTTATGAAAATCAACATTTTAGGCCCTAATAGTTATGAAAGAGTTAAAAATCTTTTAATTACTTACCCTAAAAGATCAGATAAAGATAGCGGCTGTTCCGGTACTTCGGTTTCGGGAGATTCACCTCCTTCTTCCGGAGTAGTTTCACCTTCGCCTTCTGCAGAAGAGGGTTGACTTCCAGTTGGAGACTCATGCGGTGCCATTTTATATCTATACGTGCATTATTAAGCAATCAATAGCCGTCTTTTTATTCATAAAATTACTTACTGTCCGTCCTCTTCTTTCTTTATATCTACTCCGAACGCCTGCATTTGCATATTAGGATCATCCGGTGCGGGTAAAGGAGGCAACATTCGTAGATGCCGAACTTTTTCTTCTTCCTTGGTTTCGATTATTGGTTCCTCCACCACGGGTCCTCGCATCAAAGACATTAAAATTCCAAGGAAATATTTGATTACCACGGCCATACCAAATCCGGAGTAGTAGAAAGTGTAGAAGATTAATTTGAAGAAGCCTATAGGAGAATTGTTAAGTTATTTGGTTCGGTTGGTTTTTTATTAAAAATCTTATTAAGATTTTAGAGTAAGGTAAAGAGCTTTCATTCTTTCTACTACTTATTTTTGAAAAACTTATGTTAAAAGTTGTCTGGAAATATAAATATAATCAGCTACTACTTACCTACAAAAAGTTCTGGAATGGTCATTTGTTGCATTTCATTAAATTTATGCTTAATATTTGAAGGACTGATTGCAGATAAACCATAATGTATTCCATCTTTGACGGTTTGGTATGCTCGTCGAATTGGATCTTTCCCTCCTCTGTGAATTATTTACAATATATATATTATTTTAATACAATATATATTTCAATAAAAAATAACATAATAAAATATTAATAATAATTTACAATGTACTCCTCGAAGAATGTAGAAGAAATATCATTCGCGTATAAATAAAAAAAATATATATTACTAGTTGTTGCTTAAAACTGCAAATTACGAAACAATTAGCTAAATTTAGATACTTTGATACACAAGTAAGTATACATGTTTATTGGGCTGCTTTTCTCGAATTACATTAATATTTTATACAGGGTGTCCCGGAAAATGTGGTAAATCTCTCGGATTCAGATAGAAAATAAAAAGAATATATGAAACTTTCCTATAAAAACATTTCCTATAGGCCCAACCTACGAAGATACGACCCCTTAAAGACGCCGCTGGAAATCGGTTTTTCTTGAATAACTTTTAAAGTAATTAGTATAATTTAATAAAAATTTTACGTGATTAACAGTACTAAGGACCTCTGAAAACGGAGACCTTAAAACACATTTACCTTGTTTATTTTACCAAGGGCGTACTAGGTTGTACAGTATAATGCTTAAATTTTTAACACCCTATATGATAAAGACTCTGAAATAATAAATGTGGATACACTCTTGTCCATTATCGATAACTGAACCGCTTTGGAGAAAAAAAATTATTAAGGAATCACTGTTTTAGTTTAAAAAAGAAACATGATGTGTTCTATGTGTACAGGATGTCCCAAATTCGACGGTGACCATTGGGATCTCGGAAACCATAAGAGTTACGGGGTTGGTTAAATGGAGGCAAAGTTGCGCAATTTGGAGCTTAATAAAATGACGTTTAAAATTTTTTTAAATTCCGAATGCTTCCGGAGATATCAAAAAAAAAAACGAAATTTGTCAAAATCGTTTTTACCTTCTACCGACTTTATTTAAAGTATTTAAAGAGATATCAGAAAACTAAAAACAGTTTTTCATTGCCAGTTTTTATGCTTTACAACATGACGCAAAAAAAATCATCCGACGTTTCGTTTTTTTTCGATCATCATCAACTTTATTGTTTCTTATGGGCGCCATATTGGATTTTCTCATTTTTAAAAAGTATTTTTAATTGCCTTTATAATGAGGTATCGCACTTGCATGTCCGATTACTCCTTCTAGTACTTCCCATAAGAACTCACATGAGTGCAAGAGAGAAAGATATATCAGTGGGATTTCCAAATAAATTGATTTTATATAAACTGAAACTATAAGATACTCTATATTTGATATAGTTTTTTTTAAACCAATTCAATGAAATGACATGTAGGATATAAAAAGTGGCAATAAAAAACTGTTTTTAGTATTCCGATGTCTCTTTAAATAAAGTCGGTAGAAGATAAAAACGATTTTGACAATTTTCGATTTTTTTCGAATAACTCCGGAATTATCCGGAATTTTAAAGTTTTTTAAACGTCATTTTATTAAGCTCCAAATTGCGCAACTTTGCCTTCATTCAACCGACCCTGTAACTCACCGCGGTTTCCGAGATTCTAATGGTCACTCTCGAGTTTGGGACACCCTGTACACAATGAAAACATGAATTTTTTTAGCGTTGTGGCAGTTATTCAAATAACAGAGAAGTTCCATTTTAAATTGTTTAATCTCAAAAAGTACATGATTATAAATGCAGTGTGGTTCTTAGAAGGGCACCTTAACGAAACTGTTAAAAAAATGTAAATCTATGCTTGGAACGAAAAAACAACCTGAAAGAAGAATGTAATAAATAAAGAAGCCTATAATTCGACACAATTTATATAAAATTTCATAAGCGGGTTCAACTTGGGCTCCGTGACGTCTGACACACTTTCGGGTACGACGAATCGTAAACTGCTGTACTCACCATAACAACCCTGGATTGTTCCCTATTACATCACAATAAATCCTGATTCTTTGTAAAAGTTCTTCCCGAGTATCAACAGAAGTTGAATACACCAAGGTTATGAGGTGACCCCATAGGTAAAAATATAATGGCATTAGATCGGGAGACCGAGGAGGCCAGGCAATGTATCCTCCTTTACCTATCCAACGGTTTGAAAAAAATGATTTTTCACTCAGGTGGTTCCTTACAGCAACGCTGAAATGAGGTAGAGCTCCACCATGCATAAAATACACGTATCGGCGGATCGCAAATGCTCTATTAAATCCAGAAGATTATTCTAAACGAACTCCAAATAAATTTCTTCATTCAATCGTAGCGGTAATACCAATGGTTCAATCAAAAATTGCCAATGATTCCTGCCTAGATATTAATTCATTGGAACTGATGTTGATGATGAGAAACAACAGCGGCCTGAGGATTTTCATCAGTCCATACATTCGAGTTATGTAAATTCACAGGCCCATTTTTGCTTACAAACCCTGCTTCAGCGGTAAAAAAAATAATGCTAATGGATTAGTTCGCTGCTTATCTAATAGCCAGTTCTTTTTACTTAAAATAAAACAGTGATTCTTTTTTTTTTTCAAAACGGTTCATTTTATCGATAATGAACAAGATTTTTGCCTGATAATGTACTATCGTGCCGAAAACAAACTGGGACAGCAAAATCTCCTAAATCTCTTGGTCTATTAGAATAATATATTTTGATGTTGTCAAAGTTAATTTAATTTTGTAACTGCCGCGTCAACAAAATCGTTCTTTCAAAATGCCTGCATTATCTCCTCAACAAAAAGCGATAATATACACTCGTCTAATGGATGGAGTTAGTATAAGAATCGCAGAAGAATTGGGCATTAGTAAAAATATCGTTTCCTTAGCTAAGGCAAAATTGCAGAATATGGAGCTATTTTAAGAATCCAGGTTCTGGTCGACCAAAAATTTCAAACGACATTCAAGATAGAGAGTTAGTTGGCTTTTTTAGAAACAATCCGTTTGAAACAGCAATAAAGGCGAAAGAAGACACGCATTTTCTTGGTTCTGCTAATACAGCTCGTATTAGGATAAGAAATTCGGAAATTAAAAGTTGCTGTGCAACAAATAAAATGTTTTTGATTGAAGCAAACAAACAGAGAAGATTAGGGGTCCGGAAAAGTTAAAGGGACGTCTAAAACCGATTTTTTTTTGCAAATTACACATAGAAAGTTAAGTCTGGTCAAAATATTGATAAAAAAGTGAGGATGATTGGAAAAAATACAAAACATTGGAAATTATGAAGGTTTTTAAATACGTAATTATTGCCGACTTGCACTATGTTTTTTAGCTCTTGATTTTGCTATAATTAAAAAATATATATATTGGGGCAATTTTGGAACTTTTTTAAAGCTATTATTGTAAATTTATAGCATTTTTTATCGCTTTGTACCCCTTTTAATTACATATTTTGTAATTTACACACAAGAAAAATAAAACAAGAACCTTATTGACACAAATGGCAGTGGCTTCAGTATGTCCCCAGTAGTATTTTTCGGTTTTGTCTGGAACACTTTTTAGTTAGATGGGTTGGTTGTGGACTCAATTTTAGATAATAAAGGCATAATATAGTTAGATTTTACATTATATGAACAGGTGTTAAAAAATAGGCATTATTTATTTAAATTATTTGATATTTTATGTAATTTAATATATAAGTATAAATTAAAAAAAAAATAATTTAAGATATTTAATTATTAATAGGTAAATAATAACGATGAGGTTTAATGTACATTAACTTATAGTCAAAACAGTAAATATCTTTAAATTCATTATAGGGATTAGGAATAGGAGTAAGACATAGGAATTATAGGCCTATAATTCCCTTTCTAAATCTCCCATTTTCTAAGTATTATCCCATTCTCTAAGAAGGGGCTTAAACGACTACCTAACCCACTATTTAGCGCCAACCACACAGTCCCATGTGCGCACACGGAGCTGTCGCCCCATGTGCGTCCGCCCCGTGTGCATATTTTATGATTATATAAATAAACAAATACTTACCTATAATGAGACAGGACAGAAAATTACGATAATCGTACTAATACAGTAGCCACTCGTAAGTGACATTTGATAGTCTTTTTTATTTATAAATATATCCGTAATTACATATTTGATATTCCTGATTTGCGTGTGGAAATTTGTGTTTATGACCTAAAGAAGTGATGTAAATCCTTCTAAGTTACAGAATTTTGTTACTTAAGGCTTTAAATTTAAATTAATAGCATATATAATGGTCAACGTGATGCCTAGTCGCAAATAGAGTGTAGTTAAGCCGGGTGTAATTGTGAATTATACGTAAGTAGAAAATCCTTTATAATTTTTAAAATTTTGCATTTTTTTACTTCTGCCTCACTTTTTTATCAATAAAATGTTCAAACTCAACATTCTATGAAAAATTTTCAAAAAAAAATTGATTTTTAGACGTCCCTTTAACTTTATCGGAGCCAAGATTAGAATTTGCCCATCAATATGCACACCAAAACAACATATGGGAAACGGTAATATTTTCGGATGAACAAACTTTCAGTTGTGCAATAATGGTTTACAGACCTTCTAATACCAGATATGATGAAAGATATACACATAAGACTAATCAAGGTGGACGTTTTAGTATAAACGTTTGGGCCGGTATTAGTTTTAGAGGACCAGGCGTTTGTCAAATAGTGCAGGGAAGGCTTAATGCGTTAGGATATTGCAATATCCTGAACAATGTTATGATGCCATCGGTTGGTGTAGTCTATGGGCAAGATTTTATCTTCCAACATGATCATGCTCCTATACATACAGCCCGTATAGTTCAAAACTATCTAGATGAAAGAAGAATTCAAGTTTTCCCGTGGCCATCAAAAAGCCCTGATATCAACCCAATAGGAAACGTTTGGGATAAAATGGCAAAATATATGTATAAAGATAACTTTAGGCCTAGAAATGAATGAATGAATTACGCCTAAAAATAGATGACGCATGGGACAAATAACCGAAAAATATATCAGAAACTTAATTTTAAGTATGTCACGACGTTTGCAAGCTGTAATTGATAACGAGGGTGCGCTTACTAAGTATTAATAATTTTTTATTCCATATTATCAAAAAAGATATTAGTTAGTTTTGGTTTATTTATAAAATGTGTTCCAAATAAAAATAAATATCGAAAAATATTTTGTATTAATATTATTATTTAAATATGTAATTATTAAAACTCCAAAAATTCATAATGCGTAAATATGCATACCATACCCAAGGAATGCGATTTACTATAATAGACTAGGAGACAATTCCCTACCTAAATTTTAGGTCCCAGTTTTTTTCGGCACGATGGTACATCTTAGTCCGCCCCTGATAAAATAAAGAAGGTTAATGTGTTTGAAGGACTCCTTTTTAAAAGGTCCTTAGTAGTGGTGATCACGTAAAATTTTTATTAAATTGTACCTAATAAGTACTCCAAAAGATATTCAAGAAAAACTGATTTCCAGGGGCGTCTTTAAGAAGCCGTATCTTCATAGGGAGAGCCTATAAATTTTTTTTTTATAGCAGAGTTCAATATTATTTTTTTTTATTTTCTACCTGAGTCCGGGATATTTTTCCACATTTTCCGGGACTCCCTGTATTATAAATTTATACAAATAAATAAATATATACAGGGTGTGCCGACAAGGTGTACGGCTAAGATAGCGCCTTAACTGTACGAGGTAGAGCAAACAGTTCTACAGCAAAGTTGTAGGGTTGACAAAAACCTACGAACTAAAAATATTTTTATGTATACTGGGTGTGTCACAAAAAAGTTACTATAAAATATGATTTTTTTTAAATGGTACGCCCTGTATATTATGGTACTAAAATGTGTGGCAAAAAGAGTACTTTACCTTGGTATAACGTTTTTAAAATTTCCGTGCGGCGTTGCAACGTAAATAATTTTTTATGTTATTTTTTGCCTTTTAAAGGGTTCGTTTAAAAAATCATAATTAACTTAAAATTTATTCTGCGCCTATGAAATATGTACCACAGTTAGTCTAGGGTACCTCCTCTAGGCTGACTATGATAATTTGTGATTTTTTAATACAGGGTGTTTTTAAAGAACTTTCAAACTTGCTGAAATTTAATACGCAATATCTCAAAATTTTCAAATGGAACACCCTGTATATTTTTATCTAATTAAGTTTGTCCCTCAAATACCTTCATTTTTTATTTAATATGTCCTATAGCTAAACCAAGTACTTTTTGAGATATTTTAACTTTTCTGTAAAATACTATGCATAAAACGGGTATTCTTTAAGTTTTGATCAAGATTACTTAGAAACATTGGTTTAAACGTCAAATAATAATTGTCAGATTATTAGACTTATCACAGCAGTAGACAAGATCAATGTTTTTTTTTTCAAAAACCATTTTAGAAATTATTATCAGTGAGTTAGTTAATCGATTTTTAATTTTTATTGTTCATTTTGTAATCAATATGAATTTTCCTCGTAAGAAATTTGTTGATATGATATATGCCCCTGGAGTTGCTGAAAGAAATAGCCTTTTGGCATCTAGAATTTATGCGCAACTTTTTCCTGAAAGGAGACAAGTGCAAGCACAAGTGTTTCAGAAATAAATGAAAGACTTGAGAGAACAGGAAGTGTAATTTATGAAAAACATGAACGGGTGAAGAAAAATTCCGTCCTTACTATGTTCAATTGTAGCAGGAATTACTTCCGTAGGATTATGAAAGAAGAATCACTTTTTGTCAGTGGGCGCAAAATAAGATTCGTCAGCCTGAATTTTTTGTGCTTTTTTCGGATGAAGCTACATTCCATAATAATGGCAGTGTTAATAAACATAATTTTCATTATTACGACACCAGCAATCCATTCTTCACCCGAGAAATTCAACATAGATGGTCGCTTAATGTTTGGGCAGGAATAATAGGACATTACGTTATTGGACCGCACTTTTTTAATGGACATCTCACAGGTGAAATGCATTTAAACCTTTTACAAAACGATTTTAATGTCCTTCTACAAACGTTGCCTGACCATGTTCGCGATAGAATTTGGTTTCAGCATGACGGCGCTCCAGCTCATTACATAGCCATGCTGTTAGAAATTTTTTAAATGAGCATTTTGATGACCGGTATATAGGGAGAGGTGGGCCGGTTCCTTGGCCCGCAAGGTCCCCAGATTTGACCAAACTGGATTTTTTCTTGTGGTTGATATTTGAAGGAAAAAGTCTATCAAACAACTCCTACCACAAGTGAAAATATGAAAAATAAAATTCGGGAGATTTTTCAAACAGTCACGCCAATTATGTTGGAAAAGGTTAATGAATGACTCATTCTCAAAAAGGGTAAACGCTTGCGTACAAAAAAATTGAAAACAATTTATTCTAATTGTAATTGATCTTTAAAATTTAAAATTAGTGTAACGATGTACATTTATGCAAAAATACGTTAGTACCTACCTAGTATGTAATTTAATTTTGCTGTTTTATTTAGCAGTTTAGGTGAATAATTGTGTTGGTTAATTTTTCCAGTATGTAAAAATTATGTGTTTTTAAGTATGTAACAATAATAATAATAATTGTAGGAAAAGTAATAATTCTAATTCTTCAATAATTTTTTCTAAGCAATCTTGTTCAAAACTTAAAGAATACCCGTTTTATGCATAGTATTTTACAGAAAAGTTAAAATATCTCAAAAAGTACTTGGTTTAGCTATAGGACATATTAAATAAAAAATGAAGGTATTTGAGGGACAAACTTAATTAGATAAAAATATACAGGGTGTTCCATTTGAAAAATTTGAGATATTGCGTATTTAAATTAAGCAAGTTTGAAAGTTCTTTAAAAACACCCTGTATTAAAAAATTACAAATTATCATAGTCAGTCTAGAGGAGGTACCCTAGACTAACTGTGGTACAAGTTTCATAGGCGTAGAATAAATTTTAAGTTAATTATGATTTTTTAAACGAACCCTCTAAAAGGCAAAAAATAACATAAAAAAATTACGTTGCAACGCCGCACGGAAATTTTAAAAACCTCACATTTAAGTACCATATTATTATTGTATCATTGTGTATGTATCATTTAAAAAAAAATCATATTTTATAGTAACTTTTTTGTGACACACCCAGTATACATAAAAATATTTTTAGTATATTTTTTTAATATTATTATATATATTTATAAATTACATATCATTTTACAGTAGCTAAGATAGCTAATAAAATTACCACTAAATAAATTGTTAAAATTCATTTAGTAATATAAATTGAATAAAAGTTTTTATTTGCCTCTACTAAAAATAATTCGGCAACAAAAAGGTTCAGATCATTGTGGTATGTTTTCTTTTGACTAATTAAGTTTAATTAATCCGCTTTTAATTGTTTTTATATTATGCTGAATGAGAACATTTAAACATCGGAATAAATTCTCTATTACTCTTTAAAATCTTAAGGCAATACTGTTGTAATACTCTGCTTACACAATCACTAAAGGTTTAAACATGAAAATATCGAGAACCAACTTAATATTTTAATAACGTTTGAAGAATCATTTTAATGGTTTATAGCATACATACAAGAATATAAGGTGTCCACTTTAGTAAACTTTATGTTATGTTGAAATTTTATTTACATAGAATGTGGGTATAAGTGCATTATAAGTTTTCTTGTTTAGGTTTCAACTAACCACTGCCGCCGATTTTGCCCTTGGGATATATTTTAAAATTACTTTTTATTACAAAAAAAAATAATTCTTATCCCTGTTTTAACTTAGAGATGTATGAACTTTTAGTTGTTTTTTTTTTTCCTGTATTAGTTCACTTAAGAATCAAGAATCAACTGGTTACATTATGCTCTTATATTTTATACCATAGGTTTTGAACCTAAAATTTATGTGTTTAAATGCCCGTAATATATGGTATGGTGTGTAACATATTTCGTCGAGTAAAAGATAATTAGACAGACCCTCACAATCATTTAAGGAATGTGCGGAAGATTCCAACGTGCAGGATGCATATGGAACCGGAAGAAGAAGAATGCTCATTAAACTATAACTGCATGTTCTGTACATAGTTTCACTAAAGATTCAATTAAACCTGATATTAGGGCAAATAAAAATTTATTTATAATAATTTTGATCCGATATATACATTCTTCTTATATGTATTCTAAAATTTTAGATTTCAATTTACTACAATTAGGTATCTCTTGGGTTGGTTGTTGGCGTTTAGTTGAGTATCCTTAACTAGACAACGTCCTACCAGATATGAAATATACATACTTATTCAGTATTAGAAATTCTTATATTTATTAAGAATTTTAAATAGATTAGTACGAATTTTCAAAAATGTCCAAATGACTAACCTTTGCTCATCCTCATCCGTAATATAGCTATAAGTGGTGGCCCTAGTAGGTCCGCCACCCCCAGATTCCTCAACCGCCATCAGACCGCTCGCGTGTTGCATTTCAAAAATGGCATCCTCGCAGAAGTTAATAAATGCCTCCAATTTTTCTTTATCACCTCCTTCGGTTACTATGGAGTAGAAGAACGCCCTCTTTGACTCCTTAATTTGCGGTTTCTCCCACTGTTCGATGTTCGATTCTTTAATCTCGAAGTAAACTCGTTCGATACGTTTGCTGCCACCTAATAAAATCGTATATTATTATCTTTCCCGAATTAAAAAATCAAGTTGAATTACCCAGGATTTCGATACGTCCCAAGAACGGTTCAAAATAGTTCAAAACAGAACCGGCGGTTTCCAAAAATCTCGCCAATCGCGGTTCGTTAGGCATATGCTCAGAAAGGTTTGTTAATAAAACGGCCAAGTTAAAACCGATTTCTTTGGCAGGTTCGTGGAATCTGTCGATGAAACCCACATAGTCGATCTTACCGTCGTGATTTGTTTCGCAACATGCCAATAAAAATTCGATTTCCTCCCTATTAAAAGGTAAATTATTATTTTAGGCAATATTTAAAATATTAAATCCTTACGGTGTATAGCTTTTTTGTTGCTCCATTTTTTCTTTAAAGTCTTTTGGATACACCCAACCGTCACTATTAATATCAATTTCCAGGAAACTGGCCGAGGATGTCAAGTCTTTTAATTTTAAAAACATGTCAAAGTATTTAAGAATTAATTCTACGTTGGAAGCACTTTCCACTAGGGTGTCCACCATTTGTTTACCAATGGTACCATTTACAACATTACCTAAAAAAAACGCATAATTATACACATGTATGTATGTACTAGTATTTCCTCTATATCGCATTACCTTCAAGCATGGACAGCATCATAGTGATCATATCTTTCTGGAGATTAAGCAATTCTTTCAAAAGATCAACTTGACTCGAATGCTTAGATAGTTTATCTTGCATATGAGAGAAAAGAAACAGGAAACCCCCCACAGCATCCCACAACCTGGAAGAATAGAATTATACCCCCAATCATACATATAATTTTTAGATTTTACCTGGAATGTGCTAAAGCCTGCTGATTTAAGGTACAAGGACCCTGAATGACTTCAGTTAGAGTGTTGAAAACTTGGCTAGCTACTCCGATGGCTTTGAAAAAATTGGCTTTTCCAGCTGGGTCTATAAGTTCTTTACTTGAATAGTGCCAATAAAAGTCCATAATTGATTCTTGGAGACGCAGTAAGTAATCGACCGTACAGATAACTACGTTTACAGTCGTAGTATTACCGGCTTGGGTTCTCAGATAGTTTTGCCATTCTGAAAAAATCAGGAATTTAAAAGAAAAAATGAGTTTTGATTAGTGGTAAAATTGTTTTATGATTTTAATGTCACATCAAAAGTTCAGGCCCTAGGAATATTGTTTTTTGAAACACATATTTTTTAATATTTTCTGCTTAGGTACAGGGTCTTTCCCCATATATGGACCCCCCTCTACAGGAGTTAAGTCAAAACTAAAAAAAAAATATACAAAACCTTTGGGGTTTGATGACTTTTAATTTTTGAATCCAATGTCAATTTTTTTTTCTTTTAAAATTGTCAAATTTTAGCAGATGGTCAGCTTATTCTTATTTACCTTACTCTTTCTTATTTTCCTTACCCTGTATATGACTTCATAGTTAAAAAGCGAGGAATTTTCTGATTTCAAATATATATGGTTTAACTACTTTTAATTAAACCGTTTTGGAAATATCGGGCTTCAAACTTTAAAAAATAACGTAGAAAATTGAAGATCTCGGTAGACTGTCCATTGTTAGTTTGTGACGTTTATAAGAAAACACGATTCAGAAGACATTATTATTTTTGCCGTTTTATAAGATACATGAATTAAGTAGAAGCAATAAAACATTCAGATCTAATATTAAGCAATAATTACTTTTTTTGACAAAAATACATTATTTTAGTAATTGTTTAACTTTAAATTAAATCCAAATAATTATATTAATATAATTTGTGTAATCTTGTTCAGTTTTTTGTGTCGTATTAATTATAAATTAGCCATGATTTTGGTAAATATAATTTATAATAAAATTATTTGTTTCCTAGTATATCTCAAACAATAACAATGCACCAAGATCTTCAATATTCAATTTTTTTTTTAAGTTTGGGAGCCTATATTTCTAAATTAAAATTAGTTAAATTATATATATGTAAAATCAAAAAATTCCTCTCTTTTTAACTATGAAGTCATATACAGCGTTTTCCGTAAGAAAAAAATGACCATCTTTCAAAATTTAACATTTCTAAAAGAAAAATAATTTTTGACATTCGGTTCAAAAATTTTAAGTAAAACCCCAAAAGTTTTCTATACATTTTTTTTGTTTACTTTTCACCTAACTCCTATAGAGAGGGGGTCAATATATGAGGAAAGACCCTGTATGTTTAATTTAAATATTTTGGGATAGTTTAGGTTTTAGTTATCTAAATTTAATAACAAAATACGAATAATTTATTAATTTTTACTAGGTATTATATTATTATATTATATTATAGTATAATTTTAGTTTAAATTTCGAGTTCAGAGCTTTGGGCTCTAGCTCACCAAATTATTGAGGTCATATTTTATGATTTTTGCAATAAAAAATTAAATTGATACAAGAGACAATATTGAGATTGTATTGGGCATTTTGTTTCGTTACTCACACGAAAATATTCCTCTTTATTCTTTTTTTTTATTATATATAAGTAGTAATTTTATTATTTATATGTATGATCTTCAACCATTTTAGTTTTACTTCTATTTTATTTTTTTATTGGTTTCATTTTTTATGTCTTAATTTATTTAGTTATTTTTATTTTAATATTAAAACTGGGTGTGGATGGTTCAGTAGAGGAGCTACATCAAGGAAAATAAACGATTTACCATCAAAACATATCCAGTTATTAATAAAATGTTCAGTAAAAAAGAATTGAAAGGTAGACATTTTTAAAAAATATATTTTTTTTCATTTTCCTAATTATTTATAAATACAAATATTCCAATTTTTAAAGTTGAAGAAGTAGTCCATTCTTGCAGTGGAGTTAAAAGATCAATGGGTAACTAAAGAATTTGGGTCATTCTCCAATAAATTTAATTAAGAAATATTAATTCCAATTTTTGACGTGAAACATAGTTGAATTGGATCCAATTAATGAGAAAATATAGAATTCCGCGTTTTTGTGAACATCGACCTTGACAAAATATTTGCTATTACCAAAATGCAAGACAATTAAACTTGCGCAGTAAAAATGAAACCATTTTATAAGGAATTGCCTTTGAATTGACTAATTTTAAATTAATAAAAGCCTGGATATCCAAATTATAACATGGATAATTTCTGTACAGGGTCGAGCGGAATGCACCAAACTATAAGTCAGTATTGAATACGTGAATATAATTTTAAAAAACTCGTATGTTCTTATCAGATTCTCTTGTTTTTAAATTATAGCGTAACTAAACAGTTTACCGCTTCTTTTAGAATTACAATTTATAATGTGCAAATATGGTTTTTGTTTACGGCTTTTGTTATGGGAATCCTATAGCTGCTGTTCAAGAATACCGTCGACAATTTCTACACCGAAGAAATACGAATAAAAACGTACTTATGAGAGTTTTTAAAATACTTTGTGATACCGGAACTTTGTCCAGTACTAACACTACATCTAAACAAACCATTCAACAAGGTTTAGAAGAAGAAAGTATTCTGAATTTAGTAGATAATGCCACGACCAGCACGCTTCATGAGCAAGGCCTATATCCATATCCATGTACAGGGTGTCCGGCACCTAAGATGTTAGGCGTATGCAATTTTGTGATTAAATAAATAATAATCGTCCTGTTATATTGCGCACAGTTTTTACTGATAATGCAACATTTGCCCCTGATGACGTCAATAAACCGCACAAGACTCATATATGGTCAGACGAACATCCACACGCAATAGTCGAAACTAATTTTTCAGCATAAGTTTTCAGTAAACGTGTGATGTACTGTGGTAGATAGTTGATAAATTGGATCAGACATTTTAGAAAATCATCTCACAAGAAAACTACTTATTCTTCTTTTGCAAAATCAGTTAAAAGCAATGCAAATATATCGGCACTATGGAGCTCCTGCACATTTCGCTCGAGGGTCAAGCAACATTTAGACGAAGATTTTTGAATCGATAGATTGGTCGCCGTCCTACTAATGGGTCTCCAAAATATCCAGACCTCATACCACTGAACTATTGTTTGCGGGATGATGCTTAAAAATGAGATGGACAAAGTGAAAGTCGACACTCGAGAGGTCCTAATTCGACGCATTAGAAATGCGGCAGTTTGTCAAAAAGAGACATAGATAAGCATTAGTTCATAATGAATTTCAATCTAAGACTAATAATAGTAACATATACTTGCTTAAATAATATTATTAAATTCAGAAATAATAAATTAGTTACTGTATTCATCTGCAATATAATAAAATTCCTCCTGAGTTAAAATATATTTCACCTTCTATATTTAGACGAAAGATAAGCAGTTATATTACTGATCTCTGTTAGCCTAGAGTGTTGTTAAATATCTATTCTTTAACTTATTGTAAATTTCATAAGTGTGGTTATCAAACGTTGTAATGTTAATCGGTTGTGCATATAGGCAGTTAGAACTTAATATTTTGTAACTATGCAATTATTTAAGATACATTTTGAAATTCTTCGTAATATCTAACCTCAAGCATATTTGTATGGTTAAGCTAGGAAGTAAGCTTCAACTTCGCCATTTAGAATTTACCAATTGTAAATTTTAATAAAGACATTATTATTATTATTATTATTATTATTATTATTATTATTATTATTATTATTATTATTATTATTATTATTATTATTATTATTATTATTATTATTATTATTATTATTATTATTATTATTATTATTATTATTATTATTATTATTATTATTATTATTATTATTATTATTATTATTATTAATTGACTAAATACTACCTAGTTTTAATTTATTTGAAGTTAATGGCACGCTTGATGGAATTTATGTTATCTTTAATCCATGAGTACAATTTTTTCTTTACAATATAATTTTTGTTTTTAAATTGTTCCGGCAACATTTAATAATTTGGGAGCTATATATGTTGTACATCTTCGAGTTACACTAAAATGGGGATGGGTAGAGAGACCGGGGACAATTGAAACAGGGGACGGTTGAAACAGTCGTCATTTTTTTTAGACGCGAAGGTAAAAACTCGTTTACGCAGCCTCACAACGTTTGACTAATTCCACATTTCTGCTCGACAGTGTGAAACTAGCAGTTAAGCAAAGTGGGTGTGTTTGCGCTCGGCTCTTTTATTTTATGTCAACAAAGTAATTTTTACGCTTCATCTAAAAAGTGTAGAAACAAGAAATTTAAGTGTAAGTACACCACTTTTTTGTTTTTAATCAATTTTTTTATGTTTTTGCTTAGGTTTAGCAGCCTAAACTTGTTAGTTTTAATTAAAGAGTTTAAAGAAAAATAATATTTTGCCAAAAAAAACCTGAAGGGGACAATTGAAACAAGATGTAAATAATTTTACGGGGACGGTTAAAACATAATTTATAGAAGGCTTTTGGTATTATTTTTGCGTAAACTGATTAACTGATTGTAACAAACTCTCTGACGGCTATTATTTTGTTATAGAATACCACGTGAAAGAGTCAGGAAAACAAATAGAGGTACCAAATCCAACTTGGTTTACGAAAATGCGTATAGGGAGGTTATTGAAAATGGAGCATTCGTAAGGTCTGCGGCAGATTTGTTCGAACTGAATCATGTTACATTAGGCAGATTTATTAAGAAAAAGAAATAATCTATTGAACAAGGGTCCACTGAAACTATAACAATGGGATATAGGTGCGTACGAGGAGTATTTAAGTTGAGCAGGAAAAATCTATTATTAAATACATAATAAAGGCATCTCAAATATTTTACGGTCTATCGCCAAAAGAAATACGTAAACTGGCCTACCAAATAGCCGTAAAATATTCATTGAATATGCCGAATACATGGACTAAAAACTCATTGGCAGGAGAAGATTGGTTTTCCGGGTTTATGAAACGTAATCCTGAACTATCAATCCGTTGTCCTCAGACTACAAGTCTTTCAAGAGCGACCAGTTTTAACCCAACAAATTTTTCTTTGACAATCTTGCCACGGTAATAGACATATATAAATTCCAAGCGAAGGACATTTATAATAGAGACGAAACCGGTGTTACGACGGTACAAAAACCTGCTAAAATCGTAGCAGAAAAGGACGCAAACAGGCAGGGGCACTTACATCAGGAGAACGTGCCACTTTGGTTACAGTGGCAATAGCGGTAAATGCAATTGGAAATAGCATCCCACCAATCGTTTCCAAGATTAAGATATCAGGATCATTTCGTTCGTGGTGACGGTCCATCTGGGTGCATTGGAGCAGGAAATACTAGTGGATGGATGCAAGAAGATGAATTCTTTCTTGCTATACTTAAAACACTTTCAAAAATATACCAACAATTCAATTGAAAATAAAGTTTTGCTTTTAATAGATAACCATCAATCGCATGTAAGCAAACCATGCTTGGGCTTTTGCAAAGAAAACGGCATTGTTGTCCTCTCATTTCCCCCACATTGTTCACATAAACTACAACCGATTTGGATCGATCGATTTATGGTCCATTTAAAAAAGCTGTAAATTCAACTTGCGATTCTTGAATGAGAAACAACTCAGGCAAAACGATGACAATTTATGACATCCCCAGCATCGTTAAAACGAGTCTCTCTATGGTTTTAACACAATCTAATATTGTTGCTCGATTCCAGTGCACTGGTATATGGCCGTTTAATCGAGATATTTTTACGGCTTTAGATTTTGCTCCTTCATATGTAACTGACAGACCTGCTCCCGAAAATTTGCAGTTAAATATCCCCCAAGAAGTCCAGGCAGTAGGTTCAAGAGAGAATAAAGATTTAAGCAGCACTGATTCTTTTCCAAAATTAGTAAATTCTAACTCTCCAAGAGCGTCAACGAGCGGAACTGTTTCGTTAGAGCCACCAAGCACCCCGCCTCTAGTTGCATCTACAAGTGTCCAGTCAGCCTCTAACCTCTCTTTGGATGTGTTTTCACCTGAGCTAATAAGGCCGTTATCAAAAGCTCTTCCTCGGAAAACTACAGGGAAACGCAAAAGTAGAAACACTAGAAAAAGATGCTATTCAACAAGAATATGAAGCAAAAAAAGAAGAAAGGGAAAAAAAAATGGTGATCAAAAAATACATCAAAAACACCAGTAACCTTACGCGTAACCTAAAATAGACCCTTGATTTATGAGACTTAGACTTTGAGTTTACTTTCTCCCTCCTTTGTTCAAAAACACCAGTGTCCAAAAAAACTAGTCAACAGAATAGTCAGGACGATAGCAGCAGTGACAATGAAGACTGTTTTTGTCTAGTATGTTTGGAATCGTATAGAAATAGCCGTTCACTCGTCAAGAAGATTTGTATATCTGTCATAACTGCATGTCAGAATAAATATTCTACTTTGCTAATTTATCTTTATTTCAGCAGTAGGATAATTATTATATTTTTTAAAACTTTTGAATAAAAAATTTGGTTTTATTTTAGTGTAAAAATTATATGTATCAATGTTTTTTTCTTCGTATTTCTAAATTGAATGTTATTTCAGTATTAAAATAAATATTTTGTTTATTCTTAATGGTGTTTCAACTGTCCCTGGTATGTGTTTAAACTGTCCCCATCTCCGGGACAATTGAAACAATATACAAGGCTATATGTTTCCTTTAATATCTTACAGGCATTATATAATAAGTAAAATAACCTGATTTAAAATATACAAGGAATTAATAAATATGTCCTTGTAAAATTTTTTTTAGCTGTAAATATGATTTTTTCTAAGAGAAAAAAATAAATATTTGGAAATTGTTTCAATTGTCCCCGGTCTCCCCTATTTTTAGAAGTTGATGTGTATTTGCTCTAGTATTAACATTATAACTAATAACATTTTTAAAAAGGTTACAACAAATTGAGAATCTAAGTACATTTTTAATATAAAGTTGGGTAACAGTAAATATTCCAGATTGTTCAAATAAAAGGTTGGAGGGAAACAGTCTGTATTTAAATAAAATAACTTTTAAAAGATATTTCTGTACAATATTAATATTCTTTAAAGTTTCATTGTAGGCAAAACCCCCACATATTATACCATAGCTTAGACATGATTCAGCTAGTGTTTTGTACATATTTATTATCATCTTTTTACTGAGTATTTTAGGTAACTCATAAAATTTATTTTTTTTAGTTTGTTTTGAACATAATCAAATTTAAAAATAAACACCTAAGTATTTAATTTTGTTTGCTGATTTGATGCTGCCTTCCTTTTACAATCTGGGGTATGAATCCTAAGAACATACTTGTTGGCTTGTAGAAGTGTAGTATGTGTTTAAAGATTAAAGACGGTATTTTGAACATTTGTTAAAACAATGTTAATGTAAGAAATTTTGTTACTCTATAATTTGAAAACAAACGAGAATCGCTTAAGAACATAATTATGCGTTTTTTAAAGTTATTTTAACGTGTACACTATTCACGTAGTTTGCTGCGTTTCTCCCGACTCAACCTGTGTATACTTAAATAGGATAGTCTGAGTGTATTACATTCAGAGAATGAGAAAACATAATGCAATAAATATCAAAAAAGAAGGGTCTTTCTAATTGACCCTAATCCAACTATAATTCACCTAAAAAAATGATTTTTAGGACACAAACATATAACAGAAAAAGTAAATGTATTTCCAACTTTAGACCTTATGAATTGACTCACCCAAGTTATGTCCTTCACATGTTAATTGAATAAACCGGAATAGTAGGCAGGTAAACTCGGCATCGTGCATATTCTTCTCGCCGGCAGCACCTATGCATTTAAAATAACAAGAACGTGACATTAAAAAAAGTTTTCAAAATCCAACAAAACAATTTATATAAAAAAAGTTTTTTTCTTACCCTCAGAACCAACCCCCAAGCCCTCAGCCTTAGTATTTCTCTCAAACGCATCCAGATCCAGCACACCACAGCTGTTCATCAAACCTGCAATACTAGTGAAAAAGCCGACGTCCTTTTTCTCCTTTAAGTGGTTTAACATGGCCATCTGAATCTCGAAATTACCGCCGCGCAGAATTGAAATTCCTAGCTGCAAGGTTTTCATTACCATTTCAGATGGAACGCCTTTGCAAGCGGAAATATGGAGTAGCACCATTTCTGATACGCCTCGGTTGGCAAGCCTGGCTTGGTTGAAAAGCAGTTTTTGTTTCTCCATTTCTTGTTCCTACAGAAAAAAATATGATTATATACTTTTAAAAAATTTAATAATATTTAAAGGACTTCGTGTCCACCATAATTACCTTAAGTTTACGCATTGTCCACTAATAATAAAGACATGAAAAAGCAAGTAAGCATTAAGCTTAATTTGGCAACACCTAAACCTCAATTTAACAGTAAAATAGAGTCTTACATGAATAGAAGACTGTCCTTCCTCCTCTCCGCCTTCTTCGCCTCCCTCATCGCCTTCCTCTTCTTCCTCACCGCAGGATTTGGCGATGATTTCTGCGTAGCTCATATATAAGGGATCTTCTTGTAATGCACCAGACCTACCGATAATATATAGTAGTAATAATGTGGATTAATAATAAGTTTATTTAATATCTTCTATGAAACAAATATAGTTAAAAGACAAGTTCTAGCTGATCTCTAACTGTAATAGAATTTTAGTTATATACCTTTTATGGTTATCGAAATTTGGCTTATAATCTGTTGTGACCAGCACAACTTTAGTTATAAGGACAATAATAGAAAAAGGCTTAAAAACAATTATAGTGACGCCATCTAACTTTGGACTTAAATAATGTAACTGTGACGTATTAATAACGCGCGGCTACGATCGGTATCTTGTATGTGCCATTTATAGCTCGCGGCGGTACTTCCCTGGTATGTTTAACTTAAGCTTTTAGATGTTTAGTTAAGTTTTTAGTAGTGATTTGTACAACATATAGTTTTGTAGACTATATTTTGGACCATTTTATGAATTAATCGGGTTTAATAAAGTTGTGTTAAACCAAAAGGTGCTTGATTTATTTCCCAAAGTAAGGCGTACTTTTGGGCAAACCAGTGATTGGAAATACAATTAAATCCCTCAAGAAATTAGGAGGGTGTCTGCTCCGTGCAGTAGAGCGCTAAAATTATTGTGGAACGTAACCGCCACATAATCTAACATAGAGGTTTCAATTGTCAATTCCGAGGTTTCTAACGTCCGTAAGATATGCATATGGTATAAATAGGTATGTGGTATATATAGGTATGCATATCCGTATAAATATGTATCTATTATCATATAGATAATAGATACATATTTATTGGGATTTTAATTTATTATTTATATTTTTAATATTACTTTTAATAAACAGAGTAATTAGAAATTCGAACGTTATCCCAGTGCTAATTCAAACTTTTCCTAAGCAGACGAAATACTAAGACAATGAATGTCTACAGTATCTATGAATTAAATGTTCTATTTCTAATTCTTTAAATTTGTTACTACATCTCCCCGAGACTGTACGCGGCAGAAATTAATAATATATAAATCAAATAAGATTATGTTAATGAAATGTCAAATAGAATAAAAATTAAGTAATGAATTATACTAAAAATATGTAAATTCTATAAATTCTTAAATATTTTAAATTGATACAAACCTCTCAGTCATGGCACCACGACAGAAAGTGGTAACTAGTTGCGTCAGCGGATCCGGTTTGCCTTCTTCTTCTTCCTCGTCTTTCTTTTTCAGTTCCGAATCCTCGAAACTCTGTGTTAAGTCCTCAATCATCACTTCTTGACCCACATTTTCGTCTTGCAGCCAAAAGTCTCGATAGGTCCGGATGAAGATGTTTATCGCCCGATGTCTAATAAAATTTTATTCACGTTTTAATTTCAGGTTAAATGCTGTTAGCATTTGCACTAATCATAGTTGTGTCTGGTGTTTAAATATATTTTGACCGTCCAAATAAATTTAGCTATTGAGAATGCATACTATTTTATACAATTATTGAAACAAAACATTATTAATGGAAAGCAAGTCAATCGAATATGAAATTTAGTATTAACCTCCTTATAAAAGATAATTATCCCTACAGTTTAAGTAAGATGTGCTAGAATCTTTCTCTATTTATAGTTGTATTGCTATTAAACATATCCTATGTCACAAAGAGCCTTAATGGCTTTTTCCTACTACCGTGCGTAAAGTGCTCAAGTTACATACTTCCTAAGGTGTGTAAAGTTTCACTTTTTACGCACTACTATTTTGGCATCTGTTATAAAAGTTTATTTAAAGCCAACCTTTTGATTTGTACGTAGAAGTCTATTTCGATAGTGTTAGCGGTACAAGCCAAATAACAAGAAAAAGGCGCACTTTGTGATACAAGCAAGCCACTTTGCACAGGTGTAATATGAACCTAATAGATTGACCCGTAGTTCTTAAGTTTTCATCCCTTAGGATTTTGGTTTGGGGGTGGAGGGGGTATTTTAAAAGTAAAATATTGAAATGCGTAAATACATCTTGAAAGGCGTGTTTAAAATGGTTATCGCTTTATTTGTACCTTCGTAAGGCAATGCTAATGTCTGAATACACAAACATTCACCGGCAGACGAATTACAGCGCCATTTTTCAAAATGGCGGCGAAAAAAGTAACATTTGTCAACATCTCCAAATGTTAATGTGTTTGGTATCATTTCATAGGTTTTTGAGGTCCCTGAATACGTTTTTAATGGTAAAAATACGATTATATACGACCTAAGTATGTATTAAAATCTATGAAAAAAATGAGGTGTATGGAGCCCTTTAGAGTACCTATCTATGCGCGCAACTTTCCGCCAATTCGATTTGCAGGTTGCCGCTCGCATAGTACAATATTCTGCGGCGCAAATGAGATCGTTGCTCAGTTTTGTTTGTTTTAGAATTATATGCGGAGTGTTTTTAGTTTAGTTTGTTAAACTTATACTTATTATGTGTTATTTTCTAGATATTAATTAAGATTTAGAAGTAACGATAGATCTGTTTATCTATACAAGGTAAGTGGTGCGTTTTTTTTTACGATTTACGTAAAAATGGGATTAAAACAATTATGTACTAATAACTAATAAACAGACAATAAACAAAGACAATGTATTACACAAGTGACACCTATAAATATAACATACAACAATAAAACCGGATTTAAAACTCATCCACGACTTTTTTGTTTTTGTTTATTTTTATTTCAATATTTGAGGTGGTTAGTTTTGAAAAAGCACTGTATTTATTTTTTATTTATAAGACATGCATGTTTTAGGTTATGGCGGATGGAAAGTTAGTGGTGGCGGGTTTTATTCCCCTTGATATTGTTGCCGTTTCTCCCTTTAATTGGACTTTATGTTGCATATGCCAGATCGCTGGACATTGGTGAACTTGTCCATTGATCCATTGAATAATCCGGTAGTGGCAAGAAGAAGTTTGGCTATGCATCTCTTGCGTCGAATCTGGAAAAACTAAAGGGCTAAGAGTATAAACTTCCATGCGGACTTGACGTTAAGAATTTAGACGAGGGTAGTGGAATCCTTGCATCTTTTTTAAAAAATGGTGCTAAATGGCAGAAGAATTGTACTTTAAAATTTTTGAAACCAAAATTTGATGAGATTCTTGTTCAAATTTTGTCCCCTGAGTCCCAAGAGTCAGAAGAAGATGTTATTAATCATCCTGTTACGAGGTCAGATGGTAACAGGGCAACCAGCATCATACAAATTAATACCAAAGACGATGTATGCTTCTTGTGTAGTGGTCCGGAAACTTGGAGAAAGCCTCTGAGACGGTGCGAGACCAAAGACTTGTATGTTAAGGTAAAGCGCTGTGCCCAGATCCTAAATGATACGAACCTCCTTGCTGTTTTGGAAGTAAATGGTGATTTAGTGGTACAAGAAGCTAAATATCATTGTCTTTGTTTGACTCGGCTGTATAATCGATGACGCCGGGCAGAATCTGCCAGCGAGCGGGAAAAAAATTATATTTTGTGCGAAAGTATTGCTTTCGCAGACCTCCTTCTTTTTATTCAAAACAAACTGTCAATTTCTTTTAAGTACGTTTTTCGCGTGGGAATATTAACAAAAATGTACTTATCTCGACTTGCCGAATTGCAGAGCGTCACCTCGACTGATTTGCGAAAGGAACACACTACGCGCTTAGAAAATCTTGTCACACTTTTCCAATTTAAAAGCAGAAAAGTCAGGCAGAGAGTACATTCTTCTTACTCATGGCGTAAATCAATTTAAGGGCATGGTCGAGGAAGACCAGGATGAAGATGCACTCGCGTTTTACCGTTTCACCCTTAATTTGAGAAGATGTATATCGAATACATCAATATCTTTTAGTGGCGATTTTGAAGAGAATTGCGAGGAGAAATCCATCCCGGGACCATTGCTAGCGGCCGTAAGCACGTTACTATATGGATCTTCCTTAATAACTGAATGTAACGCTACAAAACCAGCTCACATCACAATATGTCAGCTTATTATGATCAACCAACTCTCAAAGATGCCTAGTGGTGAAGTTGTTCGACACAAGAAGAGACTTGAGTCTCCTTTGCCGCTCTACATAGGCTTGTCTTGCTACGGACGATGCCATCCCTCCAACACGTGCTGCACTTATTCAACACATCAAACGATCTGCCTACCAGACAGGTCACATCTGGGGCAGGTCTATTAAGGTTAAACCAGACTATCCTCCTTCACCAACACTGTGGGGTTGGACCAAAGATAAGGGACAATTTAAACCGTTTTGGACCCTTCTTCCAGAGATTTGGAGTGTGTGTAGGGTGACACACACACTTGACTCCCTTGACAATTGTGGATGCACTAAAGGATGTGAAAGTCAACGGTGCAGCTGCCGTCAATACCAGCTGCCCTGCACTTTGGCATGTAAGAAGTGCAAAGGACAATGCCAAAACCAGAGGTTTATAAGCCCTTTTGATAGTTTTTTAATATTATTTATAATTATTATTCTTTTACTCGTAGGTTTAACAGTCCTGAGGCAGAAACCGATCCCAACCAAGATGTCGACCTTTCGATTTTAATTAAAAAAAAAAAATATATTGACGTATATGAAAAATTATATTATAAAAATGAATGTATACTTAATACTTATTATAATTATTACCTTAATATTATTTTTTTGAAATATACCCTCTGTTTTTCTTGCAACCATAGTTTTAATGGTTGCCAAAAATATAATAATTGTATTTATAGTTAGAAAAGTTTATAAAGAACCGGTGACATCAACAGGCGGCAAAATCCGCGCATCTCGTTATTCTATCGATTGGGTCAGATGACATGTCAAGGTCTGAAGACAGTGGAGGCGGCACACTTGTTGAAATTATTAATATTTATTTGTACTAGAGTTTAAATAGCCCTAGATTTTTAGTAGGTATAGCTAGCGATATTATAAGTGCGTTTGATTTAGTTGAAATACCAACTAAGAATGCATAAATTTGCATTTAATTGTTCCGAGATTCGTTTAAAAAAATGTGGAAGAATTAAAATTATATTTTTTAGCATTGTGATGTGCCCATAAAAAATGTAATAAAAAATAGTTTTACTTACAGGAGGATGCAGTTCGCTAATTATTTTTAAAACAGGACTTCAAATAGGTAGCTGAAAATTATTCTTTATTCGCATTTTTTTAAGGATTAGGTATTTTAAACGACTTTTGTAAAGAAACAAATTGGTATAAGCTTAAAGTTTTATTTCATTATTTTACATATTATATATTTTTATTCACTATCAGATAGTGTATTACAACCTAAATCAGATTCATCCGATGAAGACCATTCAATCTCTTCATCAGATGAGCCTGTATTTACTGTAAATTTTAAAGAATCCAATGCTTCATCAAAAAGGTGATGACTTTCGAAATATTGTTTTTCTATGTTGTCTATATGGTTGCAAATATTTATCCACTCATTATTCGAAATTACCGCAAATTTCTGCCTTGTCAAAGTTTCGACATCCGCCAATTTAAAAGTGGAATTTCTGCTTGCCACCAATTCTTAACAGTTGCCCAAATTTTTTCTATCGGATTAAGCTCTGGGTGGTATGGAGGCAAACGTAACACAATGTGTCCATGCTTTTCCATTAGGTCGTCCAACTTGGTTTTTACAAGATACTTTTTTTATTTTCAGACACTCATTTCATATAACTTTGTCTTGGTGAGTTTTGCATCAAATGTAAAATTACGTTCCTTGAGCCAGTCAACTATTTTTTTCAGCAAATTTGATAAGGTTGGTGTACTTATAGGGCCTTGAATAATCGCCCGATCAAGAAGCTTTTGAAGTATTACTGGAAAGAAAATAACATAACATAATAAGTTTATATTTAAAAATGTAAATAAATAAATATACTCCATATAGTTATTTTATGTCAAACCCAAAAAAATACTTAACAGGTACTACTTTTGTCTAAATAATAAAATATTCTGGTATTATATTGCAATGTAGGGTAAGTAAATTACTTGGGTTTTACAACTGACTAAAATATAATGTACTTACATTTTAGAGTAGGTCTTCTTTTTTCAACTATGTAGAAATCATACACTATTTGTTTTATATCTTTAATTTGGATCAAAATAATATTACCACTGGACTGGTAAAGGAACAGGAAGGTATATTTTCTATATCTTCTGACTCTTGAACCACTCTTCTGTAAGTTGACTGGGATACTCGAGTGGCAGCTAACGTACGTTGTCTAAAATAATTATATACTATTATTGTAAGTTATCAATACAATAAAAATTAAAATTTTAAAACATCCTACAATAAAATATGAATTTATATTGTTCACTTACCTAACATTTTTCAAAGGAATAGTAATTCCTTGCTCTGCTTCTTTTTTCATAAAAGCTGCCACGTTAGAAATAATCTCTCTCCCTGTGAATTATTTGTCCTTGTTTGCCTACTTTTTTAGGTGACATCTAAAAAAAATTAGAAAGTAAAAAAATTTATATACACATGCACACTCTAGGCTGTATGTACATATATACCATATATATACAAGTTAAATACCTATTATTTTGTCACTTAAAATCAAAGTATATTTTAAATAATATAATTTTTAACAGTAATTAATTTTAATATTTTTTTTTTAATTATTAGACAATTGAATAATTTAAACCAATTTTACTTACTTTTTACAATAAAAATCGGATAGTCTAACTACAAAACTATAGTCTATTTCACTATTATACTTAAAAAAAAACACACAACAGATTTTAAATGCCTTATAACATGATTAACTCACTTCCCGTACGAGACGACACTGAGTAGGCCTTCAGGCTACGTCATAGGCTTTAAATCCCCGGCAGGTACAAAGAAACGAAGTACGGCGGCTGCTTTGTTCTTGCGGTTTCTTTAATAAGAAGCGAGAGAAAATATATTGCGGTCGTCTTTTCTCTCTGCCACCGGATTTTCTATCGATTTTGTGTTGTAAAATGGGTTTGTGCGCATATTGAGCAGCCGGTTCTTTATAAACTTTTCTACCTATACTACTACAATAATTTCCATACTAGTTGCTATATGGCTCAAAAGCATATTTAATCGCAATTTTATGCTCAAAAACGTATTCAGCGACCTCAAAAACCTATGAAATGATACCTAACACATTAACATTTGGAGATGTTGACAAATGTTACTTTTTTCGCCGCCATTTTGAAAAATGGCGCTGTAATTCGTCTGCCGGTGAATGTTTGTGTATTCAGACATTAGCATTGCCTTACGAAGGTACAAATAAAGCGATAACCATTTTAAACACGCCTTTCTAGATGTACTTACTCATTTCAATATTTTACTTTTAAAATATACCCCCTCCACCCCCAAACCAAAATCCTAAGTGATGAAAACTTAAGAACTATGGGTCAAATCAATCTGTTAGGTTCATATTACACCTGTGCAAAGTGGCTTGCTTGTATCACAAAGTGCAGTTTTTTTTCTTGTACCGCTAGCACTACGATAAATTCACTTGAGTCCAACTGGCACTATCTTCAGGATCTCTCTTTGGGCTTCAAATATTAATATATTATGGAAATTTGACAAGAAATGAAATAAATAAATTAAATAAATAAAGTCAATCCCAAAAACAAATGAAAAATCAAATTATCGTCAAAGTCCGGACACAGCTATTTATTCTCGAGACTCCTTTTACACTCCCAGTACAAATAATATAACTAAGTATACCGTGCATTAAACATACATTTTTATAGAATAAAAATTATATATAAAATAGGATTAAAGATGTTTCTACAGACATTTTTACTGCAGAGGAAATCGCATACCTCAAACAAATAGCCCAGGAGGTTACAATTAATAAACTAATCTTTTTTTAATAAATGTTACAAATCTGCAATAATTTAGTGTAAAACATATTTTATTATAGTTTTAAAGAGATTGCACTAAGATGTGTAAAAACATGTATAAACACCAAACACAAAATATAATATAATTAGTAAAAAACACACAAACACACCTGCTTAACTTATACAGCGGAGTACACCTAAGACATGCAAGTGCCGCCCTCTTTCGAGCAGCATTGAGTACTCGCCTCCAACCGTCTCTGCCCACTTTCGGTTTTGACGCCTTGGGTTAGTAGTAAATAAAAACACAATGTTTATAAATGTCACACTCTTCGCCTAAATAAACCAGTGGGGAGATTTATTTTAAAAATTTTTCGTCTGGTTTATTATGGTATTAGTAAAAACATTAGGATTAAAATGTGTGAAAGTCAAAAAAATTAAAATAGCAACACAAAATAAATCGAAAAAGAAAAACGAACCTTGGCAGACTGTGCAAAGAAGCTTGTCTAAAACAGGATAATACAGCCCTCTTTCTTTGGATAGAGACGATAGATCTATAAACACCTTTTTGCTGTTGTTGGGGATGATCGATCTGGTGCAAGGCAAAAATAATATAAATCGCAACTCAATATGTAAATCTTAATATACGAAAATAAATAATTGAACGGTTGTAAAAACGTAATTAAGAAAATTGAATTGATATTATATTTTCTCAAACTACACGGTTTTTAAGGGAAATAAGTTCAACAGTCAAAATTATATTATTAGGCAATAAATTCCTCTTACCATATGTAACCCATATAAAACTTTGCTCATGGCAACGATTCTTTCGACGGTTTCTTCCAACTGACTTTTCCCGTTGCTGTCCAAAGTATTAACAGTCACGGCTTTTTTGCCTAACTTACTGTACAGATAATGTTGCCAAGACATTTCGTCGGCAGGATCAATTTTGTCTGGCAAAGTGAGTTGAATTTTGGCAAAATCTATTAGGAATAATTATTATTTTCATTACGATATCTACCCAATACGATATAGGCACTTACCAATAATTTCGTACTCGGGCATCTTCTTTAAGAATCTGTCTTTACAATGTTGCACCAGTTCTTGTTCCCGTCCGGCAAAGAGATTCAATCCAACTGGTAGCAAACGTTTCAGACAGGCTACCATAAGAGAAGCCTGAATTTCTTTATCCTTATCTCGTTTCTTGTCGCGATGTTTCTTCTTCTTCTAACCAACAGTATGTGTTTTATAAACAATTTAATATTTGAACAAAATTTCTATAATCCTAGCAGATCATATACACGGCGTTTTAAAGCTAGGCGTGAACCTTTAAGGAACGTAATTCTTGCCTCAAAATAAGTTCATAATCCAATCAATTGATCAACATGAGCCTTTTGATTGAGACACCTCAAATTGTTTTTTTATAATAAAACATAAATAAATAATGAAATTTGGTATATTTTTTTAATCGGAGTCAAGAGTCTACACCGCAAAGGCGGCCAAATTTAAAATGTTTGTAAAAAAATCCTAATAAAATGAAACAGTAGAAAATAACGCCATTTAAACTTTTCTTCCTCTCCTGTATGAGGCACCCTTCACTTACATTTTATGCTTTTACGCTTGGCTCCGATTCAGCATCAAATATTAGTAAAATACAAAAAATAGTTTTTAAGTATTACGCTTCTTACAGGTTTATGCCTAATCATTGAAGAAGGTTTAATTTTAAACAACATCAAGCATCTATTCTATCCATCTATCCAACCATTACGTAATACCTTTAAGTTTTCCAGAGATTCTTGCTTCTGATAAAAATAAAATTAAAATAATTATTTCATATCGGATGCAAGATGTATAATGATTAATTTTTTTAGTACTTCTTTCTTTTTAAAAATTAATAAGATATGATTATATGATATGAACAAATGAAAATTATGAATTGTAATACCGTAAACTGACTTTAACTGAAAAATGTATGTTTTTATTATGAGAAGCGAAATAATTTTCCCTTTTATAATAACTTTACTTAAAAAAAAATACACTCGCCGGCACAACATTCCGCCACCCTGAAATATTGGCCAAGTTTGATGTTTTATAAATTTTTTATGTTTTTATCAGATTCTCACGATTTTGCCATCAGTTTTTAGATACATTTGTTGTAATTTTTTAAAATCATTTTGTAAAGTAGCATTTTTCGATTAGGCTATATTATACAGGAGTAAAACAAACTGTTGTTTTTCCTCGTAATTTCAAAAGACCCTGTAGGAAAATTAAGGTGGATAATTCTGTTTACATACTGTTCCTTGTAATCTTTGATGTATTCTAAACATTTCGATTTTTGATTCATTCCATTATCTCATTTCTGCTGCGAGCTGCAAATTTTAATTAATTATTAGTTAATTAAAAAAAAAACAATTTTTGTGTTTTTACGTGTATTTACGTGTATTTCCTCCTCTCGCAGCAATAACAGCTTGCAGTCTTCGCGGCATCGAAAGAATAAGGTCCTTATTCTTTCTTGAGGAATAGCCTCATATTCTTCGATCAGCGCTAGTCGTAAGTCTTGCAAGATTTGTGGTTGTACAGGACGACGACGAACGGCCCTTTTAAGTTGATCCCAAAGATGTTCTATTGGGTTGAGATCTGGGCTACATGCGGGCCATTCCAATCTTGGGAGTCCAACTTCATCCAGATATTCGCTCACTACATGTGCAATGTGAGGTTTGTATTATCATGCATTAATGTAAATTGGTTCCCAATGAATGGAGCAAATGGGACAACAACTTCTTGAAGGATTTCCTCAATGTAACGGCGGGCGGTTAGAGCTTCATTTTCAATAAATACAAGATTGGTGCGTGCTTCAGTAGAAATACCCGCCCAAATCATGACTGAACCGCCACGATATGAGATTTATTCTGAAATGGTGCAGTCAGCATATCTTTCATTTCTACGTCTGTATACCCACTCACGACCATCCGGCGTCCTTAAACAAACCCTGGATTCATCTGTGAATAGTACGTTTGCCCACTGTTCTAGAGTCCACTTAAAATGCGATCTTGCAAACCTCAGTGGGTGTTGTCGATGCTGAGGAAGTAATTGTGGACATCTTGCTGGCCTTCATGAATAAAGTCCAGCTTCTGCTAATCTTCTCCGTATCGTTCTTTCACTTACACTTACTCCATGAAGTATTCGCAAGTCATTTTTTAGACACACAGCAGTAGATCTTCGATCTCTTAAAGAACTAATGGTGGCAAAGTGAGCTGCATCAGCTGCAGTGGTCATTCTCCTTCTGCCAGAGCCTTGTCGTCTAGTAAAGATTCCCGTCTGTAAATACATATTTCAGGCATCTCGAACTGAAGACCGCGGAAATCTCAGAGTACGGGCGACATAACTTTTGCTTAAATTTTTTTGGGTCTTTTAAAATTACGAGAAAAAACAACAGTTTGTTTTACTCCTGTATAATATAGCCTAATCGAAAATGCTACTTTACAAAATGATTTAAAAAAATCACAACAAATGTATCTAAAAACTTATGGCAAAATCGTGAGAATCTGATAAAAAATTAAAAATTTATAAAACATCAAACTTGGCCAATATTTCAGGGTGGCGGAATTTTGTGCCGGCGAGTATATATGAGGAAAATGCAAAAATAGAAATATAAAAAATGCTTAAAAAATATTTGCAGAGAAATACAGACATTTTACTATGAGAGTCAATTGTAATAAAAATTGAATTTCAATAAAGTAAAAATACTTAAAATAAGAAATCCACATGAGATAATTTAAAAAATTTGCTAATAAGAAACTTTTATGTAGTTTTCAGAAATATACAATAAATATTTTTAATGTTTTTTCTAGTTGTATATAAAAAATACAATACAAAGACAATATACCAAACTTAGCAACTCTCTAATTATAAATAATTTTGCCAACAACTGAACACTTTATTTAATGTTCTACCTGCTAAATTCGCTAAATATGCATTAGCATCTTCTGCAGAAGATCAAAAGTTTGGAAACTAACTTAGCTAAACACTTATAGAGACTTAAATATAGGTATAGGGAGTAAAATTAAACACATGTTTGCAACAAAAGTTCTCTACTAGAATTCTCTGTAATTACACTTTAAGCCGACATAAAATGTTACCAATTTTTTTTCATTTGTTCGACTCTCTTATGATGAAACGAGTGAAATTACTTAAGACGTATAAGTAATGAATTGAAACATTTTCTTATCGATTTTGCATCATAAATCTAATTTACTTAAAAAGAAGTAAAATCTTATACTAAGACTTAAGCTTACCTTAACTTTTCCAACAGACGGTTGAGTTCCATCGGTCACAACCGTTCTCCTGGTAGCAGTAGGCATTATAAGCACCATGTTATCGATTTCATTGGCCGAAATAAAGTTTTGCTCCTCCCGGAGGAAGTACTGCGAGTTCGACCAAATGTTGAAAATTTCAGCCACGTGATTGTAAAGGTGTTCCGCTTCTTCTACGTTGTGCCTTAACCAGTGGTTCCTTTGAAGATCGACGTATTTTATAAGCAACGGGTAAAACGAGTAAATATCGCGTACTAAGAGATGCCAATCTTCTTGGATTTGAGTTTCGATCTAAAATGGTTAAAAGAAGTGAGTTTTACGTTGATCCAAATGTATTTAGATGTTCAAAGTATGTTGCCAAACGTTAAAGGTTGATTCTTCGAGTGACTTAATTATTTTGACAAAAATATTTTAAATTTGCTAAGACTAACAAAAAAGACAATCAATAAAAAATTTAATTTCAAAGAAAAAAAGCTAACAGGAAGAGTTAAATCGCAAAAGATACTCTGGTCACACAGGAAGGCTACGCTTCCTCAGTGTCGATACTATATTTTTCGATGAGTTACTAGAGCTAATTACACAAATTGGTTGTTTGATCCTGTTCGTGATCCCTTATATTTTTTATTTCACTTTTTCCTTGGTTTTTCTGTTTGCCCTGACCAACAAAAGACAAAAAACAGAATCACTTGTTCGACTTCCCGTCTTACGGAGGATCTCGATAAACCGAAACTCTTAATTGGAGACCTTAAGCTTTATCCTTAGATTTTCTTCTGGTCTTTTCATACGCCGTTGACGTCGTAATTGTCCGTAATTTTAAGGCGATTACTACCGGAAATAAATGCGATATAATAGAGCCCAAATATCGACTTTCAAAGTTTACATTTTTTTCAGAAATTTAACTGTATCAGCGTTTTATTTCTAACTCCTAAATTACGAAAACACCGGGTTATATAGTTGGATATGAGTAGAAATAAGGGAATGAGAGCACTTTGAAAATTTATAAATATGCCGTTTTTCACGATTTTTTTGATAAATGCAAGATCTCGGTTTCTAGTCGAGCTACAATTTTCCAAAAGATCATGTCGTAATGACAAGAACGAAATTAAGAAGATATGGTCTGAATTTTCCGGATGGTGGGAGTTCATTCTTTGAAGAATCTAAGAGATCCTAAGATCCATGTAGATTTATAGACTCTATACTGGAAATTTTCAGGTTTGGAGAGGAAAGAAAGACGTTTTTAAGGTTAATTTTATTACTTATATCGAAAAAAATAAGCACCACTATTTTATTAATTTTTTTATTAAATGCTTGTTAGCTTTCTCGATTTTTTTATTCAATTTTCTTATTGTTGCTTCTTTTTATTATTTTTTTTCTGTCCTTTTCTGTAGGATTTTGTAAACAAGTTTTATGAATTTTCTTTCATATGTCATCTTTTTCATGACGGACACTGAGGTTAGATCGCAAACTTGATATATTGTTTTATGTCAATTTATGAAAGAAAGTTACTAAATGTAACGATGATTTTTTTATATCGAACTAACTATATCAGCGTGTTATTCTCAACATTAAAAGAACACCAGGTTATAATTAGATGAGTAGAAATAAGGGGATGAGAACATTTTGAAAATTCGTAAAAATACCATTTTTAACGATTTTTTGAGCCCTAAAATACAAAGATGCAAGATGTCGGTTATTAGTAGAGCTACGACCTTCGAGAAGGTCTCGTTGTAATCACAAGAATAAAATTAAGAGAACACCATCGAATTTTCCCGATAGTGCCTATAGAAGCAGAGATATCGACCTTCAAAATGTGGAATTTTTCAAAAAACGTTCGTCAAATATTTCGTGTATAGTAAACGAGTTTAAAAACTAGATATGTAAACCACGTGTCAATTTTTTGAAATGCCGAAGTTTCCTGCCTTTTGTAAACAAAATCGTATATGATATACGGTTGATAAATATACCAAAACCAAAACGTTACTCGAGTCTTAGGTCTTGGGAGACTTGGGATGATTTTCCTCTTGGGTCTTAAAAGACCCAAAATTATCCCCATTCACAAGGAGGGTCTACTAGATGTTCCTTCCAACTTTCGGCCTAGTTTCCTTTTATCTAAAATGTCTAAAATCATAGAAAAACTTGTCAAGAAGCATATGCTCTCATTTAATGAGAAAAAATGCAGCTTCAGCAAGTGCCAGTTTCGCTTTCGAGAAGCTACGTTTATCAATGGTGTTCGGCACTAGTTTTTCGTGATTTGGTTAAGGCATTCCATTGCGTTGTTCATAACATTTTTCTTCGAAAGCTAAACCACTACAAGTTTAGAGGACCGGTAACTCTCCATGTTAGCTTCCTCTCTTTTAAACTATATGCTATACTTTTTAATAACATAATAATGAGAGCATTTATAGTTAATTAATGCAACAAATATTTTTAAAAGCAAGAACCGCTCATTTTTTTTTAAATATATGTTAAGTTAATAAGGTCCACTGGGAGGCAACTGAACGTAATTATTTTAATTTATATATTAAGGAGAATCCTGTCCATATTCTGGAAGTTCTTTAGGGCACACGAAGGGGTCAAAAAAAGTCTTAATTATCCAGAAAATTCCTATTTACTGGCTACCAGTTTCGTGACTTCCACATGTCACATCATCAGGCCAAGGACTGAAGTAAAAAGAAGACATTACAACTTTAAACTATAATAGAAAATACAACGTTTTTCTGGCGATACAAATTATGTTCTTATTAGGTACTTACAATTATAAAATGAGATTTGTCAACATCATAAAATTAAAACACATAGAAACACAATGGACATTTATATTAGTGTACGTGGACAACACAAATATAATAAAAACTTTTTAAAAATTACGTCCACATTAGTATAAACAAATAACAAACCCAAGATCAACACTGTACTATACGTGTATGTAGGTGTATATAATTTTCAATGTTAAAATCGTAAAAAAACGGACGACACATTAATTTATTCAAACAAACAATATCTTTAACGACATCTATCTAATTACAAACCAATCATCAATTCGTGTATATAGGTTACTTACAGTACTATATATCTTATAAATATAAATTGCCTAGACGCGCGATAGATGGCTCTACGGCTGTAGATCATTAATAAATAATTATTAGTCAAATAAAGTTTTAATTAGGTTATTTTCTCCTATGTAAACTTGTATATTTAAGGAATTGTGATGGTCTTTCTTAAGTGATCTTTGAATTTCTAAGTACTCTAAGTTGTTCAAAAGGCGATTATCCTGTAAACGATGAATTATTTTAAAATTACTATTAAAATCTGTACAATGTCCAGTTTCAATTTTATGTTTAACAAAAAGAGATTCCGAATTGTGTTGTCTGATACATCTATTATGCTCTGCAAATCTGCTCTTAAAATTTCGTTTTGTTCATCCAATGTAATAATGTCCACACTCACAGGAAAGTTTATATACACCGAAACTGAAACAATTCTTCAAAATCTTGAAAACGATAATGTTAATCTTATCAGATCACAGTGTGAAAATCTATTAAGAACTAAATATAAAAACATTAAAAAACAAAATAAATCACCTTTGCATGGTAACTTTAATAATAATTTAATAAAATCAATTCAAAATAAAATTAAGACTTCTAATTTAACGTTAACCAAAGCAGATAAAGGAAACTGTGTGGTTGTATTGAATAAAGTCGAGTACGATACTAAGGTTTTTAATTTTATAGAAAATAATAACATTAAGAAACGATCTGCTTAATTTGCGTCTTCAATAATTAGCCTATATGTCTTTTATCTGTATATATATGTCTTTTTACTTTAGTCCTTGGCCTGATGATGTGACATGCGGAAGTCACGAAACTGGTAGCCAATAAATAGGAACTTTCTGGATAATTAAGACTTTTTTTGACCCCTTCTTGTGCCCTATTTTAGTTTAATATACATTTTCTCTTTCTACCCTTCCATACAAATTTTTTATAACGAACATTCTGAACACCTTCAGAAAGAAGCGTTAGCAAACCTTACACTTAAATCCACCAAAAACCAAATACACCAAAAAATCACACAAATAATCGCCCTTTTCCTGTATACTTCAAAAGAAACAAACCTACCTGTGATGTATCCTCAGCACTACTTTTAATAAAACCTCTCATGCTTTCTTCCTTATGGAACATTGCTTCAGTGCGCTTCTTAACTCTTTCAGCCAATGGCAAAAAGGAGTCTTTCAACAGTTCTTCGCTGCTATTTATGATAATTTGCTGAGTGTATGCGGCAATTCTAGTCATCCAAGGAGCATTTTCGTTGCCAATGTTCTTTTTGATAAGTTTTAAGACGTTTTTAAGTAGCTGGTTCATGTGTTCGGCCGTAACCATAGACACATAAGACCTTAGAAATGAAATGTCACTTTTCGTATGTGTTGTGAGATAATATTCTTACCCGCCAGTAGGACTGACATTATCAGGTCCCTGGGACCACCAGAAAGGCAAATAGGAGCACAACATTGGCATTATAACGTCTATTATATGGGGGTCATCGGAATACGTCCTGTTACTCTCAGCAAATTGATCAACTTCCGATAAAACGGCCTCTAAGGTGGGCATGAATTGCTCCATTTTAGACATTATGTCTTGAGCTTCCAGTGAATGATCGGCTTCAAATAGAAACTTATTTAATATATATTAATTCTTTTGGCTTTTACCTGCTTAGAGAGAAACTTTTTAAGATTTAAAATAGAAAAAAAATAGTGGTGTATCACTAATGAATATTTAAGGGTATATTTTAACAAGTAATTTAAAGAAAAATTACCGATTAGATGTAATTAAATTAATTTAAGAAGGGGTTTTTAGAGAATTTTAGAAATGTCCGATTAAAATCTCCGTATCAAGCAAAGTTTAATAATATTCAAAGAAAAAATTATTTGAAATACCGGAATAAAATGTGTTTCGCTCAAAAGCAATCAGACTCATAATTGCTCATTGTTTTATTATAATGTTTTCTTCACACCAAAACTTTTACTATTTTGTGCATTTGTAGATTGGTACAAAATATTAGAGGATTACTAGAACGCTTTTGCTTGTAATATCTTATATCTAAATGATCAAAAGAACAAGAAAAAAAATTAAGTTTTGGATTCCATTAGATGCATCGTATTAAAACGTTGATTAAAGAAAAAATATACTCTTTAGAAATACGAAACTGATTACTTTTCGCTTATTTTCACTTCCAAAAAAAGGTAATCCTGTCTGCACACACCAGCATTTATATATTATAAGAACCATAATTTATTTTTAATAATTGCCATTTACATAGTTCAAATGCCTTTGTAATACGAGTATTAATTTTGAAATAAGTATACAATATATATTTAAAAAATAAGTTAATAGTATAAAAATAGTTCACCAATCAATTTACTAATTGTAAAATTCCTTACCTATTCGGTTAAGTAACGAAAACTGATTATTTTTGTTAAGATGTGGTTCCAAGAAGGCTACAGGGAAAGTCGAACTAAACGCTCCCAAGCACGATCCTAAAGCAGGTTTATATTTTTCCATTTCATTTTTCAAATATTTCCGATCTCGATGGAGAGTTAAATCCGTGCCTAAATGATACATCGCTTGTAAAATTTTATAGGATGCTACTTGGATTTCATCCACTAGAATAATAAGAAAATAGATATTAGCGGGTTTAAAATATAAAAAAATTAATTAAAAAGTAAAGACTTATAGACCTATTTGATAAAGTGCATTTTAAAGCTAACATTTAAACTTTACTTTATAACTTACACAGTAAATCGCTGCCGTATTCGCAGTTTGCCAAATGATCGAACATCGCGGTTAACACTGGGAGTAGCACCGCGTTGACGTAAAATAGAGAGGTAGATGTTTTTAAGTGGGTACCTCTTAAGTGACTGTATTTTCCCTGAAATTAATTTATCAAATGCACTAAATTGAAATTATCAACAAAATTAAATCAATAGTGATTCTTTCAAATTATTTAGTAATCAAATAAAATTAAATCATAGATTTACGACATTTTCTAACGTCTCTTGATTGGTTTTTGGTATTTCTGTTTTAAAGTTAATTGTTTTTAATGTCACTCAAAATGTGTCAAGATTTTGCAAGATTTAATTCAATAAAAATGTTCTGCATAGCTGTAAAAAGTAAGTTTTGTTTCCGCTTTTAGTGTCTGATAAGTAAATAAAAAACGTCGACAAGACTTGAACCGATTTGTGATATTTTTTGACACTTGCCAATACTTATATTTTTGTAGACGCCACTAAAAAGCACCCGATTCCCGTCATCATTCGGCTATCTCCGACTGTCCCATTCGGATATTTAAATATGTGAATGGCGGGCAACCAACAAAAGAGCAATGTTTGCTGCTAGAAGCAACGGTTTCTGGCAATAAGAATAATTAATGGAATAATAATTGAATTAAAATTAAAAAAAAGCGTTTCTGGAATAATAATAATTATTGATTCTTTAAATAAATTAAATATAAATAAAGGATGCAAACAAGAAAATTGAATTATTAATCTTATACATAATACCCTAATATAAGTATCAAAAAAATGCAGTTTGGTTGAACGATCCAATGGAATGGAAATTGAATTATTTTTTTTTTAATAAATATTTTGAAAAATTTCTTTGGGCGGACATTGATTTATTTGATTTTGGATATTATTTAAAATTACTATAGTTTATTTTTGAGGAAGTGTTATTTGAAAAATTTATTTTTCTACTACCTTATAAGAAAATTTTTAATTTTATTTCCCTGCATAATTGAATTTTTTTATTTGACTATATCTTGCTTATTATTTTTTATGAAATTAATGTTTACATTAAATTGTGCTTATTAATAAGAATGAAAGTAGAAAATTATGCACTGTAGGAGCAGTGTCATTTCCCCACTGTGGATGCTTTTGCTGGATCAAACTTCACCCACTTAAGGAAATTATGCACTTTGCTCCCTTTCGTTATACAAATAACTATTATTTTTTTAAGTTCTCTATATGTGGACATATCAAAAGGAAAAGCCCAACTTAAACAATAGGGTATTGTATATTTAGAAAAAAATAAATAAATGGAAAACATAATTTATAAAATATTGTAGTATCGTACTTTAATTTTAATCTTAAATATATAAATGTTATTAATCTTTTTGAAATAAGTACCTATTTTTTTAAATAACTTTTATACCTAGGGAGAGAGGTAATTTTGGTAAGTGAAAACACAACGGATTTAATTAGTTATACTGTTATATAAATGTATCATATATTAACAATTTTTATTTTATAAATGCTGCAAAGACATGTATATGACTGATTTGAAAAGAAACTTAATTATTTTATGCTAAAATACTAATTTACAATTCGCAGTTTCGATTAATACTCATAAGAAGAAACTGCAAGAAACTTAAAATATTTACTTCAAATATTTGCCTAAAACTTACATAAAAAATTATAATACACATATACATACATATATAGTTAAACCTATAAAAATATACCTACTATTATATAAAAAAAATACTGATAAATAGAAAAAATATACATTTAATTATTTTTATTTACTGCTCCTTCTTCTTCTTTGATGGAAAATAAACCTGTTTGTCCATTTTTCGTTTACTTATGTATTTGTATTATTTATCTGTTCCATCATTGATGTCAGTTGTCTCATGCACCTAGACATTTACAGGTATATGTTAATATATTTTATATAATTTTATAAAAAGATAACTTACTTATCATAAGTTTCATCATTTAAAGATCTTAAAAAGTTTGATACACTTTCAATTTCTCTTGTTGATTGCTTGTTCAATCGTTGTACTGCTACTTGTTGATTTTTAGTTGTCTTTTCATTAACAAATGTTTCAATTTCTAGACTATGGCTAGCTTCAATATTATTGAAAGAACATTGCCCGAGGAGTTCACCTAAAACAGAATCGCTTCCCTTCCTTTGCTCACATACCATAATGAACAATTGAAATTGCTACAAATTACCTCTAAGATCACTTCGATTGCAACAATATACTTTTTTAATCTTGTCTTCAATTTTCCTTGTGCGAACAAGTGCATAGTTTGTGCTTATTCTATGCTCTCTTAACCATTCCTCAAATGTTTCTTCACTGGAAAAATGGAAAGTTGAGGACTCTATTTTGATATCATGACTTAACCTGTAAATGAGCTTCAAGTCTTTAATAAGTCTCGGAAGAATACTTAGTCTCTTTGCATAAGGGACAAGAAATGTGTGACTTTGGGTTATCTGGGAGCTGCTGCTTATGAATAACTTTAATATGTTTGTTCAATGCTGAAATGGAAGAAAACATTTTACTGCATAAGTGGCACAAATTTTTGTTGATAGTTTGGTCCTGATTCTGATAGTTTTGAGTAGGGCCGTCCATCTTTACAGCTAAAATCGCTAAATTGGAATTGATACAGCTTTTCAGGTATTATTTTAAAACACTATAAGCAACAATATGGTCAATATTTCACAAAGAAACAAATTCAGTATAATCGCAATAATTGATCAAATTAGTTGGAGCTTTTTTACGTAAGTAAACAACTAACAAACGCGGGAACATTCGTGTCGTTATTCTTGTCATTCACGTCAAACGACCGAATTTTTCTCCGAACATACACGATCACCGCCGGGAATCGGGTGCTTTTTAGTGGCGTCTTATTTTTGTCCCGTTGACAATTTTTGTTTTGTTTTGGTTTTTTGAATTAAGAGGACAAATATCTTTCCAAGTTTAAAGAATCCTGGAACTTATTTGAAACACGTTGGATGACTTGTTTTTTAATGATTCCTTCTGGTTCTTGGACGCTCGGAAATTACGCTTAAAAAAATTAACATATCTAATATTATATTAAAGATATGTAATATCACTAATAAAAACAAAATTATATTTTAAACCATCTTAACAACTCTTAAAAACTTTGATTCACTATCGAGCTAGAAGAACTAACGCTAGTGGGTATCTAGGTATTTCAATTTTAATTTTAGACATTCAATATGTGTCAAAAAATGGTATTAATTGGCAAAAACTCTTCGACCTAGAGTTCTATTAAATAACTATCCTGAATATAAAACTGTATATTGAAATAGCTCGTAAACCTTTCAATATTCTTTTAAAAAATTTCCTTGCAATAACTGTGAAGGTGAGTAGCGCAAAATATGCTAATGTCAAAAAATAGGCGTGTATAAAACAATAAAAAGGACTCAATTGCATTTAATAACTTTAAATATGAAAATACTATGAATGGACAACACAAAAAAAAACTAAAATTTCTGAAAAAAGAAATACAAAAAATCCTTAGCAGTAAGTTTAAAAAGTAATATAATTAAGCTACTCCACAAAAGTTAAGGATAATAAATTTTTGGTGACTAGTTTTATACAAAATAGACCCATAAACTTACTTACATTGTTATTCTGCCAAACATTTTTTGTTTATTTACAACATTTTTGCTATTTTATTAAAATGAAACAAGTTGCAGAATTTATAGTTTATTATGTCTTTGGTAATATAGGGTGTCTATTTATAAACTGACACATTTTAACTGCTTATAAGTCGAGAACGAAAAATGACAGCAATGTGCGGTTTTTAGAACTTCATCAATATTTTTAAAATTGTTTTGACAGTGTTGCCAAGTTTCAAAATTTACCTGAAATAAGAGGAAAAAAATTGATGATTTTCAAAGGCCGATTTCTCAAAAATTTTAAATGTAACACCCTGTACTTTTTAATTTCACATGAAAGCCTGTTTAATCCCCTTTCCGAAAATGTATAAATTGTCTTAAATTCATTATTTTTTTTTCACAGAGCCAATTTTAGTAAATGACACCTTTTTGAAAATTTTCCTAGAATACATATTCGGTGATTGATGAACATTTTCTGGTAATTGCCTATGTATCGCTTTAGCATGATCATAATTAAATAATTTGCGCTATTGCCATGTCTATAAAAAGTATTTATTCTATGTATTAAATTACAACTATTTACAACAATTTTAACAACAAACAATTGAAGAAATTAATTTTAGTTTATAACCAATAAATTAGCTGCTGAATATGACCCCCATTTTGCTCGGAACACAAATGTAGACGAAGAAATAAGTTGCCGAAGGCGTTTTGTAGCATTTGCGGTGTAATTTTGTTGAAAACGATTACTATGTTGTTGCGCAGTTCATCCAAATTTCTTGGGGTTGGATTGTAGCAACGGTCTTTTACATATCCCCACATACAAAAATCTCGAATGGTTAGATCGGGAGAATAAGGTGCCCACTCGATTGGACCTGCTCGCCCTATCCGTCTGTTTCCAAAAGTAATATCTAAGGAATCCCTTGCGACTCTGAAGAAGTGTGGTGGTGCACCGTCTAAAATTCCATCCTGCTGAAGTTGAGGATAAAAAAATGTTTCCAACATATCGGTGTAATTGTTTTCATTCACTGTTGCTTCTTGAAAAAAAAATGGCCCATAAATTTTAGATTTCGATACTGCACACCAAACATTCAGCTTAGGAGAACCTCTTTTAAATTCGTTATACACTCGAGGATTTTCATCTCCCCAAATTCGGCAGTTATGCTTATTTACTCGACCACTGATGTGAAATGTTTTCCTTATCAGACATTATTAAATTAGTATCCGGCTCATTTCTAAAAAGATCTAGTAGTGTTTCGAACATTAAATATCTTTTTTCAAGGGCGCGATTTTTTATTTTTGGAAAGTTTGAATTTTGTTGGGTTTAAACTTAATTATTTTTAGAATTTTATGTACTTTACTTTTTGACATATTTGTCGTTTGAGCTATCTTCCTAATAGATATTTGGTTATTGTTTAAGGACAACACTTCTTTCACCAGCAAAATATCCAACAGATTATCTTGTGCATTTAGGTTTATTCTAACTTTTCTTTTAACTGTTCCCTTCTGGGAAAATTGGCGTACCCAATGAAGTATAGAATTGCGTGAAGGTGGAGCCCTTTCAAAAATCAGCCTAAATCTTCTTCTCGTCTGCGTAACTGATTTGCATTCACTAAATAATAACACGCAACGTGCCTTTTCCCGGGTGGTAAACATAACCCTTTAAACCTTTCAAAATCTTTAAAAAATGCAAAAATATACAGGGTGTTTCACTTTTTTGTAACAGGACTTTAACAGTATTTAGAAAAATTAATTTTAAGGTAGGTTTCTCATATAAATATTGATCGTCAAACTTTTTGTTTCTGAGATACAGGGCGTCAAAGTTTCCCAAAAAAAAAAGTTTTTATTTTTTAATATCCGAACTATCGAAGATATTGAAATCAAAATTGGTATAAACAATTCTAGGATGAAGGGTCATAATCGTAAATAATGTCATGTTTCTACGTTGGCCAGTGGCGGAGATATGACTAATTAATAATGTTAATGTGACTAAAAAAGTAGCACGCCACTGGATTAAGTCGATTAAACGATCATTTCTAAATAGTGCATTTAATTGTAAACAAAAATGCCCTCTTGATATTTTTTCGTATCTGACTCCGTTTTCTCCTCAAATTGGGTTGTAAAAATCACTTAAGATTTGAAGATGAATTTATTTCAACCGTCTAATAAATCGCAACATAGAACAATACCACAAATACTTATAACTTATTTATAACAAACAACAGATTACAAGAACACAATAAACAATTAACAAATTTAAAGAAGGTGTTCGAAATGTGAACCATTTTCTGCAATACATAATTCACATCGACGAATAACCGAACGTGAAATGTTATTTAAAAATGGTACTATTTCATTACAAGCAATCCTAATTCTATTTATAAGGTCATCCCTTGTTGGAACAGGTGTCGCATACACTCTTTCTTTTAAAAATCCCCATACTGAAAAGTCTAAGGGGTTTAAGTCTGGGGATCGTGGAGGCCACGCTACTGGCCCTCCACGACCCATCCACCTTTCTGGATAATGGGTATCCAACCAGTTTCGCACAATTCTCCCATAATGCGCAGGACAACCGTCAAGCTGGAACCAACTCCGTCTCCTTAAATTTAAAGGAATATCTTCCCACATATTCGCATGCTCCCGTTCTAAAAATTCCAAGAAGGCTGCAGCACTTACCCGTGGTGGCAAAAAATATGGTCCGATTAAGTCGATTGTCATAAATACCAATCCAGACATTAACACTAAATTCATGCTGGAAGTTTCTTGGTCGAATTCCATGTGGATTTTCATGCGCCCAAATGTGCTGATTATGGAAATTGACCACTCCACGCCAAGTGAAGCACGACTCATCGCTCCACAACACGTTATTTAAAAAACCTAGAGTATTATTAACTGCATTAAGAATCCAACGACAAAATGCAGTTCTTTGTTCTTCATCTCCTGGTTGTAATCCCTGAACAGGCTGCAAACGATAAGGACGTCTATGATCCCGTCTTAACACTCAGTAAACACGGGAAGCTGAAATTCCTAAACCAGCGGAAACTCTTCTAATACTTGTTGTAGGATCTCTGTTGAACTCAGGCAAAATTTGTTGCCTATTTCTCTCTATTCGAAAATTTACATTATTTTCATTTCCTCGTACATTGCCTAAACCATTCTCAATAATTTATCGATCGACTCTTACAAATACAGAAGGATGTGGATGCCTTCTAATCGGATATCTGCGCATATATTCCCGGGCTGCTTCTGCGGAGTTTCAATTTGCAACCCCATAAATAAAGTGGATATCCGCTAACTCTTGATTTGAAAACATAAATGGCATTTTGACACAAAAACGATAAGAAGAAATAAACAAATAACACTTTTTGAGAACGCAATTGCAATTTGACACGATAATACTAATATGACATTTACATTTTATGACTCTGTTTTTATTTCATGGCACACTATTCAAATTATTAAAATAAATTAATATAAATAACATTTCACGTTCGGTTATTCGTCGATGTGAATTATGTATTGCAGAAAATGGTTCACATTTCGAACACCTTCTTTAAATTTGTTAATTGTTTGTTGTGTTCTTGTAATCTGTTGTTTGTTATAAATAAGTTATAAGTATTTGTGGTATTGTTCTATGTTGCGATTTATTAGACGGTTGAAATAAATTTATCTTCAAATCTTAAGTGATTTTTACAACCCAATTTGAGGAGAAAACGGAGTCAGATACGAAAAAATATCAAGAGGGCATTTTTGTTTACAATTAAATGCACTATTTAGAAATGATCGTTTAATCGACTTAATCCAGTGGCGTGCTACTTTTTTAGTCACATTAACATTATTAATTAGTCATATCTCCGCCACTGGCCAACGTAGAAACATGACATTATTTACGATGACCCTTCATCCTAGAATTGTTTATACCAATTTTGATTTCAATATCTTTGATAGTTCGGATATTAAAAAATAAAAACTTTTTTTTTTGGGAAACTTTGACGCCCTGTATCTCAGAAACAAAAAGTTTGACGATCAATATTTATATGAGAAACCTACCTTAAAATTAATTTTTCTAAATACTGTTAAAGTCCGGCTACAAAAAAGTGAAACACCCTGTATATAGAAATCAAATTATTGGGCCTCCCCATGAATGACGTTAAAAAGATTTGACAGTAGTTGAAGCCCACAAAGCAAATTGTGCAACTCACAGCCTCCTTGACAAGCTACAATTGTTATTGTTGTCACTTGATACCGAGAATGTTATTTAATAGGTAGATATTTATTGTAGGAAAATTTTCAAAAAGGTGTCATTTACTAAAATTGGCTCTGTAAAAAAAAATAATGAATTTAAGACAATTTATACATTTTCGGAAAGGGGATTTAACAGGCTTTCATGTGAAATTAAAAAGTGCAGGGTGTTACATTTAAAATTTTTGAGAACTCGGCCTTTAAAAATCATCAATTTTTTTCCTCCTATTTAAGTTAAATTTTGAAACTTGGAAACACTGTCAAAAAAAACTTTAAAAATATTGATGAAGTTCTGTGAAAACCGCACATTGTTGTCATTTTCCGTTCTCGACTTATAAGCAGTTAAAATGTGTTAGGTTATAGATGGAAACCCTGTATTGTAGTGTACATATCTCTTCAATATAATGTTGCGACATAAAATAACAATTAAAGAAGCAAATCGGTCTATTGGCATGCTCCAAAGTGATCGTATTCAACAAGAGGTTACCTATTTGTTTAATGTATCGCAAAGTGTCATAAGTAGATTAAATAATCGATTTAATGAAACTGGATCTGTGTTAGAAAGACCAAGGTTTGGTGGCTCCAGGAATACCACAACCGCACAAGAGAGATTTGATACACTATTATCCGCGTGTAAGCAGCTTTCGCGGCGCCTTTTCAATGCTACACGAACAAGTGTTTCAATAGAAACAATAAGGCGATTAAATGGGATAAATTTAAGATCCCGACGTCTATTAAGGCGGGTTCCAATAACCCAAGACTATATGCGGCAAAAGTTACAGTGGGCAAGAAATCACGTAAATTAGATCAATTAATTTCCAGATTTTCGGATAGTCGAAGAGTTAAAATATGGGCCCTACCTAGAACACCTAGAAATCGACGACCTGCTCAACGTGTCTACCCTTTCCGAAGTTCAATAATGGTGTGGGCTGGCATATGTTTTAACGGACGTACTGACCTTTACATTTACGATGGAAACATGAACACAGAACAAAACAGGCAGCATATCATTAATAACATTTTACTACAATTTCATGCTGCTATTGCCCCAGACCTCCTCGTTTTTTAGATCACCTTACAGGGTTAGAACTCTTATTGATGCGATATAAATTAATGGAATTCCGCATCTTTTACTCCCTCCATTATCTCCAGACCTTAATCGCATCGAACACGCTTGGGACATGTTGCAGCGAACGCTTGATGAACACAGACCCGCTGTCGAAACAATGGCTGAGCTTAGGACCGTTTTATCATAACATGGAATAAAATTCTTTCAGAAATGCTTAACAACCTAATTGACAGTATGCAGAGATATTACCAAGCTGTTATTGATGCGCATGGAGGCTATATTAGATATTAAAGATATATTTGAAATTAAAAAAAAAAATTCTTGTTAAAGAGATTTTTTTTATTTTTAATTATTTAATATAAGAAAGTAAGTTTATGTTTACATGACAAATAGTTATTTCCTTTTTTAGTAATAGAAAAAAAATTATGAATTCCTATATATTTTTTTCTCAAAAAAAAAAATAATATCCTTAACTCCTGTGGAGCAGTTTAGTTTAACCCAAATATGCTATAATACAGGGTGTTCCGTTGATCATGTTACAAACTTCTAGGGCAGATAGAAAACGTCAAAAGAAAAACAAAAGTTCATATAAACATGGGTCCGGAAAAGCTTCCTCAGGAAGCTAGAGCTCTTTGAAAATAACCTTTAAAAACTAGTTTTTTTTTAATAGCTCCGGAAATACTTTTGCTACCGCAACCAATTTTGGGAGGTAAATTATTGTTAGTACCTTTATTTTTTTGAACCTACTAAATAAAAAAAATATTTACCAGGGGCTTCAGAATCAGGAGGGTAAATTTACGCCCATTTCTTTAAGACTTCTAATAATTTCTGCCCGTTTGGGCATTAGATTATGATGTTCCTATGCTTTTTACCTAAAAAAGGTGCTCTTAGTAAAAGTCGGTAAATATCACCGTTTTTGTGGAAATTGAGTAAAACCAAACTAAGATACAGCACCTGAATTAATTATTTTAATAATAATAATAATGCTAATTCATTGCCACTTTCAGAATTTTTAAAATTTGTCACTGTCAGTATTTTTTACATGATATTAATTCCCTTTTTATTACGGTTAAGTAATGGAAGATTACACTTTTGCTGAATACGCCGATATGCTTTTAATTTATGGGGAAGTTCGATGTAATGATTCGTGCTTCTCGACTATATGAAGAGCGGTTTCCCGAAAGGCGAATCCCAGCTCACACACTTTTTGAAAGTGTCAATCAACGGTTCAGAGAGACTGGCTCCGGTAAAATAAAACGCCAAGATAATGGCGCGCGAAGGAACATCCGAATCCCGGATTTTGAGGAAGAAGTGCTCCAGCGATTTGAAGATAGCCCATTAGTAAGTACTCGAGCAGTAGCTGATGCGATGCATATAAATCATGTTAGGGTATGGAACGTTGTTAATGAACAGCTTCTTCGGCCCTACCACCTGCAAAAGGTGCAATCATTAGGACCCAATGATTTTATGCCCCGCGTGAATTTTTGCCAGTGGTTTCTTGACCGGTGTACAGAAGAACCTCAATTTCCAAAATATGTCCCTTTTACTGACGAGGCTTTATTTACAAAAGGAGGCATTTTTAATTCTAAGAATAATCATGTGTGGAGTGAGGAAAACCCTTATGATATTCATTTTAGGAGCTATCAACATAAGTTTTCGGTCAATATGTGGGCCGGCATTGTTGGAGAACGCTTAATTGGTCCAATTATGTTGCCTCCTCGTTTAACGGGAAATATTTATTTACATTTTTTAAGAAATGTACTGCCAGAACTATTAGATGATCTGCCCCTAAATATACGACAGAACTTATGGCTACAACACGATGGAGCGCCAGCTCATTTTTCACTTATTGTCCGCGAGTTTATAAATGAGAATTTTGGAAGGCACTGGATTGGCCGCGGAGGCCCTGCCACCTGGCCAGCGCACTCACCAGATTTGACACCCTTAGATTTTTTCTTTGGGGGCATATGAAAAGTCTCGTATATGAAACTCCAGTCGAGTCAGAAGAAGACCTGGTGGCCAGAATTTCCGCAGCTGCCAAACCACGCCTGATATTTTTAACCACGTCAACTTTAATATGGTGCGTAGATACAATAAATGTATCGATCGTGGCGGCCGGCATTTTGAGCAATTAATATTTTAAGTTTATTTTTGTAATACCAATCTTTAATAAAATTTGTTTACATTTCTAAAATTGTTAATTTGTTGGTTTTTTATTACACTTAAAATCATTTAAACATTTTATGCCTCAATTTGAGTACCAATTTAATAAAGTGGCTACCTTAACTTTTTTTAAACATTTATTTTCTATTTACGCCAGATTTTTTTAAATTGTTTATTAATAATAATAGGTAATTCATTTTTGTATCTCATAACTTGCTTTTCGTCAATTTTCACAAAAACGGTGATATTTACCATTTACCGACTTTTACTAAGAGCACCTTTTTTATGTAAAAAGCATAGGAACATCATAATCTAATGCCCAAACGGGCAGAAATTAAAGTCTTAAAGAAATGGGCCTAAATTTACCAAATACCCCCCTGATTCTGAAGCCCCTGGTAAATATTTTTTTATTTAGTAGGTTCAAAAGAATAAACGTACTAACAATAATTTACCTCCCAAAATTAGTTGCGGTAGCTAAAGTAGTTCCGGAGCTATTAAAAAAAAACTAGTTTTTAAAGGTTATTTTCAAAGAGCTCTAGCTCCCTGAGGAAGCTTTTCCGGATCCATGTTTATATGAACTTTTGTTTTTCTTTTGACGTTTTCTATCTGCCCTAGAAGTTTGTAACATGATCAACGGAACACCCTGTATAACAACAAATTCGCCAAGTAAAAAGAAAATTTTCGATCAATAATAAATTTCGTTTTTTTTTAGCAATCTATACAATTAATATAAAATAGCTCAATAGACTTACCTCTTGCAAATTAATAATTGTGTGCCCCAAATCGTCGGCAACATTATTAAAGAATGTCAACATAGAAGTCCTGATAAACTCCGGGCAATTCTTCACCAAAGATTTTGCATCGATACCTTTTACCAAAACCTGCAAGCACCTCACAGTAATCCGTACGTCAGCGCCGAAAGCCGCTAGCTTAGACCTCAATAAACTTGCTAACTTGCAGAACAACGCCGCCACCATTTCTTTTTCTTTTAAACTGGCCGCCCCTGTATTATTCGTGGCCGTCGCCACCGCTATAAAATAGTTCCTATGCGTCGAAAAGTACTTCTCCATCAAGGGCAGTACCACTTTCGAGAAAAACTTTATATCCCTAGACGATCTGATATAAGAGTTTCGTCTGCTGAACGTTTGCGAAGGCTTTAAAAGTTTCATGTTAATCGTGGCTTTGTCCAGATATTGAATCAGTTTCTCTAGTAAACTGTAGGCGAACCTTAGCTCAACTGACGGTCCTGCTGTAGATTGTTCGGTTTCTTGTTGGCCTCCGCGGTTCGGCCTGTGCAATTTATATCCTTGGTACTGCAAATATTTTAAGAATTCTTGTGACCGTTCCCTGTCTTTCTTCTTTTCTTTGTCGGTAAGTAAGTCATAAGGCACTAGTTGTGGATGTATACCACCGCCGCAAGTGTTGAGTTCTTCCCTTTTCTTTCTTGCCCAGATATCGTGCGAATTTTCAGCCAGCCTTTCAGCCATGTTTTGCATTTCTCTGGATAAAGTCAGATTGGTCATGTCGACTGGATGAGGATTGTAGTCGAAGGCGCTTGTATTTTCTCCTCTGAATTGGGAACTTCGGTTGTTTGAGGGTAAGTCAACTTCGATGTGTTCAACTGACCAACCGAGGGCTAATAAGGCTTTAAGGGACTCTCTTACGGGTTCCTTGTACCTGCAAAAAAATATTTCTGTATTAATTAAATTATGATTACTTAAAAACAGTTGCTGGTTTAAGAATAAAATAGGGGAAATAAAGAATCTACAGCATATAAAGTATTGCATTATTTGTTCATAGTTTGACTATTCTGGATAGTTATTTATTTATCCCTTCACATAATTTCTGATATATGCGCTTTAAACTCTTAGTTTGTTCCCTAGAAACAAAGCCGGGATTCCTTATTTCTTTGATTGGCATTTGTATCGGGTTCCACAGATTTTCAGTTCTTGTTCCTACTTTTAAAGCTTAAGAAGATTTTAAGAATGAATACTTTATAGTTCTTCTCCTTTTGGGTTTATACATTTTAAATAATTAAGTGCGTTTTAGTTACAATGACAATAAAAATTCAATATATTTTTTTTAAAGAATAAAAGTGCCTTAGCCCGTTTTACCTACCGTGAACTAGCAGTATCTCCAGTGTGTAACAGTGACCCAAAAACAATGCCTAGAACCAGAGATAGACGGAAACGTTAGTTATAGAAAAATGGGTTTTGTCTTTATTTTCAGCCCACTTCCACTACTTTATACCTACTAAACTTTTAACTGTTTATTAATGAAATATTATATGTTCCGAACTTTAATGTTTCTGAAATGACTTTTTAGTTTAAAATGTTTTTTATTGGTACACCCTGAATAGACCGAAATTTTTTACTTTTCTGAGTAGATATTTTATATAACCTGAAAGTTAATACACTGCGAGACCAGGAAAGTATGGATCATGAAACATAATAACACAGATTAAGGCAGCATATTGTGCAATCTTAATTATTAGTATGTATTGATTATCGCAGTAGTTATGATTATAATTAAGGTTCTAAATAATACTTTAAAGGGTTTTAGATTAGTCTATAATTTTACTTTAAGCAAATAACATGATTTTAATTATGGGTCAGTAAATAAAACAGGACCTGTAAAAAGCATAGCCTCTACTATCAAAATATCTTAAGTAAGATTACCATTAATTTCTCCAGGCTGAAGTACCATTATGCAAAGCAAAATAATAGACGAAGGGTCCTGTTTACTTCACAATCTTTAGTTCAAGAATCCCGACGCGTTTCGGTTGTTAAACCATTGTCAAGGGAAAACTATGTAAGTAGAATATAAAAGGTTGTTATTAAACTAATAAATTAATTAAAAACATAGTAAAACTTACATGATATTATTACAAAATGTCCATAAAAAGGTCAAAAAATGGCACACACATAACATGACAATACAATCTAAAAACATGTTAATAAATAAATTTACAATTTTGGCCGCTTCTCGCGAAACGCGTCGGGATTCTTGAAATAAAGATTGTGAAGTAAACAGGACCCTTCGTCTATTATTTTGCTTTGCATATATTAGGTAAGTTAGCTTAGGTATTTTAAAAATATTTAAGCACAAGGGCGTACCCAGATAGGGACAGGGGGGGGCAGCTGCTGAAGATAAAATAAACGTCAATTTTCCTGGCAAGTGGGAATTAAAAACGTGTTATCTAGTCTGCGCAAAATGAAGTGTTAGAAAGAATCTTTTCAGTCAGATATTTTGATTTAATATTTTCTTATTTATAATTAAATATTCTACAACATTCGATATAGTATACTGCTAGCGATTCAATATAATTTAAATCTTCCGCGAAACCGTCGCATCTCGTAGTTTCCGCTCCCGACGAGACTTACAGGTTTATGTCTGATGAGCATACATCGCAATTATTTAAAAGAAAGCAGTGCGTTTATTGAAAAGATTGTTATAGACAAATTTTCGGCAAATCCGAGAAGATTACTATTAAATTAATATACATATATATTTTTATTATTATATATATAATATTTTGTTTTGTGTCAATCAAACTAATTAATAAAAGTCAATTTTTACGATTTTACCGGGCATCTTCTCGAAACAGGTATGAGCCGCCCCCCTCGCCTAGCTGAATTCCTGGGTACGCCCTTTTAAGCAATAATTAAAATTCACCGATTTTCAAAAAGCTGAAGATATTATGTACTAATATCTTAGTATCATTAGCTAATTGTGTACAATGAGTATTAAATGAGGATATTCAAGATTTTTATTTTTTTGAAGGCATTTTAGATTGTCAAAACTTTATTTGTTTTTGAGAATGACCAACACTTAAAGATTGTCGTTGTGGTTTTGAAGTTGGCTTTTGATTTCTCTCCCGTAAATATTTATAAATATATTAAATAAATCTTCATAAACCAACCAAAACTTTTTCTCTAAATTGACGAAATGACCACGATTATCCATAAATGTGTATAGCTTAAGGTGAATTAGGGAAATCAGTTTATGAGAAGAATATGTCAATCTGCATTTTCTTTAAACTGAACAAATAGGTGTTGTGTTTCTACTGCATGTGAATATCAGTTCTACTCCAGCATCCCATCTAATCCTAATCATCGAAGTCCCTAATCGAGCACCTCTTCGGATTGTGAGACCTACTTTAGATGCCATATTTGGAAATTAAAATTTTCTCTACTAATTATAAATGAATGGTTTAATGTAGTAGTTTAATGTTTACCTTAATAGACCATGTGACAATTGATAATCAAGTTCCTGGTATGCTTATAGATGTTTTATAACCTTCATCCAATGTTAAATATTGAAATTCTATATGAATATGCATGTTCATAGAATATATTGTTCCATTAGGAAGGTTTGAATTTACTTGATTGTAATATGCAAAATATAAAACAATAAAAGTTATTTTACAAATTAATTTATAATTAAGTAATCCCATAGTATATTAGTGAAAAATACTTTTATTATAATTAATTCAACACATAAGATCTATAGCTTTTTAAAACTCATCAGAATGTTCACAACTATCCTACTAGATACAAGCACAACCCAGTTTTCAACCATCTTCGCCTTAGATGATCCAAAGGTGGCACAATCTTATTGGCTTGCGTTCTTTTAATTCTCTGCCCCAGCATTTTAGGACAAACTATTTCTCTCTATCTGTTATAGAGCTCTGAACATGAATTAAATATAATTCGATCCGTTGAAAATAAACAAAGTTTTCTTAAGTATTTGAACAATTTTTGTTTTGTTTTTTAATATACAATTATTTTTAGTTTGTAATATGTAAACCTATGTGTTTTAAAATTTTATTAATTTTTGAAGTTATATTTGACCTGTAAAAATACTATATTTGTATTACACTTACCAATAAACTTCTCTATTATATGATATGCTAGTGGAACCAACATCTTAAGTTTGCCTCAAATTATCGCTATTCTAAGCATATCAAAAAGATAAAATTCTCAATTTCTCCTCAATAAGAAACTGAATTTTTAAATTGGTTACTTAAGATATAAAAAGTCCAGGAAAAGTTCAATTCTAACGAATGAACGAAAACGATATTGAAAATGCATTATTATAGAGCAAAATTAAGTAGTTTCAAGGCAACTATTCTTTGAAAATCTGAATATTATATATTATGTACAGTAATATCAGTATATACCGGGTGGTGCATCGCCAAGCGGAACATAGGAAAACCCAAGTAAATTTTAAGGGGCTCAATTATTGGCTTCCCTGTACATTTTATAGAAAAAATGTACCATAACTTTTTGAAGAGACCAATCTAGCAAACCCTTGTGCAAAGTTTCAAAAAATATTAATAAGCGAATTTTGAATTATTCAATTAAATGTAATTGCAAAATTAGCAAATTTTCGGTTCAGGTAAAACCAAACGGGCACCAGTAAAATAAATATTGTCACTGACGTGAGGAAAAGTGTCAATAAATCAGTGACAGTCGACATTGGAAAACAAGTATGAATTATTCAATCGACGAAAAAATAGCCATAATTAAGTGGCATTGTGCGGGATAATATTAACATAATGTTAACGTGGCTTACTTTGAATGTATGGTTGTGAGATTGATAAAACCAAAAAAAAAATACATTTCTTGTATTCGGCTATACGTCAGATTTGACAAAGCCTTATAACAAATTGTTTCCTGGTGACTGGTGTCTGGTTTTACCTGAACCGAAAATTTGGTAATTTTGCAATTACATTTAATTGAATGATTCAAGATTTGCTTATTAACATTTTTTGATACTTTGCACGAGGGTTTGCCAGATTACATTTCTTCTGTAAAATGTACAAGGAAGCCAATAATTGACCCCCTTAAAATTTACATGGGATTTCCTATGTTCCGCTTGGCGACGCACCACCCGGTATATACAGGGTGTCCGGAAAAAGGAGGCCAATCCGCCGGCCACATATAGGGTAGACGAAAATAATGCAACTTTCGTTATGCCATTTTTTATTTGAGCGCTCGGTATTCAATATACAGGGCGTCAAAATGAGAAATATAAAATCGTTTTTTTTGAAGTAAGTCGAGTGTTTCATAAGATATTAAATTAAAATTTGGTGTGAGGGGGGTTTTTGGAACGAGAAATTGAAATTCGCTATACCTTGCAGAGGGCGCCAACTGTGGTAGGTTGCATGTGTTAAACATATCAAAACTTTTTTGTACCCCTGTATAATAAAGTTCAAGTAAAAAATTCTAACTATCCAATTTTACTTGTAAAAAAAGTATTCTTGGTAAATGTCGGCCTGAGAATCTGTTTATGATATATCTTAATTTTTAAATCTAAATACATCTTAACAAGTTAACAAAATAAACGTACATTATTTTTCTAAATTAATGCTAAATTACTTACTATAATAAAAATCTTATAATAATGATCCTAAATTATTTGTTCTACGTGACCTCCATTTGTATACACATACGAGCCCTCTTTATTAAAGAAATCTAAGGCTTTGTATAAAATATTTGGTTTCAACCTGAAATGCAAGTTGCAATGATTCTTTCCCTTAAATGATCGTGGTTTAAAATCGAAACCGTATACACAAAGTCTTCATACATCCCCAGACTGAAAAATCCAATAGTGTAAGGTCGGGCGAACGGGGTGGCCACGGAACAGGAGCATCTCGACCCCGATCAATCCAGCGATTAGGAAATACTTGATGTAAATAGTTCCTAACATTTATAGCAAAATGAGCCGGAGCACCGTCGAGTTGAAATCAAATATTTCGTCTTAAATTTAGAGGTAAATCATTAAGCAAATCGGGCACTATTTCTTGTAGAAAAAACAGAAATGAATCACCAGTTAAATTACCTGGTAAAATGACAGGTCCTAAAAGAAAGTTATCCACAACAACTGCCCACACTTCACTTGATGATGTGTCTCAACTATGGCCCTGGGATTCTCTTCAGCCCATATGTGTTCGATATGGATATTTGTCATGCCGTCTCTCGTGAACGTGGCTTTGTCAGTAAACAGAATCGCCCTTATAAAATCCAAATTTCTATTATTCGTTTCACATAACATCTACAAAAAGCAAGTCTTGCCTCGGGACCGTCGGGTAAAAGACCTTGTACTTTTTGAAGATGAAATGGGTAAAGTTGTTGACTCCGTAAAATATTGTGTCTCAGCTTTCCCAATATTTCTCACCCGTTCAGTCAAGACCCTAGTACTAATGTTTGGTGATTCTTCGACAATTCTTAAAATTCTTCGTCTTGCCCTGGTTGAACCGCACGAGGTCGGTTGCGGGAAGTTTCAGCGAATTACCCTTCCGTCTTTGGCTGAAACTTCTTCCTTAGGCGGTTAATCAAATTTTAAAAAATCTTTTATTTTGGGATGAAATCGGTTTGGGGATGTCTGAGCATAGCGTCTAGCGGCTAAACTAACATTGGAGTCACATTTTCCTAGTTGAGAATTGACAGGTATTTACTTTTTACAATAATATTTAAAACTTACCAAACATTATAACAATATCCGCCAATTCGGAAAAGTGTACGTTTTTTGGTTTATGGGCCATTATGGTTTTATAAGTTGTAAGAAATCACACCAAATACAAATATGTAATTAAAAAATGTAGATTTATTTAAAGAGTAATTGAGAAGCTTGTTAAGAGCGTCAGACGCGTTTAAATTTATCACTTTGACAGTACGTAAAAAGTTGGTAGTGCCCGAGGTCAGCCAATTTGTTTAGAAAGAAGTATCTAGATTTTAAAATTAAGATATCTCATAAACGGACTCTACGGCCGGCATTTACAAAGCAGACTTTTTTTACAAGGAAAGATTGGATAATTTGAATTTTTTACTAAAACTTTATTATACAGTAGTACAAAAAAGTTTTGGTATTTTTAACACATGCAATATACCGCAGGTGGCGCCCTCTACAAGGTATAGCGAATCCGTAAACGATTTCAATTTCTCGTTCTAAAAAACCCCCTTACACCAAATTTAAATTTAATATCCTATGAAACACTCGAGTAACTTCAAAAAAAACGATTTTATATTTTTCATTTTGACGCCGTGTATATTGAATACCGAGCGCCCAATTAAAAAAATACATAACGAAAGTCGCATTATTTTGGTCTACCCTATATGTGGCCGGTCGATTGGCCTCCTTTTTCCGGACACCCTATATAATCGGGCAGCCATAAATATAAATTGCTAATGATCTAGAATAATGTATTTGGTAAACCAGTAAATTCCCATGTATTTCCTAATAATAAACACAACTTAATTTTCAAAAAAAGTCGTACCTTTCTCTCTCATAATCACTAAGCATCGCATAAGGCTTAAGCCTAGGATGCGTTTTATTTCCATCCCACCCCGAATACGAGTCCCCGTGCCTCCACCCATTTTCCAACTTCCTGGAGGCCCACGCATCATGATAATGTTCCGAAAACTGCTGTACAATGTTATTTAAGTCGTTGTTTAACTGCACCGAAGACGTGTTAATGGGCTGAGGGTTGTACGGTCCGTCTGGGCCGGACATTGCTGCTTTGTTGGAGTACCACTCGTCATCGTAGTTCTTCGAAAGAGAATAATCAGGAGGCAGGGCACAACCGATTGCGGTAAGACAAGGTAGTGCTTTACCGAATAGTTCTGGATCGTAGTCCATTTTACTAAGCGAATCGAAAATGTTGGAGAAAAGCATCATTGTGAGGCGCTTTTCTTCGTCGCTGGCTGCACCGTAGAGTCCTAGAATAAAAAGAAATTTTATTCTAGTAAAACTAGTACATTACGGTAGGTATAGTAAGTACTACTAAATAGGTTATTTATTTCCAGTGCTTCTAAATAATCGAATTTCTAATATCGTTCGCTCGTTTAAAGCTACCAAAACTTTAGATACTATAAAGGATAAATTGCTTCTTGCTAATTTATAAATTGTCAATAGATAATAGATCTAAAACACTATCTAGATATAGTCGCTTTCGCTCTTATCGTGCGGGTTCAAAGGTCACCACGTAATATGAATCAAATTAAAAAATCAGTGGCTGCCAAAATGTTATTTTCTTGAGAGTTTGACAATACATTGAACGCCGTCATGTGACATATTAAAGCCGCGTATACACCTTAGATCATAATTAATAACTGACGTGATGCCTTTAACGCAGTAAAAATGTCTGCGGAATACTACGTATCCGAGATTCGACATGTAAAACATACGTTGGTTATTTCCTGTCATGACGTGAAAAAGCCCATAAGTATAAAGCCCGTTGGGTATATGCCTCATCGGTATATGCCTAGAATCCCCGATATTCTACTAAGTTGCCAGACATAATATTTACTTTTCTTTTTTGAAAAATTGTCCGAAATAGACGGAATTCTCAATAACAATTGTTCTTTACGCAATAATATCTAAATCTAAGCATTTTATATTTTTTTATGAGAGAAAAATGCCTCCCTAGCCTTTCATTAAAATTGTACATATTTCATTTAAAAATGGTTGTTACCTAAAAAAAAATAACCTAAATTGAGAAATTAGTATACGATTTAGCATGACCCTATGTATGTGCATAAGATACTAATTTGTCGATTTCAGGGCAGAGCGTCTAATTTTTAACGATTATTTGATCTTGTCTTCTTCTTTGTTTATGTGTGATTAAGTTTTTTTGTAATAATTATTGGGAAACTATACATTTTGGTATAGTGACAAACAATTAATTTGTATTGTGTGTGATGCAGTGCAGTCAGAGATCAGAAAACTACTTCCTTTTTTTAAAGTTCATGTTACAATTTCACTTTTAAAATGACATTTTAATTTTATGATTTATTATTTCTCGTTCGACCCAATCTATACGTTGATGCATAGAAAATTAAAAAAGTTGTGTTATCTTTTCTTTTGTATCAGTTAAAAGTCAAAAAAGATAAAAAATAACTAAAAAAAAACTGGTGAATGCGGCTGGCATTTCTATCTCCCAGCGCATTCACCAATTCATTTATTTAACTTTGTTTAAAAAGATAAATACGAGGCGAGCTACAACAGTTCTTTAAAATGTCGTTTTCTTATGAATATTTATTTATTTACACATTACAAGGCAAAAAAAGATTGAAACTAACTATTAAAAAAATGGAGAATGCTCCGGGCATATCTATCTCCCAGCGCATTCACCAATTTATTTACTTACCTTTGTTTAAAAAAAAATTGTACTTTTTAATCATACCTAAATAATAAACGAAATGCAAAAAGAAAACTAATTATTTTAATAACGAAAAAGAAAATAAGGGATTGCTTAGAATGTACAAGAAGTAGCTTAAGCGCTTGGAATTAGTTTAAGAATGGTGCAAAAGGTTGTATATGAAAACAAGAACAATCTTATTTCCAAGCAGGAAACAAAGTGTAAAAGGAAGAAGCCGAAGACTGAAGATTTAAGTGAATGTGTAAAAATGAAGTAACAAATTTGACTACAAAAGGAAACTAATTATAACTATCATTATCACTAACAGAGTCGGAAAACTCTTCGTCATTTTCCGAATATTCTTCAAATGAAGTAATGATCAATGGTTCAACTTGGATATCGAGTACTTTTTCTCTCTTCCACCAGATTCTAATAATGTTTTCTGTGTGATCCACCGATTTCCGCCAATACTCCTTTGTGATGTGATTCAATGCCTCATTCCAAACAGCTTCAACCTGGTCAGATCTAAGCCCAGCACCCACATGCTTCTCATAATAAGATTTTGACGCTGCCCATATAAGCTCAATGGCATTAAACTGGCGACAATGGTATGGTGGCAATCTTAAAACTTCATGGCCATATTCACGTACTATTTCGTCAACAGCATATATTTTTGGTCTTTTCAGCGATTTTGCAATTGAAAGAAGTTCGGATTTTAGCATATATGGCAAGGGATTCTGATTTTCTTTTACTAACCATTCATAAATTTCGCTTTTTCTCCAACTTCCATTTGGTTGTTTATTCAAAATTCTTGAATGATACGACGCATTGTCTAATACTATTAAGGAAGGTTCTTGCAAGTTCAAATCATTTTTCAAACATCATTCACAATTCATATTGTCATGATAATCCATACTTTTAGACTTAGAAGAAAAAATTAAACTTGCACTTGGGACGAATCCCGTTGAAGACCTGGCATGTAAAATAATAAATCGTTTTCCCTGACCACATCCTTTTTTTCTTTTCACGCTTTTCACAGATTCATCTTGCCAAGATTTTATTCCACTCCCGTTTGAAAATATCGAAGTTTCATCTAAGAATACCCCTTTCCTTAACTTTGATCACCGTCTATAGATTACAACTATATTGTAATCTATAGACGGTGCTCTTGATTTTTTATTTTGTGTATATTGTCTTAAAAATCCTATTCGTTGGCTCACAATATTTAGTAGTTCACACAAATATCTTCTATTGCAGTCTTTTTTATAGCGAAAACCTATGCTTTTAATTAATTTTGATAAAGCAGAAAGTCCAATTTCCAAAGTGCCGCGTTGCTTTAAAACATCCCTCAGAAATGGCAGCGTTATATTTGTTTTTAGCCTATATAGTTCATAAATCCTATCCCTTACTTCCATTTTTACACATTCACTTAAATCTTCAGTCTTCGGCTTCTTCCTTTTACACTTTTTTTCCTTCTTGGGAATAAGATTGTTCTTGTTTTCATATACAACCTTTTGCACCATTCTTAAACTAATTCCAAGCGCTTTAGTTACTTCTTCTTGTACATTCTTAGGCAACCCTTTATTTTCTTTTTCGTTCTCGAAGTAATTAACAACATTAAGTACCATTTTTTTGGCTTGAGGATTTAGAAATCCACAAAAAAGCTTTTTCTTTTCCATAATTTGAAATTTAAATTATCTTGTGACAAATAATGTCATCCGTCAATCGAAACGAGACAGGCATGTTTGTTATGAAAGTAATTGTTTTAGAACCACTTTATCATTTTATCTTCTTTTGATACAATAACGTTTATGCATATATCTGTTTCGTTTATCTGACGCGTTGTAGTTAAAAAACGTTGTTGCGCAAATTGAAATGAAACGTAACTACAAAAGTTTGTCGTTGATAATACGATACACCCGCACGATAAGAGCGATTTTGACTTTATATTCCTATAATGATCTAGACCCTAAAATCATATAGGTATATACTATTTTGTAGTTTAATCGTGGGCCTTCATGCATTTTTGTTGCTTAACTTTATTAGATAAATGATGCGAAAAAAATTAGAAATCAATATTTTTGATAAGGGCTAAGTTGAGTCAAACGTAAAATTTTAAGTCACAGAATTCATTCAGAGTAAAAAACTGGAAATCGTATTTTACTCTTATTTTAACCAATTCGGTTAATTTGGAGATAATAAATATAAATTTTCGGCATTATTCTGAATTGATTTGGCTTAATTTGAGAACAAAAACTAGAAGTTTAAAAAAACTTTTTTTTTCTTTAATTGAAGAGCGGTGCTTCAATTCCTTTCCAAAAGCATCTATTTTTGTATGGTTGCTTGGACTTTCTATAGAATACCTATTATATTGGTCTGAAGATTTAAATGGTATTACCTGATAAAATTAGAGTTTTGCAGATTGTAAGACTTAAGTTGAGTTAAACTGATTAATTAAAAAAAAAAATAAGCCCTTTCGGTCAGCTTTATTAAAAGTTATATAATAATATAAGACACAAAAATAGCAAATATTAAGTACTTACTTATCAAAAGTACTTAATATATGGTAAAAAGGTCGATTTGGAAGCTCACAAGTTTTTAGTAATTTAATTTTAAAAGTGTTGGATTGGTTATTATTGAGCTTTTATCTTACATCTCTCTTGTATACTATTGGTTTCTAGTTATTTATTATTAGTTTTCCCTTTTATAAAAAAAAATAAATATAAATATTTTATAATATATACTGGATTAAGGAATTTGTGTCACATGTACTTTTCATTAATTTTAATCGCAAAAAGGTTTTGGCTATGTATCTATAATAATAGTGCAACCTAAATTCCAAAATTATTTAAACTAAGCTAAGAAATTTTTTTTAAAATCCAGGCAAAGAGAAAAAATATAATTATGATAATGAAAATTAAAAAAATTCTTTTAAGTATTATTATAGTTTTATTATATTTCTGTGTACGTTCTATTGCTGGTTTTTGTACCAGTCACTTGCTTTATAATATTATTCTGTTTAATCATTTTAAGTTTTAAGAAAACTGCAAAATTTAATTTAATTTTTCTATAACCCTCTTTTAATGAAAATGCCAGTTTCTATAAGCTAGTACAATATAAGAGTAAAATTCACTTACCTTGTCCACCACTAGAGCCATAATACTTAGCACACCGATCATAATGTAATGTCAACAGCCTTAAAGCGACAGTTGTGTATTCTGATAAATTTGATACGTCAACGGTCAATTTTCTCAATAACTTCAGCAACATTGAAGGTTGTAGCTGACTTGTCAAGGCGACTAAAAAGTCTGATACTGCCTCTCTTTGTCCTTTAGTAAGCATCCTATTTTTAGACAGCCTATAAACTGTATGTAATGTAGCATCGAGAAGTGACGCATAGTTTTCCGCTTCACTATAGAATTTACTGTGCTGAATTAATAATGGTAGTATGGAATTGCCTATGTAACGGTTCATACTCAGAGCCATGTCAGATTCGCTACCATCATGCTGAAATAGGTATTTGCTACAATATGTTTTGCTTCTTAAACCCGTTTTACACTATACAACTTCGCAAATGTTCTTGCATAATTTGTATTTCAAATCTTAATATACATTTTATGTAAACTTTATGTAATAAAACTTTTTAAACTTAATTTGGTGTGTCCCTAGAATTTTTTTTAAATATGATGTAAGAAGAAGAACCCGAATTAAAGGAAGAATTCAATTAGCTTTTGTCCCTTTCCATACTATCGAAAATGGATGTAGCTTTAATTTGATAGAAAATTATATTGTGTCAATACCATGAATACCAATTATTAAAATGATACCAAAAAAACATTTTCCAACTTAAATTTGAAACGGTAATGGATTTTTTTTCATGGCATATGCCCAATTTTAAAATATTCATACAAATGTTCTTTTTCTCTAATCATAGGTTTGTATTGTAATTTTTGTGTTATTTTTTTTTCTTGATATCTAGAAAACCATGTAGTATATTTGAAAAAAAAAAGTTCGGAGCGGTTTCTTCCCCCAAATTGTATAGTGCACGAAGGCACTAAAAAATAATAGACAGCTAAATATCGAAAAGTCAAAAGGAGGAAGAAGTAAATAAAATTGTTGGGCTTTATTACTCATTCTTTAAAGGATATTACTGATATTTACTGTTAAGATTTACTGTTATTATTCATTTGTCATAATATCTTAAAGAGAATCTCTGTATTAGATATGATTACGTTAAGAATTGAATGTGACTATGTATAGTTCGAAGTTTGAAAGTAAGATTCTTTTGACTTTTTCGTAATTTATTTGTTTTTTTTTTTATACTTATATAAATGGACAATTTTATTTCATTATATTTCACTTGCTATATTTCGATGGTTTATTTATTCTTGAAAAAAAACTATTGCACAAGAAATCGCATAGTGTAAAACTACTTTTAGATATAGTTGTCATAAAACTTACCCTATCAAGCATGGTGGCACACCTCAAATCGGGTAAGAAAGCTTCTTCAAGCAACTTAAAGAATAACTCTCTAGTTTCGATGCCATAGACCCTCTCGAGAAACAGAACTACCGATTGTTTGTGTGGCGGAGTCAAGCCAGAGGGCATATCCGACTTCGGCCTCTCTTCACCTTGAGCAGGATTATGGAGCGTGAATTTTAAACTTAAAACACCTTGAAGATCTTCTAGAGGGACCAGTGAACGTAGAATGGCTCTTGCACGTAAAGATTCGTTTTTACCCTAGGTGGAAATATGCCTTTTTAAAGTTAATTTCTATAAAATAATAAAAGATAATTGCGGTTATCTATGGGATGTTTCATTTTCATCCCTTTAGGATTATTTTCTTAAGTTCACTAGGACTAGTAGATCCTACATCTACATCTGAAGCATATAAGTTAAAATTCACTTCAAAACAAAAACCTCCTCTGCACTCCCATATTATTTAAGTATTGTATTGACCAAATAACAAAGCCTTACTTTAAAATTGTCATCACCAAGGAATCTTAATCCAGTCTACCTTAACAAACTCCTCTTGATTGTAGCAATAAACCCACAAATTCTTGCATCTTTCATATACTATTTCCATAAAAAGAGACTTTGTAATTGTTAGTTATGTAAAATGTAAGTAAGAGTAAGGGGATTGTTATTTAGGGAAAATACATACAAGCAGACTTACTAACATTCAAAGGAATAATGAGGTTTTAAGGATTAAGTTGAAAAATATTTAAAGATTTTAGTATTGTATACTTCACAGATGGCCAAATACATTAGATTTGCACTTCTTCATTTTTACGCAGATGATACACAAATGTATAAATCCTGTAAGTTACACCAATTGCTACAAACCATAAATCAATTGCATGAAGATTTAAGTACGCTTCTTTCAATCTCACAGAAACATTGTTTAGAGCTCAATCCTTCTAAATCTCAAGTCTTACTTTTTGGTAGAGACAGGGCACAAAATTCACAATTACCTAATATTAAATTAACGTTAAATGACGAAAGTCTTATTGTCACCGATTTTGCTAAGAATTTGGGCCTAATTTTAGATAGCAGTTTAAGGTTCACTCAACACATTAATATGTGTATAAAGAAAGCCTTTATCAATTTAAAACTTATATTTAAGCAAAGACACTTATTAACAACTTCAATGAAAAGGATGCTCTGTGACTCTTTAGTGCTTTCCCATTTTAATTTTGCAGATGTGTATGGACCATGCTTGCTAGAAAGAGATAAATACCGTAGCCAACTAATACAGAATCATTGCGTAAGGTTAATTGGGGGTCTGCGGGGCAGGGAACAGGGAGTATCGGCTAAATTAAGAGAGTTGAACTGACTTAGAATGAATGAGAACGAATAGAGGCGAATATTTATACAAAAAAATTAAGTTTCGCACTGAAATACATAACTTAGATCTTCGCGACAAAAGCTCTATAACCATACCACGTCACTCCACGTCTATCTTTGAGAGATCTTTTATTTATAATATAGCGAAGCTTTACAACAGGATTCCAAATAATTTGAAACATTTGCCGGAAGTGTCTTTTAAAAAAAAAAAATTAGGTCTTACATTAAATATTTGATGTAGTATATTATGATGTTTTATAGTGGCTAATCTGATTGCAATAATGTTTAGGGTGTAGTACTTATTGATATGAAATACTAAACTCACGAATTTACATATAATTTGCTTTTTTTTATATAAATTATAGTACCTATGTAAATTGTTATGTAGTTAGTTTTAGCTTAAGGTATAGGGTTCAGTAGAGTAGCTATAAGCTAGACTGCGCCGTAATAGACCTTAGCAATAAGTTTATATTTTTGTATTATATGGAAAAATAAAATTCATTATTATTATTATTATTATTATTATTATTATTATTATTATTATTATTATTATTATTATTATTATTATTATTATTATTATTATTATTATTATTATTATTATTATTATTATTATTATTATTATTATTATTATTATTATTATTATTATTATTATTATTATTATTATTATTATTATTATTATTATTATTATTATTATTATTATTATTATTATTATTATTATTATTAAATGATTAAGACAACCTTTTAATATGCATGGTGGAATACCATCTGGCCGAACTGTTTTGTTTATTTTGACCTTGATGATCATTTAAAATTTCATCTACAGATATCAACCGAGCCCAAAAAAAAAAGGCTTTGTGGGTGGGCAATCTAAACCATTATTATTTATGTACAGTGATTTGAAAAAAACTGGCATCTCAGATTTCAGGAGCGTACGGATTTCACAAAAGACCAAAATATATCGGGATTTATTTTTTAACCAAATTCCACATCCCTCTAAATTATTAGTATTAGGAGAACTTTAATTTCAATCTTATGATCAAATTAATAAAAGTTCATATTTACCAATGAAATGACAGCAGAGTCTGGAGCACATCTTCCGAGCAAATCTACTAAGGTACAATAGAAATTTAAAATAGCCGCCCCGGTGTCTATATAGTCCTCATCGTCGTCGCTTTCGGGCAAAGGATGCGAAAAGTTCTGCAGGTTGACTGTGCCTTCGGGCGCGTCCTCGAGCATTTTTCGTCGATCGGTGATCCTCTCTGACATCTGAAAAATGACTATGAGACCAAACTCCTCTGAAAAAAAAAACGTTCTTGCCTTGTTGGCATCGACGATTGCCTTTAAAAGACCTTCGCCTTCACCTCTAAGAGCGGGTCCCAAACACTCCGGTCTGCGGATCAAAAGTCGAATAACTAAATTGGCGTTTTCTTCCACGCTTTCGCCGTTCACCCAAACGCAGAATCTTAAGAAATCTAAATATCTTTCGCCTTCTACTGGATCCCAACCTAAATCTGGATAACCCTATAAGGAATATTACTTAAATTCATTAAAAACTAATTTACTTAAAAGATGGGTATACCTTCTCGACAAGTTCGGTATTAGACTGAAGCCCGCACCTAGACAAATATATGGCAATTTTTTCTAAATAATGTTCCCTCAAAGCCAGTGCTAATTCTGTGTTCTCCATAAGTGAAGAATATGCTACGTCTAAGGGGGTAGAACCTCGCAGACTAGGTCTAGATAAGAGAATGTTACTATTGTCCAGCAAGAAATCAAAATGTTCAAACATGGCTTTTTGATTTTGCCGCCCAGTTCTGCAAAAGTAGCATAAGAAACGGCAACAGGCCACCACCATTTCGTGCGAAGTATCCTAGAATAGAATATGAGTACATAGAAATACAGGTTAAGGTTTTATTGTGAAAATCTGGGTGACAATAAAAAGTGCCCTTTGAGGTCTAAAATATAAGAAAGGAGTATTCCTACCAAATACAAAGCAGAATATTCTATATAAATGTTGTTCGGAATATAAATCATTTTTAACTAAAATTTCAAGATGCATTTTGCATGCATTGCATTTTGAATAGTTTTTTATAGATAAAAAATTATCATTATTCTTATTATTAAAAATATTATGTTAAGTTTTCATATTGGCTTGTTTTTTCTCTTCAACTTTTAAATATTCTTAAATAAAACTTAATATAGACACCAAGTTAAGTATTTATTTACGCCAAAATTCCGTACTTAACAGAAAGTTTAAAAATCGAAATTCTGATGATAATTGGGTTTAGAAACCAGATGCAAACTTAAAATAAAGTGTCGCGCTATTTCGAGAAACTCTGGGTTATTGGTCCACACTGATTCAAAGTAGTTTGAGTACAATTGCAATTCAGAACTCGAATAAACGAGTAAGAACTACCCTTAGACAAAAACAAGCATCGGTAAGCGAGAATACAAACTGAATATTATGAGGAAACACCAATCACCTTGGCAAGACGTAGCTCGGGATTACGATGTAGGTCACAAAACAGTTTTAAAAATTCTAAAGTCAGCAGAAAAAAGCGCCTTTAAAATTAAACCAGTCCAGGAGCTTCTATTGTAGATTGGAATTTTGTGACCGTCATGAATATGGTTGATAATGGTCAAATACTTTTAGACTGGATATTATATATCAGACGAAGCTACTTTTACTATTAATAGAGACGTACAATTTAGAGTTTTCCAAGCCAAAATCTTATCACGTGGTCTTCGCAAATATCTACTATATCTTTTTATGTATAGGCATAGTTTATCTTTTTATGTAAATCCGTCAATTGCTGTTAATGGGTGGTCGCGCAGCATACACAACATCAATCAAAAATCAATGCGTGGAATGAAATCATTGGAGATCGCATTATTGGCCGAATATTTTGTTAACAATGTAACTGGTGACAGATATCTTAAATTTTATAATAAAACATGTTATATGTTTAAGGAATTGTTGAAAGGGATAGCGCCACATGCAGATTCTAACAAAGTGAGGATTAGTTGGCATTGGTTCGTTTTGTTTATGTTGGCGTTTAACCAATCTATTTTGCAATCCGGTAAATTGCAAAATAAACCGAAATTTTAATATTATTTGATTGTTGTAAAATTTACCCGATTAAGCACAAATTATGGGTGGCAACCCTAATTGTAAATTTTTATGAAAAATATGAATTAAAACTTGTTTATTTGATTAACAGAAAACACAAAACGAATATGTATGAACTTTTTTGTTATTGATACTGACTTAAGCATGTTAAACCAAGATTTAGACTCAGAAAGTCCTTTAATGATTGATGATTTTTATAATTAACAGCGTAAATTGTAGAAAAATATTTGAGGGTATATCTAATAGAAAACAAGTGTAGTGTACCTACTACAAGTAAGTGTAAAATAAGGGTATGAGTAAATAAATAAAAAGTTTTTTTTCTTTGTTATTAGTAATATAATTATTATTACAAGCATATGTTACTGAGTAACTTGTTTATTTGCAATTATTAAAAGGTTTTATTTTTTACTTTTTCAAACAAAAACTAAAGAAAAAACACAGAACTTCACAAATGTCGAGTATAAACACAGAGCCGTTTGACAAAATGACATTTTGTGCATCACTAAGTTTTTGCTTGCGGTGTTGTCACTCCAAATTTTTTAGAAGTGGTTTTAGGAATAAAAATGTTATTTTTTTTGGTTTGAACATGGTATTTTTGCTCTTAGAATGGTTATCTATTTCCACTTTTTAGTTTTAATCTAAAATCCAACAAAAATGAACATCATTATATATGTTAATATATAGCTGAAAATTTCCTTTTTTGAAAATAAACATAAACTTGACAACAGAAAATCGGTGAATATGTTTGTAAAGAAAACACCTCCTTGCCCCTGAGCACACGTTGAACTCAAAGTTGTTTATTGATTCTAGTCTATCAATTTCAAGTTTGAAACTATCTTCGTATCTCAGAAATAAAAGAAAATAGCAAATTTTTGATTGTGGTATTGAAAGTTTAATAAAATGGCTCAGGTCCGAGCAAACCGCAAAGATAGAGATGCAAAAAACAACCGCAAAATGTGACCCAGAGAATAATTTCTTAATATTAATTTAAATATTCTTTATCTAACTTACTTTCTCTTTACTGGCACCAGTTTCTCCTTCAGGGTTAGGAGCTTGAGTACTCGCATCTGACTGAGCCTGCGACCTCCTACCGAGTGTGTTTATCATAACGGCCATCACATTCTCATGAATCCTTAAGACCCGAATTAAATCTGGATGTTGGAAAAAAGTGTGGTTATTAACGAGTTTCCATAGCCTCTCTCTCATAAGATCTTCTTCCTCTTGCGACATTTGAACTGGGAGCAGCGCACGAATTTGGCTAAGACCTATCCACATCTCGGCAACATCGATTTTGGTTTTTGCGTTTATAATGTAAGTTTTTTCTAAGGCTCTTATTAGTTCTCCCACTGAGTCATATTGTCGCACCAAAAGGCTGAAAATTCAAATTCAAAACAAATTTATTTATCATGAAGGTAAATAAATAATCATATACAAAATTGTAGCATAATAATATACATATGTTGTACAACCCACCAAATACATAATAAATAGGACCAGGTCTCGATTATAGAGAACCGTTTACACAGGTTCATCATAAGATAGAACCTGTGTGGCATAGCCCTTCAAAAACCTTAAAAGTAAAAAGTAAAAAAAAGATTTTCTTAATTATCGACACATGCATGTGTTGAGTATCATATTTAAGTATTTAAGTAAGGCGAAGCAGGCAGGGGTTCTGGATATGCAGAAAAGGTAAATTAATTAATATTTATAACAATAATAAGTAGACAGCAATAGAAGATCGAGCGGCTCAGCTCTTTTAATTTTTATTGTAGATTAAGTATTGTTTTTTTGAGAATCAAGCAGTTTATTACGAATATATTTTTTATATGCAGTAAACGGAAAACTTTTGCAATTAGCTGGAAGTCTATTCCAAAGTTGAGAGGCGACAAAAACAAAAGATTTTTGAAAATTTGCTGTTCTATGTTGTGGTATTCTAAATAAATTTATAAATCTAGTGTTATGCTCATGAAGAAAATTTGTAAAATTGTTAGCTAAATATAATGGCTCCCTAGTTTTTATAACTTTATACACGAAGGAATACATGTGATATTTTCTACGATTTTTCATATTTAGAATTAAGTTATTGTTTAAATGAGGAGAAATGTGACTTCTAAATGGAATTTTGTAAGAAAACCGCATACAACAATTCTGAAGTTTTTGTATTGAGTAAGCGGAGTCTTCAGTCAATGAATCCGAATATACCACATCGCAATAATCAAATAAGGATAAAACAAGTGTATTACATAAAAAATATTTAGTTTTAGGAGGTAAATGATTTTTTAAGCCGTAAAGTTTTCTTAAGCGCATGTATGCAATTTTCAGCTTATTCTTTATATGTGTTTGAAATGAAATACCGCTATCAATGTATACTCCTAAGTTTTTGACCTCTCGTACTACTGGTAGCTGCTCATTACGAATTTTTGCATTTAAAGTTGTTGCTGCATTAAGGGCGTTCTTTCCACCACCCAGAAAAATTACACATGATTTAGACGAATTTCATTTCAAATTATGGTCGCAGGAAAAGTTATCTATATTTTCTAAATCCTTATTAAATTGTTTTTCTATTATGGGTAGAGTTTCACGTGAAAATGAAGTATACAGCTGGGAATCGTCAGCATATTGTTGTAACATTGAGTACTTTATGCAGGATTTCATATCTGCAACATACAATGAAAAAACCAACGGCCCCAAAATAGAACCCTGGGGAACACCGGTAGATACAGGATAATAACTTGATTTTTCAGTTGTAGAAGTCTTGTTGATTACTACGCAATTCGCTCTATTATTAAGATATGACTTAAAGAAATCAATCGCGTTATTCGAAAAACCAAAATAATAAAGCTTTGCTAATAACATTTCGTGGTTTAAAGTATCGAAAGCTCTACTAAAATCCAATAATCCAAGACATGTTATTTCCTTTTTTTCCTAATTTTATCCTACAGTTATTAAGAAGGTGTACTAGTTATTAAGAAAGTGTAATCGTTATGGCTATTAAAAATGTATTTCTATTATATTCTAACATAATAATGTGCGATCATTTATTAACCTTTAAAAATAGGAAATGAGAACTGTTAATGCCTCACAATAAACAAATTTAAATAGCGGCATGATTTACTTTACAAATAATAAGACCCTATTTAATTAAATGTTAAGAGGCAGGAGGATACTTTATAATGAGGTCATTCAAACTTTAGATCTCAAATAATAGATGAAGCTAAGTCAGAGATCCTAAACTTGTTAATAATTAAATTATATATAACATATAAGAATTTACTTATTATTGTTGGGAATACAAGACATGTACATCTAATATTTAGAGTGATGTTCTTTGTTTTACTTTGTTAAAAAAAACAAGAGGACAGTTACAAGAGAATTCATTGTATAAAAAAATTAATGTGAAGGTGTTCTCCCATTTGACATTCTCCAATTTGTAGGAAAATCATATAGTAATATTTATCTATTACATATAGTAATGGATAAATATGTAAATCTATTATTACAAGTAGTAAATTTATTACATATAGTATGTCAAACTATTTTTAAACTCTAGTTTTAGAACAATTACAAATACCAATACAAGACATTTTATAACATAAAATGAGTTAAAAAGACTCACGTAAATTTACACGTGTTTGAACTTATCTGTTTTTCAGGCAAGATAATAGTTTTAAATTATTAATATGTAATAAAAACTATTAAATTGAGTTTCCATTACTTTTAAATAAACAAGTTGAAAGAGAAATTGATCGAAAGTCATTAAACTATGTAGTGTTGAGTACATTGAGCAAAGGAATTGGCAAAACACGTTAGTTTAAATAACATTATTACATATATTAGATGAGGTACCAAAAAATGAATAACAGTGTAAATTAAAATTAAAATTTAGTTTGTCTGGTATATGATTTAATACTTCGAATTATCCTCACAATGTGGGACAAAAATGTATCGGCAGTTGGCAACTGTTTACGATTAAACACTTAAAAAGAAGCCTAGGCTGGATTCAATAAAAAAAAGTAATAATAGAAATTCCTTTCTTTCTTTCTTTAATACGTAACATATCGAAAAGCTAAAAAATCATTGAAATATCTTTGCTTACTATCTTGATATTGGTAATACTGCCTAAAATGGTACTTCATTAATAAAAAATGAAAAAATAGTATTTAACTATATAGGGTACGTCCTGTAGGCGCACGTGTAGGTGTTGCTTAATCCTGATTTTGTTACATTACGATACTATCTTACCAAGCTTTAGTGGTAAAAACAATTCACCTTTACACTACAGTATGTCTACAGTATTTAATGTGTTTTCCTTAATATTACATTTTCAACTATGTATGGATTATATTTGCAAATAAAGTGGCATTATTTACCTAAACATTTCCTGAACCAAATTAGGCATTTCAATTTGTGCCTCCTCGGCCCATCTAACTATTGTGCTAATTAATATCTTCCTAAATACTTCTTCAGGAGTTTTCCTTTCTGGTTCTGAAAATAAAACATAGAAAATTTAGACTATTAGACATTAAATTATTGATACATACCAGGTTCTGGTTTTGGCTCCTCCTCCAACTCTTTAACAGCATTGATAATATTATACAGCTTCTTTAAAGGCCCTGGTTTAACCTGATTCTCTGGATTTTCCTCTTCTTCCGGAGCCTGAAGAGCTTGAAGGGACACATGGGTTAAAAGCTGACTATGAAAAGTGTTCATCCTTTCGCATAAATCATCGCCAAGGGGGCAATTTTCTTTGTCCTCTTCTTCCATGTTTTTAAAACCTGAAAATTGTGGCTTGTTACAAAGTGTATATAAAACTTGTGGAGCGTTGGAATGGATCATTTTTTATATAACAAGGCAATGCAAAGTTAAATTATATAGATAAAAGTAATAGATGTAAAGCAGGTAGAGCGCAGAAATTAATGAAAAATGGGATTCTACTCAAAAATAAAAATTTATGTACGAAACAAGTGGAAGAAATATTCACCGGGAAAACAGCATAAAATTAGCAAACCACTGATGTTTTACTTACTTGGAAACATTCGATTATATTTAACTATTATTTATGTTTAAACCGAAAAATACCATTTACAAAATGAGTTTAGTCAATGGCTTCTACGAAATATCTAAAATATATTTAACTACAGGATAAATTTAACATTGGGGAGTAAAAACACAATTTTTTACAAAAAAAAAATATCTACTTCAGGGTCGAATCTTTAAAAAATATGCTACTGCGTAGGAATTTAAACAGGTAGTTTTACGGTGCAATACCTACTAGGGAAATTAGTAAGCAAATCGAGTCGTAATATATTAATTATAAAGCTTAACTAGTGCAAACTTATTAACGTAAAATGAAACAAAACGTGTGGTTTAATCACTTTAAAGTCTAATAAAACATATTTTGGTGAATAAAAAATATTTAAAAGACAGAATAACAGAATAAGAATATTTTTATCCAGTATCACACTACTAAACAGCCAGTTGAACATTGAACTATCTAGACTAAGCTCTACCATAGAATAACCAGACAAATAGAAAAATACTCCAATGCATTGTAAATGGCACCTATTTGGACACCCAACTCGATCAGCTGGGACGGTAGTTGGGCGGCCAAGGAATTTCGCTCGCGATGCGAGCTGCTGAGGTGCCAAATTTTTTTTCTAGCGTGTCTATCTTGATTTGTCTGGTTATTCTATGATCATATTGAGTTGGGCGGCTCGACGGCTCACCGGCCGGCCTTGTGTTATTATTATGTTATTCTTATTTTTTATGTAAAAAAATAAAAAGCAAAAATTTTGAATGTCACTCATATTCTCACCGAATAAAATAGTTTTTTTTTTGCAATATAAAACCGCTCAAAATTTACCCTATCTTTTTTTTATTTATACGTTGTACCCATAAAGCCAAGAATTACCTAATGGCCAATAAAAAGTATCAATAATAATAGCAAAATTACTAAAATGAAGGGTTAAATTCACTCAGGTTTTAAGTTTGCTAAACATATGTACATATATTTGAATAAGTGTACAATGAGGAAGTTGCATGAAAAACAAAATAAGTTTTTTAGTATTAAAAACCGAAGAACAAAGTAAAATAATCAATAATATTTTTTTATTTTGCCTAAATCCGATTCTTTCAAAAGATATTCGAGTTTTTGTTTTGTATATATAGATATACAAAGCATGGAGTGACGACATTGAACTATCGTCTTATGACGTCACAGGCACATTTCAAACCGCTGTAACTCTGTCAATTTTGGAACTATGAAAAAAAGAAAAAACACGTGTTTATTTATTTTTCATTCCCAATCAAAATCAAAAATAAAAAAAATTGATGCAACTTCCTCATTCCATCTTTCTTCTTTCTAAACATTTTTTGAAACTGTGATTTTTCTGAAACTCATTGACGTCAAAGGCCTTTATGCAAAGCAACTCCCAAAGAGCGCTTTTTAAGATAAACCCTTTAGAAGTCGGATTTTTCTGTGAATGAATTTTGAACTTTTTGCGCGGTACCTCGCGGACTTAAACGGCTGTGGGGCCTAAACGGTAATGTTCCCGATAATGCGAATAAAACAGCCCTTTTCTACGTAAATGTAGCTTTCTTTTTTATTAAAACTATTTTTTTCCAAAAGAAACTCCTTCCGAGATAAACGAGCTCAAACTTAAAATTTTTTTTTTCGAAAAAAAAAAAGTGAATTTTTCGAGAAATAATTTTAATTTTTTTTGGTAACACCGTTTGAAAGCTTAATCCTTTAGGATTAAATAGAGTTATTATTCATGACGCTACGTATTATACAGGGTGAGCTGTGTTAACAAATATAAACCCCTTTTTGAGCCTTTTTTGACTGATTTTTTCTATTTTTCTTAATAACTCTTTATTGGCGGCACCTAGAGACTTCAAACTTTCAGCGTTTTAAGAACTTTTTAAATCCTATTTTTCGACGTACTCTACAACCTTCTACGTAGAGTAGTTTTTGCTCTACACCTTTTTTTAACTTTGACGCTTTATACCGGCATACCTATGACACCTACGAAAACCATTTTTTTTTCTGAAATCACCGGACACTATCTGGCTATAATCTACTAAAAATCGTTTTTCTTCAAATGTTACCGTTTTTCCGCAATGCGCTGTTATTTAAGAAAAACCCCCAAAAATAAGTCGTTCCAATCAACCAGTCACGGGAGCCAACGCATGGTACAAAATAGTTGGCGGTCCAGCACTCAATTGACCCAATGTAAAAGCATACGGACGACGTCACTATCGAGTCGCACATGGCCAGATGACGTAACCGCGGAGTTTTCGGTATTGTGACGGCAAATTCGGCCCATTTGCGTTACGAGTTAGAGTAGGAAAGCGATGATGTCTTGCACTGTTGTTTTCTCCGGACTAGCTGGTCGCTCTTGCCGGTTTTCTGACTTGTTTGTTGGGTCTAGGCGCCTATCTTTTTTTCTTCTGGTCGCATCAGAGTGCTTTGGCTGTTGAGGCTCGGAGCATAGGATTGACTGCCGGGACGTGGAAAGGTTGGTTATATTTATAGGTTTCGGATTTTCTGTGATTGGTCAGTTGGCGGCGCGGTAGACACGCCCCCAAAAGCGAGAGATTGATCCGTTGACCATGGATCATTTTCGGAGTGAACTTGATTTTAGGTTTATTTTAAAATGCATTTAAGTAAAGGCTATGTTCATTTTATTTACTTAATATTATTATTGAATGTTTATGTGTGGAAGAGAGTGGACTTTATATTGTTTTTTGAGTTTTTTTAATCAAGAAAAAACGCCCTTCCATGGGCGGTTTTCCCTCCATTTAAGAAGGAACTTTTTTAAATCATTATTCTCGAGGGCCCTGACCCGCTCCTTGAATTTCGTGTGTTTACGTTTAATAAACTCCTCTATGGTCTCTATACGACAATCGTCCCTGATATCTATATTTCTCACATATCTGGGCGAGTTCGTTATTAATCTTAACGTTTTGTTTTGAAAACGTTCGAGTTTTAATAAATTGGTTTTTGTTATGTTTGTTAAGACACAGGAACCATAGAGGAGTTTAGGTCTTATTATCTGTTTGTATAAGAGCAGTTTATTTTCAATAGACATTTTACTTTTTGGGCCCAAGAATGAGTATAATCCCTGTATGAGGCCATTGCACTGATTGAGCTGCCTTTTAATGTGGTAATTAAAGTTATTTTTTTCATCAAAATAGACTCCCAGGTATCGTACCTCGCTCTTCCAGGGGATTTCAGTGCCCAACACCACCAAGTTTGGAATGTCGCGGTCTACTTTTTTGGTAATTAAGATTGCCTCCGTCTTGTTTTCATTGATCTTTATTTTCCATTTTAGTGCCCATGCACAGATTTTTTCTAAATGGCTTTGTAGATAGGCTTTTAACTGATCCAGGTATCTGCAGCTGGCAAAGACGCAGGTATCATCCGCGAATAGCGCCAGTTGAGAGTAATGGTCATTCTTTGGTACATCCGCCTGGTAGATATTAAAAAGGGTGGGTGAAAGTGGGGATCCCTGAGGGACTCCCGCTTTCATTTCCCTATAAGGTAGGACTTTGTTTTCAATCCTTGCTGTAAAGGATCTGCCCTTAATAAAATTTTGTATTAATTTTATCATACCAGTGGACATACCAAATTTTGACATTTTAAATATTAAACCACCATGCCACACTCGATCGAAGGCTTTCTCGATGTCGAGCGTGATCATGGCGGTTGAATTTCTTGAATTAAAAGAGTCAATTAAATTTTGTTGAATTCTTGCCAGCTGCATTTCTGTGGAGAGACCCCTTACAAAGCCATGTTGTTCTTTAGGGATAATTTTGAGTTCTTCTATTTCCTCTATCAACCTGTTTAGTACCGCTTTTTCAAATATTTTGCCTATTGTTGGTAACAGGCTGATAGGTCTGTAGCTTTCTGGCTTGGCAAAGTTTTTCCCCTGTTTCGGTATCAATACCACTATTGCCCTTTTCCATGCTTCAGGGAAGTAGCACAGGTTTAGACATTGATTGTAAATTATTAATAAATCCATTAAAATGTTATCTGGTAGCATTTTTAGCATTTTATTATTTATGTTATCATAACCTGGTGCTTTTCTATTTAATTGTAGTGTTATGAGGTCTCTTATTTCTTGCAATTTGATTTTTTTAGGGGCTCTGATATTTTGTGGTGGTATTGCTTCTATTGTTTTGTTTACATTTTTTATTTCTTCTTCTAATATTTGATTTTCAGGACCTGCATTAATGTTAAATTGTTTTTCTAGTGAGTCATTAAATGCCTCGACTTTTTCTGAGTCCGAGTACACTAGACTTCCATCTTCTATTTGTATGGGCGGGTAATTTGTTTTTGTCTTCCCTCTCAGTATCTTAGAGACCCTCCAGTATTTTTTATGGTTTTCATCATCATTGTTTAATTCTTCTAAAAAATCGTTCCACCTTTCATTACTAAAATCATATATTTCATTTTTTATTCTTTTAGTTAGACTGTTTGCTATTCTTTTTGTTTCTGGGTCTTTATATAACCTTGCCTGTTTATTTAATCTATTTCTTGTTTTAATTAAATTTTTTATTCGCATTGGGAAAACCAGGAAATGGGTGTTTGGGATAGGGATTTTAGTAGTAGCTTTTTCATAAGCTAATTTTATTTTATTTGTTATATTTTCAACTTGGGTGTTTATTTCATTTGGGTTTGAAGGGGTTGGGATAGGGTTTTCATTTAATAGGATTTCTGAGAATGATTGCCAATTAGTTATTTCTTTTAGGGGTAGTGGGTTTTTTTTAAAAGTTTGTGCAATCATTATTGATATTGGGGAGTGGTCTGAGGAACTTAAGGAGTCCAGGTTTTCTACTACAATGTTGTGGCTAAGGTTTTTTATCACTGCTATGTCTAGTATATCAGGTGTTATATAATGATAATGGGTTGGCTCTTTAGGAGCTGCTACTTGTATTGTGTTTTCATTTATGTAATTTTCCAATTTTTTCCCGGCTGCATTGTCAATTGTGCATCCCCAGATTCTGCTTTTGGCATTCCAATCTCCTGCGGCTATTGTTGGAATGTCTTCTTTAAAAAGCTCGTCTAACTCTTTGTATTTTAACACTTTATTTGGTGGTTTATATACTGAGATGAGTAAAAGTTCTTTATTGTCTAGATATATTTTTATAGCCGTGTTCTCTATAACCGGGTCTGTTTCCCTTTGCGGTACTTCTTGATGTACTATATTATTTTTTATGTAGGAAAGCGAGAGTTTGAGAGAAGGATGGAGGGTGTCTGGCAACAATTATAAACGCGTCGTGTTCGTCTCGTGACGTCATGAGTTATTTTATTAATGAATTATTAATTTTATAGGGGACAATTTTAAACGGTTTTTTGATAAATTACTAGGATAAATAAAATGAATATAAATATTAATAAATATATATTTGAAATATACAGAGGGTATTGATATTACGGAACATTTATGAGGATAATAATAGTATGGAAATAGAATTATACGGGGGGTTTTAAGGTTTTAAGGCATTTATAAGGAAAATAATATTTATAATAATAGTAATAGCAGCATAAAGGTTAGGACAAGGTATAAATATCTGGAAAAAAAATAATAGTGATAATAGTTTTATTTTAGTTAGGGTTCTTTTAATGGGGGTTGCTAAATTGGTAATAAATTTATATTAATAGTTTATCAATTTAGAAAAAAAAGATATTGATGCGGAGTCAAAAAAGGTGTATTTTTTGTATTATTTTACTATATTACCGATATCACGGCTTTTATAGCTTCAATTCAATAAGTTGATAAATTTTTTTATTCGTTTTTTTTCCTTTAATTTTTTTTTATTTTATTATAATTGCCTTTTAAAATAAAAATTAAAAAAAAAACAAGAAACAAACCACTTTTTCCTATCCTAATACATTGCTTTTTATGGGACCTGATCTTTCTCTTTAGATTGTGACACTCGTATGAATCGTGGAAAAATTTGTCATAAAGCTTTTTTACTAGTTTTTGAATGGTGTTTAACCAGGAAAAAGAAATTTTAAATTCGAAGTATATTTTGAAAAAATGGTCATTTTGACGCCGGATTTTGTTTGAAAGTCGAAAATTGCAAAGAAATAGGGTTTCTGTTCATTTTAGAGTCAAATTGGTAATAACCTTTTTTAAAGGTACTTGAAGTATTGCAGGATAGAAAAATAAAAAATTGATATTTTTCCATAGGGCTCTTGATAATTCGATATTTATGTTTTACAGTTTTTTTCAAGTTTCTCCGATTCGTCAGTATTATTTTTATGTATTTATTTTTGTTTCAACTTAAATGTTTGTGGTGTTAATCTAATAGCTTTAACGGTAAGTCATATCTTTATATTGTAATTTATGTCTATGCATTGTTGTTTTTGTAATAGGGTTGCCTTCTTTTTTCTTTTAGATCTGACGATACCTTAGGGCGAAACACGTGTAATCGTTTAAAAAAAAAATAAACATAGACATAGACTTTGTGTCCCTCCAATTTCTGAATATTTATAATATTTAATCGAATTATTAAATATATAACAAGCATTTGGCGCCTGAAGTATAATTTATAAGCAACAATAAATTAAATTTGGTATTATAATTTTTTAATTGAAAATTAAAACCTTTATAAATATTTTAAAGAAACTAATGTAAAAAGTTACAACTTATTAAACAATTTTTTACCATGCAATAAAATTTATAATTAATGAGTGCGGTTATTAGCATGCAACATACAACACTATCATCAATCAAGCATAAACTCAAATTTGCAAATGGTATAGACGCATTTAGCAATAAGTTAATTTATCCTGTTAAGTACACTGACACATACAGTGACATCAATCTGCAAGCATTTGAGTATATATTAATATTAATATTATATTCCTTACTATTAAAATTGTGGTTGGCCAATTTTCTACGTACCTTGTTTCTGGAACTTACACAAAATGGCGTTCATCTGTTCCCTGGGGGGACACCTGAACTCTTTTGTTTTTTTAGCGGCCACGGCCGACGGTAAGTCGGATTGTTTAATTTCTATGTAGCGTCTTAGCTGGTCGGTTTGTAATTCTCCTACAAAATCGTGGCTAAACGCAATAATGGATTCCACACGATGCCGTAACTGGATGTCGCATAAGTGCTGCAATAGGTAGCACATTTGCAGTTTGGCTCCCTCTGCCATTTTCATTTGAAGTAAACCTTTTCTGTGTTCGTCTTTTCCATCTTTCTCAAATGTTGGATCCCAGGTTTCTGGACATATCATTATGAGAAGCTTCTCAACGTTTTCGTCACTTAGCATGCCGACTAACAATAGACGGTCCACTAATTTTAGTAAAGGTCTAAAAAATTTTTTATTGTAAATGGAATAAAATTTATTTAAAATCCGTGTTGTCTTACAAAAACAGGTTTTCATTTGATCCACCTATAGGATCTCTGTTGTGAACTTGATTGATTTCCACTGATTCTGCCAGAGCTGTCATAATATAGTCCCTCACAATGTCAAGTGGAAAATAGGGAGAGTACAAACATTTGATGTTCTCAATGTTTTCGCTAAAAAAAACGTGTTTATAGATTTATACAGTGCTTTCATTTCAAAACGATCCACCCTTAATAACTTTCTTAAAAAAAAAAAAAAAAAAAAAATAAATAATACGTTTAATTATGCATTTACTGAAGTTCTGTCAATCACCTCCTCACCTCCAGCTAACCTCACTTTAATATGTCAAATGGGAACCCCCATCGTGTGATACATCATAGTAAGCAGCGTAAAATTCTCTATTCAACGGTACAAAAAAAATGAAATCGGTAAATGTGTAAGCAAATAGTTAGCAAAAATGTCTAGAAATAATGAATATTTTATTTACGCCAAACTTTGGTATTTTAAATGAATACTTTTAGTGTGGTACCTACATCATTTTAAAATTCTTACATTTTTTATAATAGATCATCAAAAAAAAATTCAAGCAATTTAGAAGTTAAAATGTGTGGTAACAAACAGTACATTTAGTTCAAGCAAATTATTTATTTTTTTAAGTAAAGAATGTGTGCCGTTATTTGCGAGAAAAAAAAGAGTGTCTTCAAATTTTTTGCAAAAATCTTTGCGGTCTTATAACTTTGTATGTGTATTTATTTCACTTATATTTTTTGCGAAACCTACCTAATACTTTTTTACTACGTATAGGTACAAAAAAACACTGCAATACCTTACATTTTTAAGGCGTTTAAAAAGCAGGCGATTTATTATTGTTAAAACTGTCAGTTTGACGCCTGCAATTTTTCAATTTTAGTTAAAACGTGAGTTAATAAAATGGTGTATACGCTAGACGAAAGAATAGAAATAATTTTCTTTTATGGAGCTCAAGATCGGTGTGCTCGCAGAACCGCGAGAACATTTAATGAAAGGTATCAAGATAAAAACGTGAGTCATAAATACGTATTAGAATTGATACGAAAATTTGAAGAGACGGGATCGATTTGCAATAAGAAAAAATATGAAAATAGAGTTGTCGATGAAGCATGCCAAGTTGAAGTACTAGGACAATTTGCTATGGATCCAACTTTGTCTATACCAAAGGCCGCAAAACTAACAAATATTTCCACTGGTTCCGTACATAAAGTTTAAAAAAAATGTTCTTTCCTTATAAAATTCATATTCTTCATGAACTCGGAGAAGATGATTTTGATAGGAGAATTCAATTTTGTGAAGTGATGTGCCAGCGAATTGACAACGATCCCCATTTATTGAAGAACATTTGCTTCAGTGACGAATCGACCTTTTTTTTAAACGGCCTGGTGAACAGACATAACTGTATATACTGGGATAATGAAAATCCGCATGTTTTTCGGGAACGCCATACCCAATATCCCCAAAAAATTAATGTTTGGGCAGGAATTTATGGGAATGAAATAATCGGGCCATTTTTCTTGGAAGAAAATTTGACTGGCGAAATTTATTTAAACCTTTTAGAAAATGCAATATACCCTTCCATCATCCAATCTATGGAAAATCAAGTAGATCAACATGGTGCTATATTATTAAATGAAAATAATATACATTTTCAGCAGGATGGCGCTCCCGCGCACTACACTTTGGTAGTTCGAGAGTTGCTTGATGAAAATTTTCGAGAAAAGTGGATTGGCAGACATGGTGCAATCGAATGGCCTGCGCGGTCTCCGGACCTAACCCCACTAGACTTTTTTCTTTGGGGCTACTTAAAAAGCAAAGTTTATAAAACCCCACCTGAGAGTATTGAGAATTTAAAAAATAGAATATTTCAAGAATGCAGAGAAATTAGCAGGCAGACCCTTGCCAATGTTCGTAAGGAGTTTGAAAATAGGCTTTTTTATTGTCTTGCTAATACGGCGCGCATTTTGAACACTTAATAAAATAAATTTGTTAAACTAATTAAATTTGTTTTTCTACCCTACCGATTTACACTTTAATTGCTTCTTGGTCAATCAATTTTATTTTTTTTTACAACCATTTATAGCATAATGAATGCCCTTTAAGATAATGTATCACACTATGGGGTAGCCATTTAACATACCAAAGTTTGGCGTAAATAAAATATTCATTATTTCTAGACATTTTCGCTAACTATTTGCTTGCACATTTACCGATTTCATTTTTTTTGGTACCGTTGAATAGAGAATTTTACGCTCCTTACTATGATGTATCACACGATGGGGGTTCCCATTTGACATATTAAAGTGAGGTTAGCTGGAGGTGAGGAGGTGATTGACAGAACTTCAGTAAATGCATAATTAAACGTCCCCCTGTATATCTAATTTGACGTGTTTTTTTTTTGTTTTTTTTTTTTAAGAAAGTTATTGAGGGTGGATCGTTTTGAAATGAAAGCACTGTATATGAAATAATATTTTTACAGAATAAATTGGTTAATAGATAGCTTTTAATAATTAATCAAATAAATATAAACTATAAGAATACCAATAATCAGACAGAGGTAGAAAAAAGATCTACAACACGATATATCTGGAAATTGATTGATTGATTGAAAGAATGTCATAAATATATAAGACCGCTATCTAAAACGCCCCATCCACAAATCGGTTAATGTTTAAGATAATTTTGTGCACAAGGTATCAAATAGGTATTTTGAAGATCTTTTTGGAATAGCATTGGCTTTCAATTATCTAGTCATATCTGTGGTTAAACGTATCATATAGAGACTTTTGAGTGAAATCCATATCGGCTTTTATAATTTTTTTTTGTAAATATGTATCTTAGGTATTTAGGTAATAAAAGGATTTTAGACAAAGTCAAAGCAATTTCTAATAAATATTTTGATTCGTGCAGAATTCTTAAAGATCCAAATCTTTCGTAAGTTATAGCTAGACTTATGATTGACCAAGACGACAAATAAAACAAGAATTTTAAGAATGAGTTTTAGAGTACTTCTAAAAAAACTTTTGAGTATACCCAAAACCTTTTGATGATTCTTTTGATTTTTTATTAGAGTGTAAACTTCAGGATCAATTTCATAAATGAAATATTTTTCTAGGTAAACAATTAAGAGATTCACTTTTAAATCATTTATTCCTTTTATCCGGATTGAAAGTATTTTAAAGGCAATTTTATGATGATTCTTAATGTGTGATTTCATAAACAAAGATTTTGGTAGTTCTAAGTAATAGTAGATTTATAAGTTATAGTAAACAAGGCTAAAACTGAAGTTTTAAATATAGGGCATTTTATTTATTTAATTCAATCCTCATACAAAAAGTTTTTAAACATTATTACATAGTATAGTTTAAAACCTATTGACAAACTTTTAGAATTTTTTAGAAGAGTATATCTCTACACTTTTCTTTCTGAGGATGCATTTTGATTAAATATTTAGTTATTAGAAATAATATAAATTTAAAGATAAAATTGAATACTATACCAACAAAATATGGTAATAGAACAAACAGCAAAATAAGAGAATTAAAAATCTAATTTACGAGAAATAGCAAAAAAAAAATATTTTTTTTTAAAACTTACCTTATATCGGACATTTTCATTTGTGGTACGACCGATTCCATTTGCAGCTTCCGCAAACTATGTCCCATTTCAGGATCCTCGTAGAGATCTTTCAACCCTTGCCCAATTGGAATTACGTATTCATTTTTGCAGACTTCCCTACAAATATGCTTATTTATAAGCGTAAAGAAAAACATTTTAAAAAAACTTACATTGTGGTAGCAGTAGCCTCCAAATGCAAGGAAATCAGCAAATCGTAAAACCCTTGCCTCAATGGCCCGCTCATGTATTCTGATTTAATAGCATAAAGTAATTGTTTCTGGTCCACGTGCCAACATAACGCGTGCGCAGCTCTGTAGTTGCTCTGGTAACATAGAGCGGAGTAAAGTGTTAAAGTGTGAGCATGGAAACTTAATAGTTTGTCCATCTCTATTAACTCTAAAATATCGATGCAGCGGTCTTCTTCTGGTATGTGAAGGGCGAGCATCGAAATTGGGTCCTCGCATAACATGGACCAACCTCTAATATCTGACAGTTTAAGGGCATGGACTTGAAGGTTATTATTTGGGACCTAAACAGGGAAAAAATTTACAACTTTTTACAAATTTACGCTAGAATTGCAACCTTTGTGGTCCTATATAGGTTATTTGCAAATTTCTTCAGTTTTTTTGCTTATTAGTTTTAATTGTAACTACAGTATACCCGCGGTAACGTGAACTTACGATTTTATGAACAACTCATTAATGTGAACACCAATATTTTTCTATGTTAATTCTATAGTGTGAACAAACCCATATTTCGATAATGTGAATTTTAAGAAATCTTTAGTAATCCTGTGCAGACTTGTCTAGGCTTGTTAGTGGATATTGGGTTTGGATATTTGGTTGGATTTTTTTTTTGCAGAAAACCCCAAGATAGAAACTTTGCTGTATAAATGGTTTACCAAACAGCGTGAACGAAATTTGCCAGTTATGAGTAATATGCTTAAAGAAAAGGCTCTAGATTTACATAGAAAATTAAAACTCAACGATAAATTTAATGCAAGCGATGGATGGCTTCAAAAATTAAAATGGCGATATGGTATAAGGCTGCTTAAAATTGCAGGTGAAAAGTTGTCCTCGCAGCCTCACCTTGTAAATCCCTTTATTGAACGCTTAAGAAAAAAGATGAAGCAGCTTAATCTTAGTGAAGATCAAATTTATAATGCAGATGAGACGGGTTTATATTGGAAGTTATTACCAGATAAAAACTAAGTTGCAATTTTTGAAAAAACGGCGCCTGGCCTAAAAATAGCTAAACAAAGAATAACTCGTTTGGGGTGCACAAATGCTACAGGATCACACAAACTAACGCCTTTAGTATTAGGAAAAGCAAAATCACCCAGATGTTTTAAAGGATTTGATAATTCAGTCATCTATAAACGCACTAAAAATGCCTGGATGACGCAGGAAATTTTTAAAAATTGGTTTTGTTCCAGAGGTAAGTGAAAGTTTTGTTTGCTTTTTATTTTTTTTAGGACTAAATTGGGTTTTAAGGTTAAATCATTTTTACAAAGCAAAAACCTTCCTTTAAAAGCCGTTCTCCTGTTAGACAATGCCCCTTCGCATCCACCGGCAGAAGAATTAAAAACTTCTGATGGACACATTTTTGTTGTCTACATGCCCCCAAATGTTACACCATTAATTCAACCATTAGACCAAAATGTTTTGCGAATAACCAATCTATTTTACAGAAAAGGCCTATTAAGTTTAATTGAATCAAAGGGTCAAGGAGTAGCTGAGGCCCTAAAAGTTATAACTTTAAGACATGCTATTATGCAATTGCATATGGCCTGGCAAAAAAATAGAGTCTTCAGTAATTTCAAAATGTTGGAATATTTTGGGAAAAAATTTGGGGGAGGATGACCTACCTTTAGCTAGACTAAAAGAGATGTGGGAAAATGATGTTAGAGCAGCTGCAGTTAATGAAACCATTACATTGCTTAAACAATTGTACAGGCATTATTTAGTGCTAGTTACTCCTTTTAATTTTCGATTTTTGGAAATTAAAAGAAGAAAGTCTGTAACAGTTTTAGAATTTCATTGAGATATGATTGTTTTTAGATTGAGATTATAATCCCAAAGACACTGAGGAATGGAATACAGACGCAATGGAGGAAAATCTCGATAGCAATGATTCAGAAGATAGTGACTGCGAGATATTAACTTTTGAAGAAAAAAAAGTTACGCATTTGGAGGCTCTTGCAGCCTTGAAAATTATCACACAATGGGCCAATCAAAACTATGTCGACATAAAGGATATTATTACACTAAAGGGTTTAGAAGAAAAGGCTGTAGCCTTAAACCTGTCGCAAAAAAAAGTGTAAACAAAAATTACATCTTTTTTTAAATAAAACTTTTGGATAATGCTTAAAACTGTAATAAATAAATTTATAAATAAATACAAACATAAATAAAGTACAATGTAGTTCCCTTTTATTTTAATTTTAGCTATTTTTAATATATGCTCTATAATGTGAACATTTCAGTAATGCGAACTAAGTCGAAATTTTTTGAGTTCGCATTAACGCGAGCCTACTGTATGGTAGGTATGATAATAGTCCGTTTAATGCGTTAAGAAGATTATAAGAAAAAATAAACTCTACAAAGAAATTTAGTCCGGCGGAAAAGCGGGTTTACAATTATTAATTATTTCATATTAACCCTTAAACCTCCGAGGGGGGTCGCTTGAGGACCCCAAGCCCATTAATCCGACTCAAAGTTTTTTATTTGAACATATTGGCAACATTGCCGCTTGGTATCTGTTTGTGTTGGCGTTTGAACGCATTATTTAGTACGCGGCCACCATTCGAAGCGAGTGTACCGAGCTTAGACGTGATTTAGGTTAGTGGGGTCCCGCCGGTACCCCGCCGGGCATTTACGGCGCCATATTTAAAAAAAAATACAGACTTCAAAAATGGGTGATTTTTATAGGAAGCGATCCCTCACATAACGTGAGCTAGAGGAAATCGCCGAGGATTTGGATCTTGAGGCTGAAGTTGACTATGAGAGTGATACTTCTGAAAAAGACGTTTTTGGTACAGAAAATGTCTCGGAGACCGAGGATAATTTGGAAATTGGAACCACAAATACCAGTATTCGTCGAGCCTTTTTTACTGCTTCATTATCAAGAAATAGATTTGAAGAAATCTCAACATTTGTACGATTTGACGATAAAACTACAAGAGCAGAAAGAAAGGAGAATGACAAATTAGCTGCCATAAGAGAAGTATGGGATCTGTTCGTGACCAATTGTAAAAAAGGGTTTGAGCCATATGGCCATATTACTATTGACGAGCAGTTGGTTTGTTTTCGTGGGAAGTGCCCTTTCAGACAGTATATAAAGTCAAAACCTGGTGGATATGGCATCAAAATATGGGCAGCTGCTGACGTACAAACTTCTTATTTTTGCAATCTTCAGGTCTACACCGGAAAGCGTCCTGGCAATTTACCAGAAAAAAACCAAGGATACAGGGTAGTATCTGACCTGGTACAATAGTACCATATCATGGTACTAGGAGAGGGCTAACTACTGACAATTTCTTCACAAACGTCCCTTTAGCTAACTATTTATTATCCAAAAATCTAACTTTATTGGGAACTGTTCGTAAAAATAAGCCCGATACTCCTGCAATCCTAAATTACACTTCTAGGCCAATTCACTCCTCTATGTTTGCGTTTACAAAGGATCTGACAATGGTTTCTTATATTCCGAAAAAGGGAAGAATGGTTCACGTCCAGCCAACATGATGAAGACAAGGTCTCTGAAGAGGATGACAACAAACCAATCCGTATATTGGATTATAACCAAACTAAAGGAGGGGTTGATAATGCTGATAAGCTGGTAAGGGAATTTTCATGTGGTAGAAGGACAGCTCGATGGCCGTATAGGTTATTTTTTAATATTATAGACATATGTACTTTGAATGCTTATGTCATTATTGTCATTTATAGGGAGAAACATCTCCGATTGGAAAAAAAAATAACTCTTCGCGGCGACGTCTTTTCTTACTGCAATTAAGTGATGACTTGGCTCGATCTCATATGGAAACGAGAGCACAATATAGGAACCATAAGGAGCACACAAAGGCGGCTCTACGAGACTGTGGAATAGCAGTATATAAAAAGAGCAAGATGTTTTCAGTGTCCCAGAAGATGTGATAAAAAAGTGAACACTGGATGCAATCATTGTAAACAATTTGTATCTCAAAATCATAGAATAACCAAATAAAATATTGTACGTACTAAATGCGCATCGGCTTAAATCATTTTTCAAATTTTAATGGGCATAATGAATTATTCCTGATTTGTGTTAACTTTTTTTTCCTTCTCCAAGTATTTTGTTTGTTTTTAGAATGTATTTTTATTTTCTATTTTAGAATATTCAATAAAGTTTGATCAAATATATAAAGTATGTATAGTTTTATTTTTCCCTAGATCTAATTAACTTAAAAACTAAATTTAAACAATCTAAAATCATATGTTTAGCTGGGGTCTCTAAAGGACCCCGCATGGGTGTTTACGTGGATTTTTATAGCATGGGAATTTAAGGGTTAAACAAGTTAAATATTTATAAACACTAAAAATTTTACAAACACTTAAAATTATATTTAATAAAAATAGACTTGGTATATGATAAGTAATTCATGGACATAAAGCAGAAGCTTATTTAATGAAGTAAAAAAGATCAAACAATTTGAATTGTAAAAAAAATTGAGGTCAGAACAGCTATATATATCTCACCACAAATTCATTAATATTATTTAAAAATATGATGAAAATGTAGGTAGCGGGATTAGGGACAACAAATCAAATCTGAAGTTTTTAATTGGCCGACGTTTCGACGATATCTATTTTTCGTCTTTATAAAATTGTATATACATAAGGCAATCTGCGATCTTTTTTAAAACAGAAATTATTTAAAATGATATTAAATATTGTAAAACCATTATATACATATAATAAGAAAAAAGTGTTATAGTAGTTGTTAAGCAATATATTCTATAACAAGTGTAGAGCCATGTGAAACAATAGTGAGCAACTAAAAAAACAAACTCTCACGCAAAAACGCGAACTCTAGTTTTGCTATTCACATTATTTATGAAAATGTATTGCTAAGTTATTTTGTCAATTTTCTATTTCTTCGTTATTTCGTTCTTTATTCAGATGGTTCATAAACGATATAATATATGAAAAATAACATACTAACAACTTACCCTAGCCCACTGATGAGGTTTTAAGCATTGCACTTTTAATCTGGGAGGAAATTGAGGAATAACATGCTTTGAACTGTTTTGTAATACTGCCGCAGATAAAGGTAGACTCGTCGATGTTCTGCCTAATTCAATCTGCATTATTTCTTTACTAGTAGCTTCGACGAATATTGCTGGAAATAGTTTTGTTTCTGGTTCCATCTAAAAATTATGTATTTTAATGTGTGAAATTCAAATTCAAATCTATTAATGTTATTAATAAAACTATTAATACCCAATTTTTATTTGAAACAAACGCACTTAATTCCAAAAGATATATATGTATACAATGAGTAAAAGAAGGTTACTGAAATTCATTAAAACCTAAGATTTGTTCGCTGTTTTATGCCAAAATTCACTCTTATTGATTGTACTTATGTGAATAAAGTACTAAGCGATTATTTAATATGTCTAAGAAAATAATGATTTTATTAAATAAAACCTAATCTGGTAATTAACCAATTTGTATATTGAAATCATAAATGCATGTATACTTTTTAGTATAATAAATTTAGAATTTCATTTGGTAGTAATCGGTCATTGGAAAGAAATAAAGTCCTTAAAACTTAATAAATCTCTAATTCTTTTTGCTATTTTAGCAGTTTACTTTTTTTCTCATATTCATACAGGTCATTACTTAATGAATCATGTATTACTTAATCACATTATCAATAAGAAAAATTTTTAAAAAGTGTTAAAAGCTTATATGGATGCAGAGGTTTTTTAAGTTTAGCCATTTTAGTTTTAATCTCAGTTTTGATATATCCAGTTTTATACAGGGTGTCCCAAAATTAGTGGACGAAACGCGAACCCTGTATTCTTTGGTCAAAAATAACCTCACCTTTTCCTATAAACATATATCGGCAAACGCCCTTTTAAAGGGGGCACCTGAAGATGGTTTTTTCCACTTATTTTCGAAACGGGTAAATATAAAAATTTTAAATTTTGGTATTCTCCCAATTTTGATATGCTGAATTTAGTTGTCATTTCATAATTCTCATTAATTAGTCAGGTGCCTATCATTTAGGGGGTGAGCCTAAAAAAATACTTAAAAAAAATTGTTTGCAAAGTTTTTGTTTTTTTTTTTTTAAATTTTAAAAATTTAAAGCTTTTTACGTAAAAAAGTACCATTTGAGCCCAAAAATGGGCCTCAAAAAGCAAAAAAATGGGCCAACATAAAAGCTAAGCATTAACTTGCATTAAATGTCGCCTAAATACATTAACACTGTCAAAGAATAAGTCTGCATTGGGATTTGCAAGTTAAGCTATAAGTATTAAAAGTTTACGCAGAATGTAAATGTTAGTATTAGTACCTACGTTTTCTAAACAGATTACTAATAATCCTATGTATCAAAATTAGATCAAAAAAGTATTATAAATTTTCACTATAACTGAGAAAATGTCTAGGTCGATTAAATCTAAAATTTAACATATTTACAAATTTAGGTTATACCCTTTTTAACTGATCAATATATTTATGATATATCGGGCTCTAAAACAATCATGCATAAATCAAGGATAGATCTTGCTAATAAATTTTAAAAAAACTAGTGATTCAATATTACTAAAACCAGTATTATTCGAGATGTAAATCCTACATTCTTAATTTTTAATTTCTTTACAATTCTCTTAATAAAAGTCAAATAATAGCCTGGAACACAAAGTTACATCCAAATCCCTAATATAATCCACATACCTTAATTTAGACCAACATCAAGATAAACATCATATTTGTTCTGTACTTGCAGTGAGTTTTTTGAGAAAAGTATACAGGAACATTTTTCTGGTTGAATAAATAATTGATTTAAAGTGCAGTAATGTGTAAGTTAAAAATATCTGATAACAATGTTTGAAAATGTGATGCATTTTTAATAGCTCTTCTTTTTCCTAATTTTTTTTTGTATACAAAGTACTTCTGAGTGTAGTGTCTTGTTGTTATCATAGTGTGCGATTAAAATAGTGTCTAAAACTACGTTTTAATAGTTTTATTTGGTTAATATTTAGACGTATTTTTTGCCATATCAACTGATTATCAACTGTCATTTCATCATTATGGGCATTAATTCAGCCGACCTAAGAAAAATAAAATCTCTTATCTTAGATACTCTAAATGAAAAATATCTACAGGAGACAGTCGATAATGTAGCAGCAATGCTAGGAAATCAAATAGAGAAAAAGCTTAATAGCTTAAAGCTCATACCCGCACCGAGAGAAATAATCTAAGACCATCAGTGAGATTCTTATTGCTGACCAGTAAGATATCTCACTAACATAGGGCACAACAATATGGTCTTATATTATAACTCATCTTAGATTGGTTAGTGACTATGAATATGCATCTGAATAAGACTATAAGTTGATCTTATTAGCGGTAAAAATATATATTAATGATCCAACATTTTTCCTTAGGATTACTTTAGGATATTTTAATGTCATATTAAGGTAGTCTTAATATGGTATTAGTTACATTTTAATAAAACGCATTCGCTATTAATTTTGCAAATTTTTGGCCAGACTCATTAAAAAAAAATTAAATGCAAACAAATTTTTTGTCAAAAAAATACACTAAAATTTTAATATAGGCTGGCTTAAGCGCTGCAGTATATTTTTTTTTTTTTGATATCCACGGAATTGAAACCAATGCAGCTTGGAATACCCTGTGTAAAACATGTTGGTATACATACAATTTGTAAGCAGAATACATATATCCGTGTTTTTGAAAAATGTTCCCAATTAGCAAAATAAGTAAACACAAAGTCTCAATTCAAAAGTGCAACACTAAAATTGCTAAATAAAATAAAGGAAATTAAGGGGTCAGAAAGTTTCTCAACATGTAATCAAATATATCATTAAAATTATGCGATACTTCAAGATGCGATACTTCAAGAACTGTAGATTGCAACACAATGTATAAATACTCTGAAATAAAAAAAAAACTTCCATATCTGGCTTTTTCATAAAATTGAAAAGATTCCGAAATTTAAAATTCCAGGATAAATTTAAAAAGAAATTATAGAATAAATCGAACAAATTAAAACAGGTTAATCATGGTGGGAAGGCAAAAATGGAATATAGAGTGCATTCATTTAGTACTCCCTTCCTCCACTATGGCTGAGAGCACTTTGAAAATTCGAAAATAGTCACTTTCTGACCTCGTTTTTGAGCCCAAAAATGGGCATCAAAAATGCGAGATCTCAGCTAATATGAGACCTACGATCTTGTGGATGGTCTCGTTGGATTCAGAAAGACGAAACTAAGACAAAACCGTTGGATTTTTTCAGATAGTGCCCATAGAAGCCGAGATATCGACCTCCAAAGTTTGGGATTTTTCATTTTTTGGGTATACCCCCCCGTATCGAATTTTTCACCAAAAATTGAATTTTTTCGAATTCGAACTAACTATGCCAACGTCTTCATCGTGTCACCTAGATTACGAAAATACCGGGTTATAACAGGATTCGATCAGAAATAAGGAATGAGAGCACTTTGAAAATTCGAAAATTGTCACTTTCTGACCTCGTTTTTGAGCCTAAAAATGGGCATCAAAAATGCGAGATCTCAGCTAATATGAGACCTACGACCTTGTGGATGGTCTCGTTGGATTCAGAAAGACGAAACTAAGACAAAACCGTTGGATTTTTCCAGATAGTACCCATAGAAGCCGAGATATCGACCTTGAACTAACTATACCAACGTCTCCATCGTGTCACCTAGATTACGAAAATACCGGGTTATAACAGGATTCGATCAGAAATAAGGGAATGAGAGCACTTTGAAAATTCGAAAATTGTCACTTTCTGACCTCGTTTTTGAGCCTAAAAATGGGCATCAAAAATGCGAGATCTCAGCTAATATGAGACCTACGACCTTGTGGATGGTCTCGTTGGATTCAGAAAGACGAAACTAAGACAAAACCGTTGGATTTTTCCAGATAGTGCCCATAAAAGCCGAGATATCGACCTCCAAAGTTTGAGATTTTTCATTTTTCAGGTATACCCCCCCGTATCGAATTTTTCACCAAAAATTGAATTTTTTCGAATTCGAACTAACTATACCATCGACTTGTTTACATCACCTAGATTACAAAAATACCGGGTTATAACAGGATTCGATCAGAAATAAGGGAATGAGAGCACTTTGAAAATTCGAAAATTGTCACTTTCTGACCTCGTTTTTGAGCCTAAAAATGGGCATCAAAAATGCAAGATCTCAGCTAATATGAGACCTACGACCTTGTGGATGGTCTCGTTGGATTCAGAAAGACGAAACTAAGACAAAACCGTTGGATTTTTCCAGATAGTGCCCATAGAAGCCGAGATATCGACCTCCAAAGTTTGGGATTTTTCATTTTTCAGGTATACCCCCCCGTATCGAATTTTTCACCAAAAATTGAATTTTTTCGAATTCGAACTAACTATACCATCGACTTGTTTACATCACCTAGATTACAAAAATACCGGGTTATAACAGGATTCGATCAGAAATAAGGGAATGAGAGCACTTTGAGAATTCGAAAATTGTCACTTTCTGACCTCGTTTTTGAGCCTAAAAATGGGCATCAAAAATGCGAGATCTCAGCTAATATGAGACCTACAACCTTGTGGATGGTCTCGTTGGATTCAGAAAGACGAAACTAAGACAAAACCGTTGGATTTTTCCAGATAGTACCCATAGAAGCCGAGATATCGACCTCCAAAGTTTGGGATTTTTCATTTTTCAGGTATACCCCCCCGTATCGAATTTTTCACCAAAAATTGAATTTTTTCGAATTCGAACTAACTATACCATCGACTTGTTTACATCACCTAGATTACGAAAACACCGGGTTATAACAGGATTCGATCAGAAATAAGGGAATGAGAGCACTTTGAAAATTCGAAAATTGTCACTTTCTGACCTCGTTTTTGAGCCCAAAAATGGGCATCAAAAATGCGAGATCTCAGCTAATATGAGACCTACGACCTTGTGGATGGTCTCGTTGGATTCAGAAAGACGAAACTAAGACAAAACCGTTGGATTTTTCCAGATAGTACCCATAGAAGCCGAGATATCGACCTCCAAAGTTTGGGATTTTTCATTTTTCAGGTATACCCCCCCGTATCGAATTTTTCACCAAAAACTGATTTTTTTCGAATTCGAACTAACTATACCATCGACTTATTTATATCACCTAGATTACGAAAACACCGGGTTATAACAGGATTCGATCAGAAATAAGGAAATAAGAGCCCTTTGAAAATTCGAAAATTGTCACTTTCTGGCCTAGTTTTTGAGCCTAAAAATGGGCATCAAAAATGCGAGATCTCAGCTAATATGAGACCTACGACCTTGTGGATGGTCTCGTTGGATTCAGAAAGATGAAACTAAGACAAAACCGTTTGATTTTTCCAGATAGTGCCCATAGAAGCCGAGATATCGACCTCCAAAGTTTGGGATTATTCATTTTTCGGGTATACCCCCCCGTATCGAATTTTTCACCAAAAATTGAATTTTTTCGAATTCGAACTAACTATACCATCGACTTGTTTACATCACCTAGATTACAAAAATACCGGGTTATAACAGGATTCGATCAGAAATAAGGGAATGAGAGCACTTTGAAAATTCGAAAATTGTCACTTTCTGACCTCGTTTTTGAGCCTAAAAATGGGCATCAAAAATGCGAGATCTCAGCTAATATGAGACCTACGACCTTGTGGATGGTCTCGTTGGATTCAGAAAAATGAAACTAAGACAAAACCGTTGGATTTTTCCAGATAGTACCCATAGAAGCCGAGTTATCGACCTCCAAAGTTTGGGATTTTTCATTTTTTGGGTATACCCCCCCGTATCGAATTTTTCACCAAAAATTGAATTTTTTCGAATTTGAACTAACTATACCAACGTCTTTATCGTGTCACCTAGATTACGAAAACACCGGGTTATAACAGGATTCGATCACAAATAAGGGAATAAGAGCACTTTGAAAATTCGAAAATTGTCACTTTCTGACATCGTTTTTGAGCCTAAAAATGGGCATTAAAAATGCGAGATCTTAGCTAATATGAGACCTACGACCTTGTGGATGGTCTCGTTGGATTCAGAAAGATGAAACTAAGACAAAACCGTTGGATTTTTCCAGATAGTACCCATAGAAGCCGAGTTATCGACCTCCAAAGTTTGGGATTTTTCATTTTTCAGGTATACCCCCCCGTATCGAATTTTTCACCAAAAACTGATTTTTTTCGAATTCGAACTAACTATACCATCGACTTATTTATATCACCTAGATTACGAAAACACCGGGTTATAACAGGATTCGATCAGAAATAAGGAAATAAGAGCCCTTTGAAAATTCGAAAATTGTCACTTTCTGGCCTAGTTTTTGAGCCTAAAAATGGGCATCAAAAATGCGAGATCTCAGCTAATATGAGACCTACGACCTTGTGGATGGTCTCGTTGGATTCAGAAAGATGAAACTAAGACAAAACCGTTGGATTTTTCCAGATAGTACCCATAGAAGCCGAGTTATCGACCTCCAAAGTTTGGGATTTTTCATTTTTTGGGTATACCCCCCCGTATCGAATTTTTCACCAAAAATTGAATTTTTTCGAATTTGAACTAACTATACCAACGTCTTTATCGTGTCACCTAGATTACGAAAACACCGGGTTATAACAGGATTCGATCACAAATAAGGGAATGAGAGCACTTTGAAAATTCGAAAATTGTCACTTTCTGACCTCGTTTTTGAGCCTAAAAATGGGCATTAAAAATGCGAGATCTTAGCTAATATGAGACCTACGACCTTGTGGATGGTCTCGTTGGATTCAGAAAGATGAAACTAAGACAAAACCGTTGGATTTTTCCAGATAGTACCCATAGAAGCCGAGTTATCGACCTCCAAAGTTTGGGATTTTTCATTTTTTGGGTATACCCCCCCGTATCGAATTTTTCACCAAAAACTGAATTTTTTCGAATTTGAACTAACTATACCAACGTCTTTATCGTGTCACCTAGATTACGAAAACACCGGGTTATAACAGGATTCGATCACAAATAAGGGAATGAGAGCACTTTGAAAATTCGAAAATTGTCACTTTCTGACCTCGTTTTTGAGCCTAAAAATGGGCATTAAAAATGCGAGATCTTAGCTAATATGAAACCTACGACCTTGTGGATGGTCTCGTTGGATTCAGAAAGACGAAACTAAGACAAAACCGTTGGATTTTTTCAGATAGTGCCCATAGAAGCCGAGTTATCGACCTCCAAAGTTTGGGATTTTTCATTTTTTGGGTATACCCCCCCGTATCGAATTTTTCACCAAAAATTGAATTTTTTCGAATTCGAACTAACTATACCAACGTCTCTATCGTGTCACCTAGATTACGAAAATACCGGGTTATAACAGGATTCGATCAGAAATAAGGGAATAAGAGCACTTTGAAAATTCGAAAATTGTCACTTTCTGACCTCGTTTTTGAGCCTAAAAATGGGCATCAAAAATGCAAGATCTCAGCTAATGTGAGACCTACGACCTTGTGGATGGTCTCGTTGCATTCAGAAAAACGAAACTAAGACAAAACCGTTGGATTTTTCCAGATAGAGCCCATAGAAGCCGAGATATCGACCTCCAAAGTTTGGGATTTTTCATTTTTCCGGTATATCCCCCCGTATCGAATTTTTCACCAAAAATTGAATTTTTTCGAATTCGAACTAACTATACCAACGTCTTCATCGTGTCACCTAGATTACGAAAATACCGAGTTATAACAGGATTCGATCAGAAATAAGGGAATGAGAGAACTTTGAAAATTCGAAAATTGTCACTTTCTGACCTCGTTTTTGAGCCCAAAAATTGTCATAAAAAATGCGAGATCTCAGCTAATATGAGACCTACGACCTTATGGATGGTCTCGTTGGATTCAGAAAGACGAAACTAAGACAAAACCGTTGGATTTTTCAAGATAGTGCCCATAGAAGCCGAGATATCGACCTCCAAAGTTTGGGATTTTTCATTTTTCGGGTATACCCCCCCGTATCGAATTTTTCACCAAAAATTGAATTTTTTCGAATTCGAACTAACTATACCAACGTCTTCATCGTGTCACCTAGATTACGAAAATACCGGGTTATAACAGGATTCGATCAGAAATAAGGGAATGAGAGCACTTTGAAAATTCGAAAATTGTCACTTTCTGACCTCGTTTTTGAGCCCAAAAATGGGCATCAAAAATGCGAGATCTCAGCTAATATGAGACCTACGACCTTGTGGATGGTCTCGTTGGATTCAGAAAGACGAAACTAAGACAAAACCGTTGGATTTTTCCAGATAGTACCCATAGAAGCCGAGATATCGACCTCCAAAGTTTGGGATTTTTCATTTTACAGGTATACCCCCCCGTATCGAATTTTTCACCAAAAATTGAATTTTTTCGAATTCGAACTAACTATACCATCGACTTATTTATATCACCTAGATTACGAAAACACCGGGTTATAACAGGATTCGATCAGAAATAAGGAAATAAGAGCCCTTTGAAAATTCGAAAATTGTCACTTTCTGGCCTCGTTTTTGAGCCTAAAAATGGGCATCAAAAATGCGAGATCTCAGCTAATATGAGACCTACGACCTTGTGGATGGTCTCGTTGGATTCAGAAAGACGAAACTAAGACAAAACCGTTGGATTTTTCCAGATAGTGCCCATAGAAGCCGAGATATCGACCTCCAAAGTTTGGGATTTTTCAGTTTTCAGGTATACCCCCCCGTATCGAATTTTTCACCAAAAATTGAATTTTTTCAAATTAGAACTAACTATACCATCGACTTGTTTACATCATCTAGATTACAAAAATACCGGGTTATAATAGGATTCGATCAGAAATAAGGGAATGAGAGCACTTTGAAAATTCGAAAATTATCACTTTCTGACCTCGTTTTTGAGCCTAAAAATGGGCATCAAAAATGCGAGATCTCAGCTAATATTAGACCTACGACCTTGTGGATGGTCTCGTTGGATTCAGAAAGACGAAACTAAAACAAAACCGTTGGATTTTTCCAGATAGTGCCCATAAAAGCCGAGATATCGACCTCCAAAGTTTGGGATTTTTCATTTCAAAATTGTCACTTTCTGACCTCGTTTTTGAGCCTAAAAATGGGCATCAAAAATGCGAGATCTCAGCTAATATGAGACCTACGACCTTGTGGATGGTCTCGTTGGATTCAGAAAGACGAAACTAAGACAAAACCGTTGGATTTTTCCAGATAGTACCCATAGAAGCCGAGATATCGACCTTGAACTAACTATACCAACGTCTCCATCGTGTCACCTAGATTACGAAAATACCGGGTTATAACAGGATTCGATCAGAAATAAGGGAATGAGAGCACTTTGAAAATTCGAAAATTGTCACTTTCTGACCTCGTTTTTGAGCCTAAAAATGGGCATCAAAAATGCGAGATCTCAGCTAATATTAGACCTACGACCTTGTGGATGGTCTCGTTGGATTCAGAAAGACGAAACTAAGACAAAACCGTTGGATTTTTCCAGATAGTGCCCATAGAAGCCGAGATATCGACCTCCAAAATTTGGGATTTTTCAGTTTTCGGGTATACCCCCCCGTATCGAATTTTTCACCAAAAATTGAATTTTTTCGAATTCGAACTAACTATACCATCGACTTGTTTACATCACCTAGATTACAAAAATACCGGGTTATAACAGGATTCGATCAGAAATAAGGGAAAGAGAGCACTTTGAAAATTCGAAAATTGTCACTTTCTGACCTCGTTTTTGAGCCCAAAAATGGGCATCAAAAATGCGAGATCTCAGCTAATATGAGACCTACGACCTTGTGGATGGTCTCGTTGGATTCAGAAAGACGAAACTAAGACAAAACCGTTGGATTTTTCCAGATAGTACCCATAGAAGCCGAGATATCGACCTCCAAAGTTTGGGATTTTTCATTTTTCAGGTATACCCCCCCGTATCGAATTTTTCACCAAAAACTGATTTTTTTCGAATTCGAACTAACTATACCATCGACTTATTTATATCACCTAGATTACGAAAACACCGGGTTATAACAGGATTCGATCAGAAATAAGGAAATAAGAGCCCTTTGAAAATTCGAAAATTGTCACTTTCTGGCCTAGTTTTTGAGCCTAAAAATGGGCATCAAAAATGCGAGATCTCAGCTAATATGAGACCTACGACCTTGTGGATGGTCTCGTTGGATTCAGAAAGATGAAACTAAGACAAAACCGTTTGATTTTTCCAGATAGTGCCCATAGAAGCCGAGATATCGACCTCCAAAGTTTGGGATTATTCATTTTTCGGGTATACCCCCCCGTATCGAATTTTTCACCAAAAATTGCATTTTTTCGAATTCGAACTAACTATACCATCGACTTGTTTACATCACCTAGATTACAAAAATACCGGGTTATAACAGGATTCGATCAGAAATAAGGGAATGAGAGCACTTTGAAAATTCGAAAATTGTCACTTTCTGACCTCGTTTTTGAGCCTAAAAATGGGCATCAAAAATGCGAGATCTCAGCTAATATGAGACCTACGACCTTGTGGATGGTCTCGTTGGATTCAGAAAAATGAAACTAAGACAAAACCGTTGGATTTTTCCAGATAGTACCCATAGAAGCCGAGTTATCGACCTCCAAAGTTTGGGATTTTTCATTTTTTGGGTATACCCCCCCGTATCGAATTTTTCACCAAAAATTGAATTTTTTCGAATTTGAACTAACTATACCAACGTCTTTATCGTGTCACCTAGATTACGAAAACACCGGGTTATAACAGGATTCGATCACAAATAAGGGAATGAGAGCACTTTGAAAATTCGAAAATTGTCACTTTCTGACCTCGTTTTTGAGCCTAAAAATGGGCATTAAAAATGCGAGATCTTAGCTAATATGAAACCTACGACCTTGTGGATGGTCTCGTTGGATTCAGAAAGACGAAACTAAGACAAAACCGTTGGATTTTTTCAGATAGTGCCCATAGAAGCCGAGTTATCGACCTCCAAAGTTTGGGATTTTTCATTTTTTGGGTATACCCCCCCGTATCGAATTTTTCACCAAAAATTGAATTTTTTCGAATTCGAACTAACTATACCAACGTCTCCATCGTGTCACCTAGATTACGAAAATACCGGGTTATAACAGGATTCGATCAGAAATAAGGGAATAAGAGCACTTTGAAAATTCGAAAATTGTCACTTTCTGACCTCGTTTTTGAGCCTAAAAATGGGCATTAAAAATACGAGATCTCAGCTAATGTGAGACCTACGACCTTGTGGATGGTCTCGTTGCATTCAGAAAAACGAAACTAAGACAAAACCGTTGGATTTTTCCAGATAGAGCCCATAGAAGCCGAGATATCGACCTCCAAAGTTTGGGATTTTTCATTTTTCAGGTATATCCCCCCGTATCGAATTTTTCACCAAAAATTGAATTTTTTCGAATTCGAACTAACTATACCAACGTCTTCATCGTGTCACCTAGATTACGAAAATACCGAGTTATAACAGGATTCGATCAGAAATAAGGGAATGAGAGAACTTTGAAAATTTGAAAATTGTCACTTTCTGACCTCGTTTTTGAGCCCAAAAATTGTCATAAAAAATGCGAGATCTCAGCTAATATGAGACCTACGACCTTATGGATGGTCTCGTTGGATTCAGAAAGACGAAACTAAGACAAAATCGTTGGATTTTTCCAGATAGAGCCCATAGAAGCCGAGATATCGACCTCCAAAGTTTGGGATTTTTCATTTTTCGGGTATACCCCCCCGTATCGAATTTTTCACCAAAAATTGAATTTTTTCGAATTCGAACTAACTATACCAACGTCTCCATCGTGTCACCTAGATTACGAAAATACCGGGTTATAACAGGATTCGATCAGAAATAAGGGAATGAGAGCACTTTGAAAATTCGAAAATTGTCACTTTCTGACCTCGTTTTTGAGCCTAAAAATGGGCATCAAAAATGCGAGATCTCAGCTAATATGAGACCTACGACCTTGTGGATGGTCTCGTTGGATTCAGAAAGACGAAACTAAGACAAAACCGTTGGGTTATAACAGGATTCGATCAGAAATAAGGGAATGAGAGCACTTTGAAAATTCGAAAATTGTCACTTTCTGACCTCGTTTTTGAGCCTAAAAATAGGCATCATAAATGCGAGATCTCAGCTAATATGAGACCTAAGACCTTGTGGATGGTCTCGTTGGATTCAGAAAGACGAAACTAAGACAAAACCGTTGGATTTTTCCAGATAGTGCCCATAAAAGCCGAGATATCGACCTCCAAAGTTTGAGATTTTTCATTTTTCAGGTATACCCCCCCGTATCGAATTTTTCACCAAAAATTGAATTTTTTCGAATTCGAACTAACTATACCAACGTCTTCATCGTGTCACCTAGATTACGAAAACACCGGGTTATAACAGGATTCGATCACAAATAAGGGAATGAGAGCACTTTGAAAATTCGAAAATTGTCACTTTCTGACCTCGTTTTTGAGCCTAAATATGGGCATCAAAAATGCGAAATCTCAGCTAATATGAGACCTACGACCTTGTGGATGGTCTCGTTGGATTCAGAAAGACGAAACTAAGACAAAACCGTTGGATTTTTCCAGATAGTGCCCGTAGAAGCCGAGATATCGACCTCCAAAGTTTGAGATTTTTCATTTTTCAGGTATACCCCCCGTATCGAATTTTTGACCAAAAATTGAATTTTTTCGAATTCGAACTAACTATACCATCGACTTGTTTACATCACCTAGATTACAAAAATACCGGGTTATAACAGGATTCGATCAGAAATAAGGGAATGAGAGCACTTTGAAAATTCGAAAATTGTCACTTTCTGACCTCGTTTTTGAGCCTAAAAATGGGCATCAAAAATGCGAGATCTCAGCTAATATGAGACCTACGACCTTGTGGATGGTCTCGTTGGATTCAGAAAGACGAAACTAAGACAAAACCGTTGGATTTTTCCAGATAGAGCCCATAGAAGCCGAGATATCGACCTCTAAAGTTTAGGATTTTTCATTTTTCGGGTATACCCCCCCGTATCGAATTTTTCACCAAAAATTGAATTTTTTCGAATTCGAACTAACTATACCATCGACTTGTTTACATCACCTAGATTACAAAAATACCGGGTTATAACAGGATTCGATCAGAAATAAGGGAATGAGAGCACTTTGAAAATTCGAAAATTGTCACTTTCTGACCTCGTTTTTGAGCCTAAAAATGGGCATCAAAAATGCGAGATCTCAGCTAATATGAGACCTACGACCTTGTGGATGGTCTCGTTGGATTCAGAAAAATGAAACTAAGACAAAACCGTTTGATTTTTCCAGATAGTGCCCATAGAAGCCGAGATATCGACCTCCAAAGTTTGGGATTTTTCATTTTTCAGGTATACCCCCCCGTATCGAATTTTTCACCAAAAATTGAATTTTTTCGAATTCGAACTAACTATACCAACGTCTTCATCGTGTCACCTAGATTACGAAAATACCGGGTTATTACGGGATTCGATCAGAAATAAGGGAATGAGAGCACTTTGAAAATTCGAAAATTGTCACTTTCTGACCTCGTTTTTGAGCCTAAAAATGGGCATCAAAAATGCGAGATCTCAGCTAATATGAGACCTACGACTTTGTGGATGGTCTCGTTGGATTCAGAAAGACGAAACTAAGACAAAACCGTTGGATTTTTCCAGATAGTGCCCATAGAAGCCGAGATATCGACCTCCAAAGTTTGGGATTTTTCATTTTTCAGGTATACCCCCCCGTATCGAATTTTTCACCAAAAATTGAATTTTTTCGAATTCGAACTAACTATACCATCGACTTGTTTACATCACCTAGATTACGAAAACACCGGGTTATAACAGGATTCGATCAGAAATAAGGGAATGAGAGCACTTTGAAAATTCGAAAATTGTCACTTTCTGACCTCGTTTTCGAGCCTAAAAATGGGCATCAAAAATGCGAGATCTCAGCTAATATGAGACCTACGACCTTGTGGATGGTCTCGTTGGATTCAGAAAGACGAAACTAAGACAAAACCGTTGGATTTTTCCAGATAGAGCCCATAGAAGCCGAGATATCGACCTCTAAAGTTTAGGATTTTTCATTTTTCGGGTATACCCCCCCGTATCGAATTTTTCACCAAAAATTGAATTTTTTCGAATTCGAACTAACTATACCATCGACTTGTTTACATCACCTAGATTACGAAAATACCGGGTTATTACGGGATTCGATCAGAAATAAGGGAATGAGAGCACTTTGAAAATTCGAAAATTGTCACTTTCTGACCTCGTTTTTGAGCCTAAAAATGGGCATCAAAAATGCAAGATCTCAGCTAATATGCGACCTACGACCTTGTGGATGGTCTCGTTGGATTCAGAAAGATGAAACTAAGACAAAACCGTTGGATTTTTCCAGATAGAGCCCATAGAAGCCGAGATATCGACCTCTAAAGTTTAGGATTTTTCATTTTTCGGGTATACCCCCCCGTATCGAATTTTTCACCAAAAATTGAAATTTTTCGAATTCGAACTAACTATACCATCGACTTGTTTACATCACCTAGATTACAAAAATACCGGGTTATAACAGGATTCGATCAGAAATAAGGGAATGAGAGCACTTTGAAAATTCGAAAATTGTCACTTTCTGACCTCATTTTTAAGCCCAAAAATGGGCATCAAAAATGCGAGATCTCAGCTAATATGAGACCTACGACCTTGTGGATGGTCTCGTTGGATTCAGAAAGACGAAACTAAGACAAAACCGTTGGATTTTTCCAGATAGAGCCCATAGAAGCCGAGATATCGACCTCTAAAGTTTAGGATTTTTCATTTTTCGGGTATACCCCCCGTATCGAATTTTTCACCAAAAATTGAATTTTTTCGAATTCGAACTAACTATACCATCGACTTGTTTACATCACCTAGATTACAAAAATACCGGGTTATAACAGGATTCGATCAGAAATAAGGGAATGAGAGCACTTTGAAAATTCGAAAATTGTCACTTTCTGACCTCGTTTTTGAGCCTAAAAATGGGCATCAAAAATGCGAGATCTCAGCTAATATGAGACCTACGACCTTGTGGATGGTCTCGTTGGATTCAGAAAGACGAAACTAAGACAAAACCGTTGGATTTTTCCAGATAGAGCCCATAGAAGCCGAGATATCGACCTCTAAAGTTTGGGATTTTTCATTTTTCAGGAATACCCCCCCGTATCGAATTTTTCACCAAAAATTGAATTTTTTCGAATTCGAACTAACTATACCATCGACTTGTTTACATCACCTAGATTACAAAAATACCAGGTTATAACAGGATTCGATCAGAAATAAGGGAATGAGAGCACTTTGAAAATTCGAAAATTGTCACTTTCTGACCTCGTTTTTGAGCCTAAAAATGGGCATCAAAAATGCGAGATCTCAGCTAATATGAGACCTACGACCTTGTGGATGGTCTCGTTGGATTCAGAAAGACGAAACTAAGACAAAACCGTTGGATTTTTCCAGATAGAGCCCATAGAAGCCGAGATATCGACCTCTAAAGTTTAGGATTTTTCATTTTTCGGGTATACCCCCCGTATCGAATTTTTCACCAAAAATTGAATTTTTTCGAATTCGAACTAACTATACCATCGACTTGTTTACATCACCTAGATTACAAAAATACCGGGTTATAACAGGATTCGATCAGAAATAAGGGAATGAGAGCACTTTGAAAATTCGAAAATTGTCACTTTCTGACCTCGTTTTTGAGCCTAAAAATGGGCATCAAAAATGCGAGATCTCAGCTAATATGAGACCTACGACCTTGTGGATGGTCTCGTTGGATTCAGAAAGACGAAACTAAGACAAAACCGTTGGATTTTTCCAGATAGAGCCCATAGAAGCCGAGATATCGACCTCTAAAGTTTAGGATTTTTCATTTTTCGGGTATACCCCCCCGTATCGAATTTTTCACCAAAAATTGAATTTTTTCGAATTCGAACTAACTATACCATCGACTTGTTTACATCACCTAGATTACAAAAATACCGGGTTATAACAGGATTCGATCAGAAATAAGGGAATGAGAGCACTTTGAAAATTCGAAAATTGTCACTTTCTGACCTCGTTTTTGAGCCTAAAAATGGGCATCAAAAATGCGAGATCTCAGCTAATATGAGACCTACGACCTTGTGGATGGTCTCGTTGGATTCAGAAAAATGAAACTAAGACAAAACCGTTTGATTTTTCCAGATAGTGCCCATAGAAGCCGAGATATCGACCTCCAAAGTTTGGGATTTTTCATTTTTCAGGTATACCCCCCCGTATCGAATTTTTCACCAAAAATTGAATTTTTTCGAATTCGAACTAACTATACCAACGTCTTCATCGTGTCACCTAGATTACGAAAATACCGGGTTATTACGGGATTCGATCAGAAATAAGGGAATGAGAGCACTTTGAAAATTCGAAAATTGTCACTTTCTGACCTCGTTTTTGAGCCTAAAAATGGGCATCAAAAATGCGAGATCTCAGCTAATATGAGACCTACGACTTTGTGGATGGTCTCGTTGGATTCAGAAAGACGAAACTAAGACAAAACCGTTGGATTTTTCCAGATAGTGCCCATAGAAGCCGAGATATCGACCTCCAAAGTTTGGGATTTTTCATTTTTCAGGTATACCCCCCCGTATCGAATTTTTCACCAAAAATTGAATTTTTTCGAATTCGAACTAACTATACCATCGACTTGTTTACATCACCTAGATTACGAAAACACCGGGTTATAACAGGATTCGATCAGAAATAAGGGAATGAGAGCACTTTGAAAATTCGAAAATTGTCACTTTCTGACCTCGTTTTCGAGCCTAAAAATGGGCATCAAAAATGCGAGATCTCAGCTAATATGAGACCTACGACCTTGTGGATGGTCTCGTTGGATTCAGAAAGACGAAACTAAGACAAAACCGTTGGATTTTTCCAGATAGAGCCCATAGAAGCCGAGATATCGACCTCTAAAGTTTAGGATTTTTCATTTTTCGGGTATACCCCCCCGTATCGAATTTTTCACCAAAAATTGAATTTTTTCGAATTCGAACTAACTATACCATCGACTTGTTTACATCACCTAGATTACGAAAATACCGGGTTATTACGGGATTCGATCAGAAATAAGGGAATGAGAGCACTTTGAAAATTCGAAAATTGTCACTTTCTGACCTCGTTTTTGAGCCTAAAAATGGGCATCAAAAATGCAAGATCTCAGCTAATATGCGACCTACGACCTTGTGGATGGTCTCGTTGGATTCAGAAAGATGAAACTAAGACAAAACCGTTGGATTTTTCCAGATAGAGCCCATAGAAGCCGAGATATCGACCTCTAAAGTTTAGGATTTTTCATTTTTCGGGTATACCCCCCCGTATCGAATTTTTCACCAAAAATTGAAATTTTTCGAATTCGAACTAACTATACCATCGACTTGTTTACATCACCTAGATTACAAAAATACCGGGTTATAACAGGATTCGATCAGAAATAAGGGAATGAGAGCACTTTGAAAATTCGAAAATTGTCACTTTCTGACCTCATTTTTAAGCCCAAAAATGGGCATCAAAAATGCGAGATCTCAGCTAATATGAGACCTACGACCTTGTGGATGGTCTCGTTGGATTCAGAAAGACGAAACTAAGACAAAACCGTTGGATTTTTCCAGATAGAGCCCATAGAAGCCGAGATATCGACCTCTAAAGTTTAGGATTTTTCATTTTTCGGGTATACCCCCCGTATCGAATTTTTCACCAAAAATTGAATTTTTTCGAATTCGAACTAACTATACCATCGACTTGTTTACATCACCTAGATTACAAAAATACCGGGTTATAACAGGATTCGATCAGAAATAAGGGAATGAGAGCACTTTGAAAATTCGAAAATTGTCACTTTCTGACCTCGTTTTTGAGCCTAAAAATGGGCATCAAAAATGCGAGATCTCAGCTAATATGAGACCTACGACCTTGTGGATGGTCTCGTTGGATTCAGAAAGACGAAACTAAGACAAAACCGTTGGATTTTTCCAGATAGAGCCCATAGAAGCCGAGATATCGACCTCTAAAGTTTGGGATTTTTCATTTTTCAGGAATACCCCCCCGTATCGAATTTTTCACCAAAAATTGAATTTTTTCGAATTCGAACTAACTATACCATCGACTTGTTTACATCACCTAGATTACAAAAATACCAGGTTATAACAGGATTCGATCAGAAATAAGGGAATGAGAGCACTTTGAAAATTCGAAAATTGTCACTTTCTGACCTCGTTTTTGAGCCTAAAAATGGGCATCAAAAATGCGAGATCTCAGCTAATATGAGACCTACGACCTTGTGGATGGTCTCGTTGGATTCAGAAAGACGAAACTAAGACAAAACCGTTGGATTTTTCCAGATAGAGCCCATAGAAGCCGAGATATCGACCTCTAAAGTTTAGGATTTTTCATTTTTCGGGTATACCCCCCGTATCGAATTTTTCACCAAAAATTGAATTTTTTCGAATTCGAACTAACTATACCATCGACTTGTTTACATCACCTAGATTACAAAAATACCGGGTTATAACAGGATTCGATCAGAAATAAGGGAATGAGAGCACTTTGAAAATTCGAAAATTGTCACTTTCTGACCTCGTTTTTGAGCCTAAAAATGGGCATCAAAAATGCGAGATCTCAGCTAATATGAGACCTACGACCTTGTGGATGGTCTCGTTGGATTCAGAAAAATGAAACTAAGACAAAACCGTTTGATTTTTCCAGATAGTGCCCATAGAAGCCGAGATATCGACCTCCAAAGTTTGGGATTTTTCATTTTTCAGGTATACCCCCCCGTATCGAATTTTTCACCAAAAATTGAATTTTTTCGAATTCGAACTAACTATACCAACGTCTTCATCGTGTCACCTAGATTACGAAAATACCGGGTTATTACGGGATTCGATCAGAAATAAGGGAATGAGAGCACTTTGAAAATTCGAAAATTGTCACTTTCTGACCTCGTTTTTGAGCCTAAAAATGGGCATCAAAAATGCAAGATCTCAGCTAATATGCGACCTACGACCTTGTGGATGGTCTCGTTGGATTCAGAAAGACGAAACTAAGACAAAACCGTTGGATTTTTCCAGATAGAGCCCATAGAAGCCGAGATATCGACCTCTAAAGTTTAGGATTTTTCATTTTTCGGGTATACCCCCCCGTATCGAATTTTTCACCAAAAATTGAAATTTTTCGAATTCGAACTAACTATACCATCGACTTGTTTACATCACCTAGATTACAAAAATACCGGGTTATAACAGGATTCGATCAGAAATAAGGGAATGAGAGCACTTTGAAAATTCGAAAATTGTCACTTTCTGACCTCGTTTTTGAGCCCAAAAATGGGCATCAAAAATGCGAGATCTCAGCTAATATGAAACCCACGACCTTGTGGATGGTCTCGTTGGATTCAGAAAGACGAAACTAAGACAAAACCGTTGGATTTTTCCAAATAGTGCCCATAGAAGCCGAGATATCGACCTCTAAAGTTTGGGATTTTTCATTTTTCAGGAATACCCCCCGTATCGAATTTTTCACCAAAAATTGAATTTTTTCGAATTCGAACTAACTATACCATCGACTTATTTATATCACCTAGATTACGAAAACACCGGGTTATAACAGGATTCGATCAGAAATAAGGGAATGAGAGCCCTTTGAAAATTCGAAAATTGTCACTTTCTGGCCTCGTTTTTGAGCCTAAAAATGGGCATCAAAAATGCGAGATCTCAGCTAATATGAGACCTACGACCTTGTGGATGGTCTCGTTGGATTCAGAAAAATGAAACTAAGACAAAACCGTTTGATTTTTCCAGATAGTGCCCATAGAAGCCGAGATATCGACCTCCAAAGTTTGGGATTTTTCATTTTTCAGGTATACCCCCCCGTATCGAATTTTTCACCAAAAATTGAATTTTTTCGAATTCGAACTAACTATACCATCGACTTATTTATATCACCTAGATTACGAAAACACCGGGATATAACAGGATTCGATCAGAAATAAGGAAAAAAGAGCCCTTTGAAAATTCGAAAATTGTCACTTTCTGGCCTCGTTTTTGAGCCTAAAAATGGGCATCAAAAATGCGAGATCTCAGCTAATATGAGACCTACGACCTTGTGGATGGTCTCGTTGGATTCAGAAAGACGAAACTAAGACAAAACCGTTGGATTTTTCCAGATAGTGCCCATAGAAGCCGAGATATCGACCTCCAAAATTTGGGATTTTTCATTTTTCAGGTATACCACCCGTATCGAATTTTTCACCAAAAACTGAATTTTTTCGAATTCGAACTAACTATACCATCGACTTGTTTACATCACCTAGATTACGAAAATACCGGGTTATAACAGGATTCGATCAGAAATAAGGGAATGAGAGCACTTTGAAAATTCGAAAATTGTCACTTTCTGACCTCGTTTTTGAGCCTAAAAATGGGCATCAAAAATGCAAGATCTCAGCTAATATGCGACCTACGACCTTGTGGATGGTCTCGTTGGATTCAGAAAGACGAAACTAAGACAAAACCGTTGGATTCTTCAAGATAGTGCCCATAGAAGCCGAGATATCGACCTCCAAAGTTTGGAATTTTTAATTTTTTGGGTATACCCCCCCGTATCGAATTTTTCACCAAAAATTGAATTTTTTCGAATTCGAACTAACTATACCAACGTCTTCATCGTGTCACCTAGATTACGAAAATACCGGGTTATAACAGGATTCGATCAGAAATAAGGGAATGAGAGCACTTTGAAAATTCGAAAATTGTCACTTTCTGACCTCATTTTTAAGCCCAAAAATGGGCATCAAAAATGCAAGATCTCAGCTAATATGCGACCTACGACCTTGTGGATGGTCTCGTTGGATTCAGAAAGACGAAACTAAGACAAAACCGTTGGATTTTTCCAGATACAGCCCATAGAAGCCGAGATATCGACCTCTAAAGTTTAGGATTTTTCATTTTTCGGGTATACCCCCCCGTATCGAATTTTTCACCAAAAATTGAATTTTTTCGAATTCGAACTAACTATACCAACGTCTTCATCGTGTCACCTAGATTACGAAAACACCGGGTTATAATAGGATTCGATCAGAAATAAGGGAATGAGAGCACTTTGAAAATTCGAAAATTGTCACTTTCTGACCTCGTTTTTGAGCCTAAAAATGGGCATCAAAAATGCGAGATCTCAGCTAATATGAGACCTACGACCTTGTGGATGGTCTCGTTGGATTCAGAAAGACGAAACTAAGACAAAACCGTTGGATTCTTCAAGATAGTGCCCATAGAAGCCGAGATATCGACCTCCAAAGTTTGGAATTTTTAATTTTTTGGGTATACCCCCCCGTATCGAATTTTTCACCAAAAATTGAATTTTTTCGAATTCGAACTAACTATACCAACGTCTTCATCGTGTCACCTAGATTACGAAAATACCGGGTTATAACAGGATTCGATCAGAAATAAGGGAATGAGAGCACTTTGAAAATTCGAAAATTGTCACTTTCTGACCTCATTTTTAAGCCCAAAAATGGGCATCAAAAATGCGAGATCTCAGCTAATATGAGACCTACGACCTTGTGGATGGTCTCGTTGGATTCAGAAAGACGAAACTAAGACAAAACCGTTGGATTTTTCTAGATAGAGCCCATAGAAGCCGAGATATCGACCTCTAAAGTTTAGGATTTTTCATTTTTCGGGTATACCCCCCCGTATCGAATTTTTCACCAAAAATTGAATTTTTTCGAATTCGAACTAACTATACCATCGACTTGTTTACATCACCTAGATTACAAACATACCGGGTTATAACAGGATTCGATCAGAAATAAGGGAATGAGAGCACTTTGAAAATTCGAAAATTGTCACTTTCTGACCTCGTTTTTGAGCCTAAAAATGGGCATCAAAAATGCGAGATCTCAGCTAATATGAGACCTACGACCTTGTGGATGGCCTCGTTGGATTCAGAAAAATGAAACTAAGACAAAACCGTTTGATTTTTCCAGATAGTGCCCATAGAAGCCGAGATATCGACCTCTAAAGTTTAGGATTTTTCATTTTTCGGGTATACCCCCCCGTATCGAATTTTTCACCAAAAATTGAATTTTTTCGAATTCGAACTAACTATACCATCGACTTGTTTACATCACCTAAATTACAAAAATACCGGGTTATAACAGGATTCGATCAGAAATAAGGGAATGAGAGCACTTTGAAAATTCGAAAATTGTCACTTTCTGACCTCGTTTTTGAGCCTAAAAATGGGCATCAAAAATGCAAGATCTCAGCTAATATGAGACCTACGACCTTGTGGATGGTCTCGTTGGATTCAGAAAGACGAAACTAAGACAAAACCGTTGGATTTTTCCAGATAGTGCCCATAGAAGCCGAGATATCGACCTCTAAAGTTTGGGATTTTTCATTTTTCGGGTATACCCCCCCGTATCGAATTTTTCACCAAAAATTGAATTTTTTCGAATTCGAACTAACTATACCATCGACTTGTTTACATCACCTAGATTACGAAAACACCGGGTTATAACAGGATTCGATCAGAAATAAGGGAATGAGAGCACTTTGAAAATTCGAAAATTGTCACTTTCTGACCTCGTTTTTGAGCCCAAAAATGGGCATCAAAAATGCGAGATCTCAGCTAATATGAGACCTACGACCTTGTGGATGGTCTCGTTGGATTCAGAAAGACGAAACTAAGACAAAACCGTTGGATTTTTCCAGATAGTGCCCATAGAAGCCGAGATATCGACCTCTAAAGTTTGGGATTTTTCATTTTTCGGGTATACCCCCCCGTATCGAATTTTTCAGCAAAAATTGAATTTTTTCGAATTCGAACTAACTATACCATCGACTTGTTTACATCACCTAGATTACGAAAACACCGGGTTATAACAGGATTCGATCAGAAATAAGGGAATGAGAGCACTTTGAAAATTCGAAAATTGTCACTTTCTGACCTCGTTTTTGAGCCTAAAAATGGGCATCAAAAATGCGAGATCTCAGCTAATATGAGACCTACGACCTTGTGGATGGTCTCGTTGGATTCAGAAAGACGAAACTAAGACAAAACCGTTGGATTCTTCAAGATAGTGCCCATAGAAGCCGAGATATCGACCTCCAAAGTTTGGAATTTTTAATTTTTTGGGTATACCCCCCCGTATCGAATTTTTTCGAATTCGAACTAACTATACCAACGTCTTCATCGTGTCACCTAGATTACGAAAACACCGGGTTATAATAGGATTCGATCAGAAATAAGGGAATGAGAGCACTTTGAAAATTCGAAAATTGTCACTTTCTGACCTCGTTTTTGAGCCTAAAAATGGGCATCAAAAATGCGAGATCTCAGCTAATATGAGACCTACGACCTTGTGGATGGTCTCGTTGGATTCAGAAAGACGAAACTAAGACAAAACCGTTGGATTCTTCAAGATAGTGCCCATAGAAGCCGAGATATCGACCTCCAAAGTTTGGAATTTTTAATTTTTTGGGTATACCCCCCCGTATCGAATTTTTTCGAATTCGAACTAACTATACCAACGTCTTCATCGTGTCACCTAGATTACGAAAATACCGGGTTATTACGGGATTCGATCAGAAATAAGGGAATGAGAGCACTTTGAAAATTCGAAAATTGTCACTTTCTGACCTCATTTTTAAGCCCAAAAATGGGCATCAAAAATGCGAGATCTCAGCTAATATGAGACCTACGACCTTGTGGATGGTCTCGTTGGATTCAGAAAGACGAAACTAAGACAAAACCGTTGGATTTTTCCAGATAGTGCCCATAGAAGCCGAGATATCGACCTCTAAAGTTTGGGATTTTTCATTTTTCGGGTATACCCCCCCGTATCGAATTTTTCAGCAAAAATTGAATTTTTTCGAATTCGAACTAACTATACCATCGACTTGTTTACATCACCTAGATTACGAAAACACCGGGTTATAACAGGATTCGATCAGAAATAAGGGAATGAGAGCACTTTGAAAATTCGAAAATTGTCACTTTCTGACCTCGTTTTTGAGCCCAAAAATGGGTATACCCCCCCGTATCGAATTTTTCACCAAAAATTGAATTTTTTCGAATTCGAACTAACTATACCAACGTCTTCATCGTGTCACCTAGATTACGAAAATACCGGGTTATAACAGGATTCGATCAGAAATAAGGGAATGAGAGCACTTTGAAAATTCGAAAATTGTCACTTTCTGACCTCATTTTTAAGCCCAAAAATGGGCATCAAAAATGCGAGATCTCAGCTAATATGAGACCTACGACCTTGTGGATGGTCTCGTTGGATTCAGAAAGACGAAACTAAGACAAAACCGTTGGATTTTTCCAGATAGAGCCCATAGAAGCCGAGATATCGACCTCTAAAGTTTAGGATTTTTCATTTTTCGGGTATACCCCCCCGTATCGAATTTTTCACCAAAAATTGAATTTTTTCGAATTCGAACTAACTATACCATCGACTTGTTTACATCACCTAGATTACAAAAATACCGGGTTATAACAGGATTCGATCAGAAATAAGGGAATGAGAGCACTTTGAAAATTCGAAAATTGTCACTTTCTGACCTCATTTTTAAGCCCAAAAATGGGCATCAAAAATGCGAGATCTCAGCTAATATGAGACCTACGACCTTGTGGATGGTCTCGTTGGATTCAGAAAGACGAAACTAAGACAAAACCGTTGGATTTTTCCAGATAGAGCCCATAGAAGCCGAGATATCGACCTCTAAAGTTTAGGATTTTTCATTTTTCGGGTATACCCCCCCGTATCGAATTTTTCACCAAAAATTGAATTTTTTCGAATTCGAACTAACTATACCATCGACTTGTTTACATCACCTAGATTACAAAAATACCGGGTTATAACAGGATTCGATCAGAAATAAGGGAATGAGAGCACTTTGAAAATTCGAAAATTGTCACTTTCTGACCTCGTTTTTGAGCCTAAAAATGGGCATCAAAAATGCGAGATCTCAGCTAATATGAGACCTACGACCTTGTGGATGGTCTCGTTGGATTCAGAAAAATGAAACTAAGACAAAACCGTTTGATTTTTCCAGATAGTGCCCATAGAAGCCGAGATATCGACCTCTAAAGTTTAGGATTTTTCATTTTTCGGGTATACCCCCCCGTATCGAATTTTTCACCAAAAATTGAATTTTTTCGAATTCGAACTAACTATACCATCGACTTGTTTACATCACCTAGATTACAAAAATACCGGGTTATAACAGGATTCGATCAGAAATAAGGGAATGAGAGCACTTTGAAAATTCGAAAATTGTCACTTTCTGACCTCGTTTTTGAGCCCAAAAATGGGCATCAAAAATGCGAGATCTCAGCTAATATGAGACCTACGACCTTGTGGATGGTCTCGTTGGATTCAGAAAGACGAAACTAAGACAAAACCGTTGGATTTTTCCAGATAGTGCCCATAGAAGCCGAGATATCGACCTCTAAAGTTTAGGATTTTTCATTTTTCGGGTATACCCCCCCGTATCGAATTTTTCACCAAAAATTGAATTTTTTCGAATTCGAACTAACTATACCATCGACTTGTTTACATCACCTAGATTACAAAAATACCGGGTTATAACAGGATTCGATCAGAAATAAGGGAATGAGAGCACTTTGAAAATTCGAAAATTGTCACTTTCTGACCTCGTTTTTGAGCCCAAAAATGGGCATCAAAAATGCGAGATCTCAGCTAATATGAGACCTACGACCTTGTGGATGGTCTCGTTGGATTCAGAAAGACGAAACTAAGACAAAACCGTTGGATTTTTCCAGATAGTGCCCATAGAAGCCGAGATATCGACCTCTAAAGTTAGGGATTTTTCATTTTTCGGGTATACCCCCCCGTATCGAATTTTTCACCAAAAATTGAATTTTTTCGAATTCGAACTAACTATACCAACGTCTTCATCGTGTCACCTAGATTACGAAAATACCGGGTTATAACAGGATTCGATCAGAAATAAGGGAATGAGAGCACTTTGAAAATTCGAAAATTGTCACTTTCTGACCTCATTTTTAAGCCCAAAAATGGGCATCAAAAATGCGAGATCTCAGCTAATATGAGACCTACGACCTTGTGGATGGTCTCGTTGGATTCAGAAAGACGAAACTAAGACAAAACCGTTGGATTTTTCCAGATAGAGCCCATAGAAGCCGAGATATCGACCTCTAAAGTTTAGGATTTTTCATTTTTCGGGTATACCCCCCCGTATCGAATTTTTCACCAAAAATTGAATTTTTTCGAATTCGAACTAACTATACCATCGACTTGTTTACATCACCTAGATTACAAAAATACCGGGTTATAACAGGATTCGATCAGAAATAAGGGAATGAGAGCACTTTGAAAATTCGAAAATTGTCACTTTCTGACCTCGTTTTTGAGCCTAAAAATGGGCATCAAAAATGCGAGATCTCAGCTAATATGAGACCTACGACCTTGTGGATGGTCTCGTTGGATTCAGAAAAATGAAACTAAGACAAAACCGTTTGATTTTTCTAGATAGTGCCCATAGAAGCCGAGATATCGACCTCCAAAGTTTGGGATTTTTCATTTTTCAGGTATATCCCCCCGTATCGAATTTTTCACCAAAAATTGAATTTTTTCGAATTCGAACTAACTATACCAACGTCTTCATCGTGTCACCTAGATTACGAAAATACCGGGTTATAACAGGATTCGATCAGAAATAAGGGAATGAGAGCACTTTGAAAATTCGAAAATTGTCACTTTCTGACCTCGTTTTTGAGCCTAAAAATGGGCATCAAAAATGCGAGATCTCAGCTAATATGAGACCTACGACCTTGTGGATGGTCTCGTTGGATTCAGAAAGACGAAACTAAGACAAAACCGTTGGATTTTTCCAGATAGTGCCCATAGAAGCCGAGATATCGACCTCCAAAGTTTGAGATTTTTCATTTTTCAGGTATACCCTCCCGTATCGAATTTTTCACCAAAAATTGAATTTTTTCGAATTCGAACTAACTATACCATCGACTTGTTTACATCACCTAGATTACGAAAATACCGGGTTATAACAGGATTCGATCAGAAATAAGGGAATGAGAGCACTTTGAAAATTCGAAAATTGTCACTTTCTAACCTCGTTTTTGAGCCTAAAAATGGGCATCAAAAATGCAAGATCTCAGCTAATATGCGACCTACGACCTTGTGGATGGTCTCGTTGGATTCAGAAAGACGAAACTAAGACAAAACCGTTGGATTTTTCCAGATAGAGCCCATAGAAGCCGAGATATCGACCTCTAAAGTTTAGGATTTTTCATTTTTCGGGTATACCCCCCCGTATCGAATTTTTCACCAAAAATTGAATTTTTTCGAATTCGAACTAACTATACCATCGACTTGTTTACATCACCTAGATTACAAAAATACCGGGTTATAACAGGATTCGATCAGAAATAAGGGAATGAGAGCACTTTGAAAATTCGAAAATTGTCACTTTCTGACCTCGTTTTTGAGCCCAAAAATGGGCATCAAAAATGCGAGATCTCAGCTAATATGAGACCTACGACCTTGTGGATGGTATCGTTGGATTCAGAAAGACGAAACTAAGACAAAACCGTTGGATTTTTCCAGATAGTACCCATAGAAGCCGAGATATCGACCTTAAACTAACTATACCAAAGTCTCCATCGTGTCACCTAGATTACGAAAATACCGGGTTATAACAGGATTTGATCAGAAATAAGGGAATGAGAGCACTTTGAAAATTCGAAAATTGTCACTTTCTGACCTCGTTTTTGAGCCCAAAAATGGGCATCAAAAATGCGAGATCTCAGCTAATATGAGACCTACGACCTTGTGGATGGTCTCGTTGGATTCAGAAAGACGAAACTAAGACAAAACCGTTGGATTTTTCCAGATAGTGCCCATAGAAGCCGAGATATCGACCTCCAAAGTTTGGGATTTTTCATTTTTCAGGTATACCCCCCCGTATCGAATTTTTCACCAAAAATTGAATTTTTTCGAATTCGAACTAACTATACCAACGTCTTCATCGTGTCACCTAGATTACGAAAATACCGGGTTATAACAGGATTCGATCAGAAATAAGGGAATGAGAGCACTTTGAAAATTCGAAAATTGTCACTTTCTAACCTCGTTTTTGAGCCTAAAAATGGGCATCAAAAATGCAAGATCTCAGCTAATATGCGACCTACGACCTTGTGGATGGTCTCGTTGGATTCAGAAAGACGAAACTAAGACAAAACCGTTGGATTTTTCCAGATAGAGCCCATAGAAGCCGAGATATCGACCTCTAAAGTTTAGGATTTTTCATTTTTCGGGTATACCCCCCCGTATCGAATTTTTCACCAAAAATTGAATTTTTTCGAATTCGAACTAACTATACCATCGACTTGTTTACATCACCTAGATTACAAAAATACCGGGTTATAACAGGATTCGATCAGAAATAAGGGAATGAGAGCACTTTGAAAATTCGAAAATTGTCACTTTCTGACCTCGATTTTGAGCCTAAAAATGGGCATCAAAAATGAGATGATCTAGCTAATATGAGACCTACGACCTTGTGGATGGTCTCGTTGGATTCAGAAAAATGAAACTAAGACAAAACCGTTTGATTTTTCAAGATAGTGCCCATAGAAGCCAAGATATCGACCTCCAAAGTTTGGAATTTTTAATTTTTTGGGTATACCCCCCCGTATCGAATTTTTCACCAAAAATTGAATTTTTTCGAATTCGAACTAACTATACCATCGACTTGTTTACATCACCTAGATTACAAAAATACCGGGTTATAACAGGATTCGATCAGAAATAAGGGAATGAGAGCACTTTGAAAATTCGAAAATTGTCACTTTTTGACCTCGTTTTTGAGCCTAAAAATGGGATCAAAAATGCAAGATCTCAGCTAATATGCGACCTACGACCTTGTGGATGGTCTCGTTGGATTCAGAAAGACAAAACTAAGACAAAACCGTTGGATTCTTCAAGATAGTGCCCATAGAAGCCGAGATATCGACCTCCAAAGTTTGGGATTTTTCATTTTTCGGGTATACCCCCCCGTATCGAATTTTTCACCAAAAATTGAATTTTTTCGAATTCGAACTAACTATACCAACGACTTGTTTACATCACCTAGATTACGAAAACACCGGGTTATAACAGGATTCGATCAGAAATAAGGGAATGAGAGCACTTTGAAAATTCGAAAATTGTCACTTTCTGACCTCGTTTTTGAGCCCAAAAATGGGTATACCCCCCCGTATCGAATTTTTCACCAAAAATTGAATTTTTTCGAATTCGAACTAACTATACCAACGTCTTCATCGTGTCACCTAGATTACGAAAACACCGGGTTATAATAGGATTCGATCAGAAATAAGGGAATGAGAGCACTTTGAAAATTCGAAAATTGTCACTTTCTGACCTCGTTTTTGAGCCTAAAAATGGGCATCAAAAATGCGAGATCTCAGCTAATATGAGACCTACGACCTTGTGGATGGTCTCGTTGGATTCAGAAAGACGAAACTAAGACAAAACCGTTGGATTCTTCAAGATAGTGCCCATAGAAGCCGAGATATCGACCTCCAAAGTTTGGAATTTTTAATTTTTTGGGTATACCCCCCCGTATCGAATTTTTTCGAATTCGAACTAACTATACCAACGTCTTCATCGTGTCACCTAGATTACGAAAATACCGGGTTATTACGGGATTCGATCAGAAATAAGGGAATGAGAGCACTTTGAAAATTCGAAAATTGTCACTTTCTGACCTCGTTTTTGAGCCTAAAAATGGGATCAAAAATGCAAGATCTCAGCTAATATGCGACCTACGACCTTGTGGATGGTCTCGTTGGATTCAGAAAGACAAAACTAAGACAAAACCGTTGGATTCTTCAAGATAGTGCCCATAGAAGCCGAGATATCGACCTCCAAAGTTTGGAATTTTTAATTTTTTGGGTATACCCCCCCGTATCGAATTTTTCACCAAAAATTGAATTTTTTCGAATTCGAACTAACTATACCAACGTCTTCATCGTGTCACCTAGATTACGAAAATACCGGGTTATAACAGGATTCGATCAGAAATAAGGGAATGAGAGCACTTTGAAAATTCGAAAATTGTCACTTTCTGACCTCATTTTTAAGCCCAAAAATGGGCATCAAAAATGCGAGATCTCAGCTAATATGAGACCTACGACCTTGTGGATGGTCTCGTTGGATTCAGAAAGACGAAACAAAGACAAAACCGTTGGATTTTTCCAGATAGAGCCCATAGAAGCCGAGATATCGACCTCTAAAGTTTAGGATTTTTCATTTTTCGGGTATACCCCCCCGTATCGAATTTTTCAGCAAAAATTGAATTTTTTCGAATTCGAACTAACTATACCATCGACTTGTTTACATCACCTAGATTACGAAAACACCGGGTTATAACAGGATTCGATCAGAAATAAGGGAATGAGAGCACTTTGAAAATTCGAAAATTGTCACTTTCTGACCTCGTTTTTGAGCCCAAAAATGGGCATCAAAAATGCGAGATCTCAGCTAATATGAGACCTACGACCTTGTGGATGGTCTCGTTGGATTCAGAAAGACGAAACTAAGACAAAACCGTTGGATTTTTCCAGATAGAGCCCATAGAAGCCGAGATATCGACCTCTAAAGTTTAGGATTTTTCATTTTTCGGGTATACCCCCCCGTATCGAATTTTTCACCAAAAATTGAATTTTTTCGAATTCGAACTAACTATACCATCGACTTGTTTACATCACCTAGATTACAAAAATACCGGGTTATAACAGGATTCGATCAGAAATAAGGGAATGAGAGCACTTTGAAAATTCGAAAATTGTCACTTTCTGACCTCGTTTTTGAGCCTAAAAATGGGCATCAAAAATGCGAGATCTCAGCTAATATGAGACCTACGACCTTGTGGATGGTCTCGTTGGATTCAGAAAAATGAAACTAAGACAAAACCGTTTGATTTTTCCAGATAGTGCCCATAGAAGCCGAGATATCGACCTCCAAAGTTTGGGATTTTTCATTTTTCAGGTATATCCCCCCGTATCGAATTTTTCACCAAAAATTGAATTTTTTCGAATTCGAACTAACTATACCAACGTCTTCATCGTGTCACCTAGATTACGAAAACACCGGGTTATAACAGGATTCGATCAGAAATAAGGGAATGAGAGCACTTTGAAAATTCGAAAATTGTCACTTTCTGACCTCGTTTTTGAGCCCAAAAATGGGCATCAAAAATGCGAGATCTCAGCTAATATGAGACCTACGACCTTGTGGATGGTCTCGTTGGATTCAGAAAGACGAAACTAAGACAAAACCGTTGGATTCTTCAAGATAGTGCCCATAGAAGCCGAGATATCGACCTCCAAAGTTTGGAATTTTTAATTTTTTGGGTATACCCCCCCGTATCGAATTTTTTCGAATTCGAACTAACTATACCAACGTCTTCATCGTGTCACCTAGATTACGAAAATACCGGGTTATTACGGGATTCGATCAGAAATAAGGGAATGAGAGCACTTTGAAAATTCGAAAATTGTCACTTTCTGACCTCGTTTTTGAGCCTAAAAATGGGATCAAAAATGCAAGATCTCAGCTAATATGCGACCTACGACCTTGTGGATGGTCTCGTTGGATTCAGAAAGACAAAACTAAGACAAAACCGTTGGATTCTTCAAGATAGTGCCCATAGAAGCCGAGATATCGACCTCCAAAGTTTGGAATTTTTAATTTTTTGGGTATACCCCCCCGTATCGAATTTTTCACCAAAAATTGAATTTTTTCGAATTCGAACTAACTATACCAACGTCTTCATCGTGTCACCTAGATTACGAAAATACCGGGTTATAACAGGATTCGATCAGAAATAAGGGAATGAGAGCACTTTGAAAATTCGAAAATTGTCACTTTCTGACCTCATTTTTAAGCCCAAAAATGGGCATCAAAAATGCGAGATCTCAGCTAATATGAGACCTACGACCTTGTGGATGGTCTCGTTGGATTCAGAAAGACGAAACTAAGACAAAACCGTTGGATTTTTCCAGATAGAGCCCATAGAAGCCGAGATATCGACCTCTAAAGTTTAGGATTTTTCATTTTTCGGGTATACCCCCCCGTATCGAATTTTTCAGCAAAAATTGAATTTTTTCGAATTCGAACTAACTATACCATCGACTTGTTTACATCACCTAGATTACGAAAACACCGGGTTATAACAGGATTCGATCAGAAATAAGGGAATGAGAGCACTTTGAAAATTCGAAAATTGTCACTTTCTGACCTCGTTTTTGAGCCCAAAAATGGGCATCAAAAATGCGAGATCTCAGCTAATATGAGACCTACGACCTTGTGGATGGTCTCGTTGGATTCAGAAAGACGAAACTAAGACAAAACCGTTGGATTTTTCCAGATAGAGCCCATGGAAGCCGAGATATCGACCTCTAAAGTTTAGGATTTTTCATTTTTCGGGTATACCCCCCCGTATCGAATTTTTCACCAAAAATTGAATTTTTTCGAATTCGAACTAACTATACCATCGACTTGTTTACATCACCTAGATTACAAAAATACCGGGTTATAACAGGATTCGATCAGAAATAAGGGAATGAGAGCACTTTGAAAATTCGAAAATTGTCACTTTCTGACCTCGTTTTTGAGCCTAAAAATGGGCATCAAAAATGCGAGATCTCAGCTAATATGAGACCTACGACCTTGTGGATGGTCTCGTTGGATTCAGAAAATGAAACTAAGACAAAACCGTTTGATTTTTCCAGATAGTGCCCATAGAAGCCGAGATATCGACCTCCAAAGTTTGGGATTTTTCATTTTTCAGGTATATCCCCCCGTATCGAATTTTTCACCAAAAATTGAATTTTTTCGAATTCGAACTAACTATACCAACGTCTTCATCGTGTCACCTAGATTACGAAAACACCGGGTTATAATAGGATTCGATCAGAAATAAGGGAATGAGAGCACTTTGAAAATTCGAAAATTGTCACTTTCTGACCTCGTTTTTGAGCCTAAAAATGGGCATCAAAAATGCGAGATCTCAGCTAATATGAGACCTACGACCTTGTGGATGGTCTCGTTGGATTCAGAAAGACGAAACTAAGACAAAACCGTTGGATTTTTCCAGATAGTGCCCATAGAAGCCGAGATATCGACCTCTAAAGTTTGGGATTTTTCATTTTTCGGGTATACCCCCCCGTATCGAATTTTTCAGCAAAAATTGAATTTTTTCGAATTCGAACTAACTATACCATCGACTTGTTTACATCACCTAGATTACGAAAACACCGGGTTATAACAGGATTCGATCAGAAATAAGGGAATGAGAGCACTTTGAAAATTCGAAAATTGTCACTTTCTGACCTCGTTTTTGAGCCCAAAAATGGGCATCAAAAATGCGAGATCTCAGCTAATATGAGACCTACGACCTTGTGGATGGTCTCGTTGGATTCAGAAAGACGAAACTAAGACAAAACCGTTGGATTTTTCCAGATAGTGCCCATAGAAGCCGAGATATCGACCTCTAAAGTTTGGGATTTTTCATTTTTCGGGTATACCCCCCCGTATCGAATTTTTCAGCAAAAATTGAATTTTTTCGAATTCGAACTAACTATACCATCGACTTGTTTACATCACCTAGATTACGAAAACACCGGGTTATAACAGGATTCGATCAGAAATAAGGGAATGAGAGCACTTTGAAAATTCGAAAATTGTCACTTTCTGACCTCGTTTTTGAGCCCAAAAATGGGTATACCCCCCCGTATCGAATTTTTCACCAAAATTGAATTTTTTCGAATTCGAACTAACTATACCAACGTCTTCATCGTGTCACCTAGATTACGAAAATACCGGGTTATAACAGGATTCGATCAGAAATAAGGGAATGAGAGCACTTTGAAAATTCGAAAATTGTCACTTTCTGACCTCATTTTTAAGCCCAAAAATGGGCATCAAAAATGCGAGATCTCAGCTAATATGAGACCTACGACCTTGTGGATGGTCTCGTTGGATTCAGAAAGACGAAACTAAGACAAAACCGTTGGATTTTTCCAGATAGAGCCCATAGAAGCCGAGATATCGACCTCTAAAGTTTAGGATTTTTCATTTTTCGGGTATACCCCCCCGTATCGAATTTTTCACCAAAAATTGAATTTTTTCGAATTCGAACTAACTATACCATCGACTTGTTTACATCACCTAGATTACGAAAACACCGGGTTATAACAGGATTCGATCAGAAATAAGGGAATGAGAGCACTTTGAAAATTCGAAAATTGTCACTTTCTGACCTCGTTTTTGAGCCCAAAAATGGGTATACCCCCCCGTATCGAATTTTTCACCAAAAATTGAATTTTTTCGAATTCGAACTAACTATACCAACGTCTTCATCGTGTCACCTAGATTACGAAAATACCGGGTTATAACAGGATTCGATCAGAAATAAGGGAATGAGAGCACTTTGAAAATTCGAAAATTGTCACTTTCTGACCTCATTTTTAAGCCCAAAAATGGGCATCAAAAATGCGAGATCTCAGCTAATATGAGACCTACGACCTTGTGGATGGTCTCGTTGGATTCAGAAAGACGAAACTAAGACAAAACCGTTGGATTTTTCCAGATAGAGCCCATAGAAGCCGAGATATCGACCTCTAAAGTTTAGGATTTTTCATTTTTCGGGTATACCCCCCCGTATCGAATTTTTCACCAAAAATTGAATTTTTTCGAATTCGAACTAACTATACCATCGACTTGTTTACATCACCTAGATTACAAAAATACCGGGTTATAACAGGATTCGATCAGAAATAAGGGAATGAGAGCACTTTGAAAATTCGAAAATTGTCACTTTCTGACCTCGTTTTTGAGCCTAAAAATGGGCATCAAAAATGCGAGATCTCAGCTAATATGAGACCTACGACCTTGTGGATGGTCTCGTTGGATTCAGAAAAATGAAACTAAGACAAAACCGTTTGATTTTTCCAGATAGTGCCCATAGAAGCCGAGATATCGACCTCCAAAGTTTGGGATTTTTCATTTTTCAGGTATATCCCCCCGTATCGAATTTTTCACCAAAAATTGAATTTTTTCGAATTCGAACTAACTATACCAACGTCTTCATCGTGTCACCTAGATTACGAAAACACCGGGTTATAATAGGATTCGATCAGAAATAAGGGAATGAGAGCACTTTGAAAATTCGAAAATTGTCACTTTCTGACCTCGTTTTTGAGCCTAAAAAAGGGCATCAAAAATGCGAGATCTCAGCTAATATGCGACCTACGACCTTGTGGATGGTCTCGTTGGATTCAGAAAGACAAAACTAAGACAAAACCGTTGGATTCTTCAAGATAGTGCCCATAGAAGCCGAGATATCGACCTCCAAAGTTTGGAATTTTTAATTTTTTGGGTATACCCCCCCGTATCGAATTTTTCACCAAAAATTGAATTTTTTCGAATTCGAACTAACTATACCAACGTCTTCATCGTGTCACCTAGATTACGAAAATACCGGGTTATTACGGGATTCGATCAGAAATAAGGAAATGAGAGCACTTTGAAAATTCGAAAATTGTCACTTTCTGACCTCGTTTTTCGTTTTTGAGCCTAAAAATGGGATCAAAAATGCAAGATCTCAGCTAATATGCGACCTACGACCTTGTGGATGGTCTCGTTGGATTCAGAAAGACAAAACTAAGACAAAACCGTTGGATTCTTCAAGATAGTGCCCATAGAAGCCGAGATATCGACCTCCAAAGTTTGGAATTTTTAATTTTTTGGGTATACCCCCCCGTATCGAATTTTTCACCAAAAATTGAATTTTTTCGAATTCGAACTAACTATACCATCGACTTGTTTACATCACCTAGATTACAAAAATACCGGGTTATAACAGGATTCGATCAGAAATAAGGGAATGAGAGCACTTTGAAAATTCGAAAATTGTCACTTTCTGACCTCGTTTTTGAGCCTAAAAATGGGCATCAAAAATGCAAGATCTCAGCTAATATGAGACCTACGACCTTGTGGATGGTCTCGTTGGATTCAGAAAAATGAAACTAAGACAAAACCGTTGGATTTTTCCAGATAGTGCCCATAGAAGCCGAGATATCGACCTCTAAAGTTTGGGATTTTTCATTTTTCGGGTATACCCCCCCGTATCGAATTTTTCAGCAAAAATTGAATTTTTTCGAATTCGAACTAACTATACCATCGACTTGTTTACATCACCTAGATTACAAAAATACCGGGTTATAACAGGATTCGATCAGAAATAAGGGAATGAGAGCACTTTGAAAATTCGAAAATTGTCACTTTCTGACCTCGTTTTTGAGCCCAAAAATGGGCATCAAAAATGCGAGATCTCAGCTAATATGAGACCTACGACCTTGTGGATGGTCTCGTTGGATTCAGAAAGACGAAACTAAGACAAAACCGTTGGATTTTTTCAGATAGTGCCCATAGAAGCCGAGATATCGACCTCTAAAGTTAGGGATTTTTCATTTTTCGGGTATACCCCCCCGTATCGAATTTTTCACCAAAAATTGAATTTTTTCGAATTCGAACTAACTATACCATCGACTTGTTTACATCACCTAGATTACAAAAATACCGGGTTATAACAGGATTCGATCAGAAATAAGGGAATGAGAGCACTTTGAAAATTCGAAAATTGTCACTTTCTGACCTCGTTTTTGAGCCTAAAAATGGGCATCAAAAATGCAAGATCTCAGCTAATATGAGACCTACGACCTTGTGGATGGTCTCGTTGGATTCAGAAAAATGAAACTAAGACAAAACCGTTGGATTTTTTCAGATAGTGCCCATAGAAGCCGAGATATCGACCTCTAAAGTTTGGGATTTTTCATTTTTCGGGTATACCCCCCCGTATCGAATTTTTCACCAAAAATTGAATTTTTTCGAATTCGAACTAACTATACCAACGTCTTCATCGTGTCACCTAGATTACGAAAATACCGGGTTATAACAGGATTCGATCAGAAATAAGGGAATGAGAGCACTTTGAAAATTCGAAAATTGTCACTTTCTGACCTCGTTTTTGAGCCTAAAAATGGGCATCAAAAATGCGAGATCTCAGCTAATATGAGACCTACGACCTTGTGGATGGTCTCGTTGGATTCAGAAAAATGAAACTAAGACAAAACCGTTTGATTTTTCCAGATAGTGCCCATAGAAGCCGAGATATCGACCTCCAAAGTTTGGGATTTTTCATTTTTCAGGTATACCCCCCCGTATCGAATTTTTCACCAAAAATTGAATTTTTTCGAATTCGAACTAACTATACCAACGTCTTCATCGTGTCACCTAGATTACGAAAACACCGGGTTATAATAGGATTCGATCAGAAATAAGGGAATGAGAGCACTTTGAAAATTCGAAAATTGTCACTTTCTGACCTCGTTTTTGAGCCTAAAAAAGGGCATCAAAAATGCGAGATCTCAGCTAATATGCGACCTACGACCTTGTGGATGGTCTCGTTGGATTCAGAAAGACAAAACTAAGACAAAACCGTTGGATTCTTCAAGATAGTGCCCATAGAAGCCGAGATATCGACCTCCAAAGTTTGGAATTTTTAATTTTTTGGGTATACCCCCCCGTATCGAATTTTTCACCAAAAATTGAATTTTTTCGAATTCGAACTAACTATACCAACGTCTTCATCGTGTCACCTAGATTACGAAAATACCGGGTTATTACGGGATTCGATCAGAAATAAGGAAATGAGAGCACTTTGAAAATTCGAAAATTGTCACTTTCTGACCTCGTTTTTGAGCCTAAAAATGGGATCAAAAATGCAAGATCTCAGCTAATATGCGACCTACGACCTTGTGGATGGTCTCGTTGGATTCAGAAAGACAAAACTAAGACAAAACCGTTGGATTCTTCAAGATAGTGCCCATAGAAGCCGAGATATCGACCTCCAAAGTTTGGAATTTTTAATTTTTTGGGTATACCCCCCCGTATCGAATTTTTCACCAAAAATTGAATTTTTTCGAATTCGAACTAACTATACCATCGACTTGTTTACATCACCTAGATTACAAAAATACCGGGTTATAACAGGATTCGATCAGAAATAAGGGAATGAGAGCACTTTGAAAATTCGAAAATTGTCACTTTCTGACCTCGTTTTTGAGCCTAAAAATGGGCATCAAAAATGCGAGATCTCAGCTAATATGAGACCTACGACCTTGTGGATGGTCTCGTTGGATTCAGAAAAATGAAACTAAGACAAAACCGTTGGATTTTTCCAGATAGTGCCCATAGAAGCCGAGATATCGACCTCTAAAGTTTAGGATTTTTCATTTTTCGGGTATACCCCCCCGTATCGAATTTTTCACCAAAAATTGAATTTTTTCGAATTCGAACTAACTATACCATCGACTTGTTTACATCACCTAGATTACAAAAATACCGGGTTATAACAGGATTCGATCAGAAATAAGGGAATGAGAGCACTTTGAAAATTCGAAAATTGTCACTTTCTGACCTCGTTTTTGAGCCCAAAAATGGGCATCAAAAATGCGAGATCTCAGCTAATATGAGACCTACGACCTTGTGGATGGTATCGTTGGATTCAGAAAGACGAAACTAAGACAAAACCGTTGGATTTTTCCAGATAGTACCCATAGAAGCCGAGATATCGACCTTAAACTAACTATACCAAAGTCTCCATCGTGTCACCTAGATTACGAAAATACCGGGTTATAACAGGATTTGATCAGAAATAAGGGAATGAGAGCACTTTGAAAATTCGAAAATTGTCACTTTCTGACCTCGTTTTTGAGCCCAAAAATGGGCATCAAAAATGCGAGATCTCAGCTAATATGAGACCTACGACCTTGTGGATGGTCTCGTTGGATTCAGAAAGACGAAACTAAGACAAAACCGTTGGATTTTTCCAGATAGTGCCCATAGAAGCCGAGATATCGACCTCCAAAGTTTGGGATTTTTCATTTTTCAGGTATACCCCCCCGTATCGAATTTTTCACCAAAAATTGAATTTTTTCGAATTCGAACTAACTATACCAACGTCTTCATCGTGTCACCTAGATTACGAAAATACCGGGTTATAACAGGATTCGATCAGAAATAAGGGAATGAGAGCACTTTGAAAATTCGAAAATTGTCACTTTCTGACCTCGTTTTTGAGCCTAAAAATGGGCATCAAAAATGCGAGATCTCAGCTAATATGAGACCTACGACCTTGTGGATGGTCTCGTTGGATTCAGAAAGACGAAACTAAGACAAAACCGTTGGATTTTTCCAGATAGTGCCCATAGAAGCCGAGATATCGACCTCCAAAGTTTGAGATTTTTCATTTTTCAGGTATACCCTCCCGTATCGAATTTTTCACCAAAAATTGAATTTTTTCGAATTCGAACTAACTATACCATCGACTTGTTTACATCACCTAGATTACGAAAATACCGGGTTATAACAGGATTCGATCAGAAATAAGGGAATGAGAGCACTTTGAAAATTCGAAAATTGTCACTTTCTAACCTCGTTTTTGAGCCTAAAAATGGGCATCAAAAATGCAAGATCTCAGCTAATATGCGACCTACGACCTTGTGGATGGTCTCGTTGGATTCAGAAAGACGAAACTAAGACAAAACCGTTGGATTTTTCCAGATAGAGCCCATAGAAGCCGAGATATCGACCTCTAAAGTTTAGGATTTTTCATTTTTCGGGTATACCCCCCCGTATCGAATTTTTCACCAAAAATTGAATTTTTTCGAATTCGAACTAACTATACCATCGACTTGTTTACATCACCTAGATTACAAAAATACCGGGTTATAACAGGATTCGATCAGAAATAAGGGAATGAGAGCACTTTGAAAATTCGAAAATTGTCACTTTCTGACCTCGTTTTTGAGCCTAAAAATGGGCATCAAAAATGCGAGATCTCAGCTAATATGAGACCTACGACCTTGTGGATGGTCTCGTTGGATTCAGAAAAATGAAACTAAGACAAAACCGTTTGATTTTTCCAGATAGTGCCCATAGAAGCCGAGATATCGACCTCCAAAGTTTGGGATTTTTCATTTTTCAGGTATATCCCCCCGTATCGAATTTTTCACCAAAAATTGAATTTTTTCGAATTCGAACTAACTATACCAACGTCTTCATCGTGTCACCTAGATTACGAAAACACCGGGTTATAACAGGATTCGATCAGAAATAAGGGAATGAGAGCACTTTGAAAATTCGAAAATTGTCACTTTCTGACCTCGTTTTTGAGCCCAAAAATGGGCATCAAAAATGCGAGATCTCAGCTAATATGAGACCTACGACCTTGTGGATGGTCTCGTTGGATTCAGAAAGACGAAACTAAGACAAAACCGTTGGATTCTTCAAGATAGTGCCCATAGAAGCCGAGATATCGACCTCCAAAGTTTGGAATTTTTAATTTTTTGGGTATACCCCCCCGTATCGAATTTTTTCGAATTCGAACTAACTATACCAACGTCTTCATCGTGTCACCTAGATTACGAAAATACCGGGTTATTACGGGATTCGATCAGAAATAAGGGAATGAGAGCACTTTGAAAATTCGAAAATTGTCACTTTCTGACCTCGTTTTTGAGCCTAAAAATGGGATCAAAAATGCAAGATCTCAGCTAATATGCGACCTACGACCTTGTGGATGGTCTCGTTGGATTCAGAAAGACGAAACTAAGACAAAACCGTTGGATTTTTCCAGATAGTGCCCATAGAAGCCGAGATATCGACCTCCAAAGTTTGAGATTTTTCATTTTTCAGGTATACCCTCCCGTATCGAATTTTTCACCAAAAATTGAATTTTTTCGAATTCGAACTAACTATACCATCGACTTGTTTACATCACCTAGATTACGAAAATACCGGGTTATAACAGGATTCGATCAGAAATAAGGGAATGAGAGCACTTTGAAAATTCGAAAATTGTCACTTTCTAACCTCGTTTTTGAGCCTAAAAATGGGCATCAAAAATGCAAGATCTCAGCTAATATGCGACCTACGACCTTGTGGATGGTCTCGTTGGATTCAGAAAGACGAAACTAAGACAAAACCGTTGGATTTTTCCAGATAGAGCCCATAGAAGCCGAGATATCGACCTCTAAAGTTTAGGATTTTTCATTTTTCGGGTATACCCCCCCGTATCGAATTTTTCACCAAAAATTGAATTTTTTCGAATTCGAACTAACTATACCATCGACTTGTTTACATCACCTAGATTACAAAAATACCGGGTTATAACAGGATTCGATCAGAAATAAGGGAATGAGAGCACTTTGAAAATTCGAAAATTGTCACTTTCTGACCTCGTTTTTGAGCCTAAAAATGGGCATCAAAAATGCGAGATCTCAGCTAATATGAGACCTACGACCTTGTGGATGGTCTCGTTGGATTCAGAAAAATGAAACTAAGACAAAACCGTTTGATTTTTCCAGATAGTGCCCATAGAAGCCGAGATATCGACCTCCAAAGTTTGGGATTTTTCATTTTTCAGGTATATCCCCCCGTATCGAATTTTTCACCAAAAATTGAATTTTTTCGAATTCGAACTAACTATACCAACGTCTTCATCGTGTCACCTAGATTACGAAAACACCGGGTTATAACAGGATTCGATCAGAAATAAGGGAATGAGAGCACTTTGAAAATTCGAAAATTGTCACTTTCTGACCTCGTTTTTGAGCCCAAAAATGGGCATCAAAAATGCGAGATCTCAGCTAATATGAGACCTACGACCTTGTGGATGGTCTCGTTGGATTCAGAAAGACGAAACTAAGACAAAACCGTTGGATTCTTCAAGATAGTGCCCATAGAAGCCGAGATATCGACCTCCAAAGTTTGGAATTTTTAATTTTTTGGGTATACCCCCCCGTATCGAATTTTTTCGAATTCGAACTAACTATACCAACGTCTTCATCGTGTCACCTAGATTACGAAAATACCGGGTTATTACGGGATTCGATCAGAAATAAGGGAATGAGAGCACTTTGAAAATTCGAAAATTGTCACTTTCTGACCTCGTTTTTGAGCCTAAAAATGGGATCAAAAATGCAAGATCTCAGCTAATATGCGACCTACGACCTTGTGGATGGTCTCGTTGGATTCAGAAAGACAAAACTAAGACAAAACCGTTGGATTCTTCAAGATAGTGCCCATAGAAGCCGAGATATCGACCTCCAAAGTTTGGAATTTTTAATTTTTTGGGTATACCCCCCCGTATCGAATTTTTCACCAAAAATTGAATTTTTTCGAATTCGAACTAACTATACCAACGTCTTCATCGTGTCACCTAGATTACGAAAATACCGGGTTATAACAGGATTCGATCAGAAATAAGGGAATGAGAGCACTTTGAAAATTCGAAAATTGTCACTTTCTGACCTCATTTTTAAGCCCAAAAATGGGCATCAAAAATGCGAGATCTCAGCTAATATGAGACCTACGACCTTGTGGATGGTCTCGTTGGATTCAGAAAGACGAAACTAAGACAAAACCGTTGGATTTTTCCAGATAGAGCCCATAGAAGCCGAGATATCGACCTCTAAAGTTTAGGATTTTTCATTTTTCGGGTATACCCCCCCGTATCGAATTTTTCAGCAAAAATTGAATTTTTTCGAATTCGAACTAACTATACCATCGACTTGTTTACATCACCTAGATTACGAAAACACCGGGTTATAACAGGATTCGATCAGAAATAAGGGAATGAGAGCACTTTGAAAATTCGAAAATTGTCACTTTCTGACCTCGTTTTTGAGCCCAAAAATGGGCATCAAAAATGCGAGATCTCAGCTAATATGAGACCTACGACCTTGTGGATGGTCTCGTTGGATTCAGAAAGACGAAACTAAGACAAAACCGTTGGATTTTTCCAGATAGAGCCCATGGAAGCCGAGATATCGACCTCTAAAGTTTAGGATTTTTCATTTTTCGGGTATACCCCCCCGTATCGAATTTTTCACCAAAAATTGAATTTTTTCGAATTCGAACTAACTATACCATCGACTTGTTTACATCACCTAGATTACAAAAATACCGGGTTATAACAGGATTCGATCAGAAATAAGGGAATGAGAGCACTTTGAAAATTCGAAAATTGTCACTTTCTGACCTCGTTTTTGAGCCTAAAAATGGGCATCAAAAATGCGAGATCTCAGCTAATATGAGACCTACGACCTTGTGGATGGTCTCGTTGGATTCAGAAAAATGAAACTAAGACAAAACCGTTTGATTTTTCCAGATAGTGCCCATAGAAGCCGAGATATCGACCTCCAAAGTTTGGGATTTTTCATTTTTCAGGTATATCCCCCCGTATCGAATTTTTCACCAAAAATTGAATTTTTTCGAATTCGAACTAACTATACCAACGTCTTCATCGTGTCACCTAGATTACGAAAACACCGGGTTATAATAGGATTCGATCAGAAATAAGGGAATGAGAGCACTTTGAAAATTCGAAAATTGTCACTTTCTGACCTCGTTTTTGAGCCTAAAAATGGGCATCAAAAATGCGAGATCTCAGCTAATATGAGACCTACGACCTTGTGGATGGTCTCGTTGGATTCAGAAAGACGAAACTAAGACAAAACCGTTGGATTTTTCCAGATAGTGCCCATAGAAGCCGAGATATCGACCTCTAAAGTTTGGGATTTTTCATTTTTCGGGTATACCCCCCCGTATCGAATTTTTCAGCAAAAATTGAATTTTTTCGAATTCGAACTAACTATACCATCGACTTGTTTACATCACCTAGATTACGAAAACACCGGGTTATAACAGGATTCGATCAGAAATAAGGGAATGAGAGCACTTTGAAAATTCGAAAATTGTCACTTTCTGACCTCGTTTTTGAGCCCAAAAATGGGCATCAAAAATGCGAGATCTCAGCTAATATGAGACCTACGACCTTGTGGATGGTCTCGTTGGATTCAGAAAGACGAAACTAAGACAAAACCGTTGGATTTTTCCAGATAGTGCCCATAGAAGCCGAGATATCGACCTCTAAAGTTTGGGATTTTTCATTTTTCGGGTATACCCCCCCGTATCGAATTTTTCAGCAAAAATTGAATTTTTTCGAATTCGAACTAACTATACCATCGACTTGTTTACATCACCTAGATTACGAAAACACCGGGTTATAACAGGATTCGATCAGAAATAAGGGAATGAGAGCACTTTGAAAATTCGAAAATTGTCACTTTCTGACCTCGTTTTTGAGCCCAAAAATGGGTATACCCCCCCGTATCGAATTTTTCACCAAAAATTGAATTTTTTCGAATTCGAACTAACTATACCAACGTCTTCATCGTGTCACCTAGATTACGAAAATACCGGGTTATAACAGGATTCGATCAGAAATAAGGGAATGAGAGCACTTTGAAAATTCGAAAATTGTCACTTTCTGACCTCATTTTTAAGCCCAAAAATGGGCATCAAAAATGCGAGATCTCAGCTAATATGAGACCTACGACCTTGTGGATGGTCTCGTTGGATTCAGAAAGACGAAACTAAGACAAAACCGTTGGATTTTTCCAGATAGAGCCCATAGAAGCCGAGATATCGACCTCTAAAGTTTAGGATTTTTCATTTTTCGGGTATACCCCCCCGTATCGAATTTTTCACCAAAAATTGAATTTTTTCGAATTCGAACTAACTATACCATCGACTTGTTTACATCACCTAGATTACAAAAATACCGGGTTATAACAGGATTCGATCAGAAATAAGGGAATGAGAGCACTTTGAAAATTCGAAAATTGTCACTTTCTGACCTCGTTTTTGAGCCTAAAAATGGGCATCAAAAATGCGAGATCTCAGCTAATATGAGACCTACGACCTTGTGGATGGTCTCGTTGGATTCAGAAAAATGAAACTAAGACAAAACCGTTTGATTTTTCCAGATAGTGCCCATAGAAGCCGAGATATCGACCTCCAAAGTTTGGGATTTTTCATTTTTCAGGTATATCCCCCCGTATCGAATTTTTCACCAAAAATTGAATTTTTTCGAATTCGAACTAACTATACCAACGTCTTCATCGTGTCACCTAGATTACGAAAACACCGGGTTATAATAGGATTCGATCAGAAATAAGGGAATGAGAGCACTTTGAAAATTCGAAAATTGTCACTTTCTGACCTCGTTTTTGAGCCTAAAAAAGGGCATCAAAAATGCGAGATCTCAGCTAATATGCGACCTACGACCTTGTGGATGGTCTCGTTGGATTCAGAAAGACAAAACTAAGACAAAACCGTTGGATTCTTCAAGATAGTGCCCATAGAAGCCGAGATATCGACCTCCAAAGTTTGGAATTTTTAATTTTTTGGGTATACCCCCCCGTATCGAATTTTTCACCAAAAATTGAATTTTTTCGAATTCGAACTAACTATACCAACGTCTTCATCGTGTCACCTAGATTACGAAAATACCGGGTTATAACAGGATTCGATCAGAAATAAGGGAATGAGAGCACTTTGAAAATTCGAAAATTGTCACTTTCTGACCTCATTTTTAAGCCCAAAAATGGGCATCAAAAATGCGAGATCTCAGCTAATATGAGACCTACGACCTTGTGGATGGTCTCGTTGGATTCAGAAAGACGAAACTAAGACAAAACCGTTGGATTTTTCCAGATAGAGCCCATAGAAGCCGAGATATCGACCTCTAAAGTTTAGGATTTTTCATTTTTCGGGTATACCCCCCCGTATCGAATTTTTCAGCAAAAATTGAATTTTTTCGAATTCGAACTAACTATACCATCGACTTGTTTACATCACCTAGATTACGAAAACACCGGGTTATAACAGGATTCGATCAGAAATAAGGGAATGAGAGCACTTTGAAAATTCGAAAATTGTCACTTTCTGACCTCGTTTTTGAGCCCAAAAATGGGCATCAAAAATGCGAGATCTCAGCTAATATGAGACCTACGACCTTGTGGATGGTCTCGTTGGATTCAGAAAGACGAAACTAAGACAAAACCGTTGGATTTTTCCAGATAGAGCCCATGGAAGCCGAGATATCGACCTCTAAAGTTTAGGATTTTTCATTTTTCGGGTATACCCCCCCGTATCGAATTTTTCACCAAAAATTGAATTTTTTCGAATTCGAACTAACTATACCATCGACTTGTTTACATCACCTAGATTACAAAAATACCGGGTTATAACAGGATTCGATCAGAAATAAGGGAATGAGAGCACTTTGAAAATTCGAAAATTGTCACTTTCTGACCTCGTTTTTGAGCCTAAAAATGGGCATCAAAAATGCGAGATCTCAGCTAATATGAGACCTACGACCTTGTGGATGGTCTCGTTGGATTCAGAAAAATGAAACTAAGACAAAACCGTTTGATTTTTCCAGATAGTGCCCATAGAAGCCGAGATATCGACCTCCAAAGTTTGGGATTTTTCATTTTTCAGGTATATCCCCCCGTATCGAATTTTTCACCAAAAATTGAATTTTTTCGAATTCGAACTAACTATACCAACGTCTTCATCGTGTCACCTAGATTACGAAAACACCGGGTTATAATAGGATTCGATCAGAAATAAGGGAATGAGAGCACTTTGAAAATTCGAAAATTGTCACTTTCTGACCTCGTTTTTGAGCCTAAAAATGGGCATCAAAAATGCGAGATCTCAGCTAATATGAGACCTACGACCTTGTGGATGGTCTCGTTGGATTCAGAAAGACGAAACTAAGACAAAACCGTTGGATTTTTCCAGATAGTGCCCATAGAAGCCGAGATATCGACCTCTAAAGTTTGGGATTTTTCATTTTTCGGGTATACCCCCCCGTATCGAATTTTTCAGCAAAAATTGAATTTTTTCGAATTCGAACTAACTATACCATCGACTTGTTTACATCACCTAGATTACGAAAACACCGGGTTATAACAGGATTCGATCAGAAATAAGGGAATGAGAGCACTTTGAAAATTCGAAAATTGTCACTTTCTGACCTCGTTTTTGAGCCCAAAAATGGGCATCAAAAATGCGAGATCTCAGCTAATATGAGACCTACGACCTTGTGGATGGTCTCGTTGGATTCAGAAAGACGAAACTAAGACAAAACCGTTGGATTTTTCCAGATAGTGCCCATAGAAGCCGAGATATCGACCTCTAAAGTTTGGGATTTTTCATTTTTCGGGTATACCCCCCCGTATCGAATTTTTCAGCAAAAATTGAATTTTTTCGAATTCGAACTAACTATACCATCGACTTGTTTACATCACCTAGATTACGAAAACACCGGGTTATAACAGGATTCGATCAGAAATAAGGGAATGAGAGCACTTTGAAAATTCGAAAATTGTCACTTTCTGACCTCGTTTTTGAGCCCAAAAATGGGTATACCCCCCCGTATCGAATTTTTCACCAAAAATTGAATTTTTTCGAATTCGAACTAACTATACCAACGTCTTCATCGTGTCACCTAGATTACGAAAATACCGGGTTATAACAGGATTCGATCAGAAATAAGGGAATGAGAGCACTTTGAAAATTCGAAAATTGTCACTTTCTGACCTCATTTTTAAGCCCAAAAATGGGCATCAAAAATGCGAGATCTCAGCTAATATGAGACCTACGACCTTGTGGATGGTCTCGTTGGATTCAGAAAGACGAAACTAAGACAAAACCGTTGGATTTTTCCAGATAGAGCCCATAGAAGCCGAGATATCGACCTCTAAAGTTTAGGATTTTTCATTTTTCGGGTATACCCCCCCGTATCGAATTTTTCACCAAAAATTGAATTTTTTCGAATTCGAACTAACTATACCATCGACTTGTTTACATCACCTAGATTACAAAAATACCGGGTTATAACAGGATTCGATCAGAAATAAGGGAATGAGAGCACTTTGAAAATTCGAAAATTGTCACTTTCTGACCTCGTTTTTGAGCCTAAAAATGGGCATCAAAAATGCGAGATCTCAGCTAATATGAGACCTACGACCTTGTGGATGGTCTCGTTGGATTCAGAAAAATGAAACTAAGACAAAACCGTTTGATTTTTCCAGATAGTGCCCATAGAAGCCGAGATATCGACCTCCAAAGTTTGGGATTTTTCATTTTTCAGGTATATCCCCCCGTATCGAATTTTTCACCAAAAATTGAATTTTTTCGAATTCGAACTAACTATACCAACGTCTTCATCGTGTCACCTAGATTACGAAAACACCGGGTTATAATAGGATTCGATCAGAAATAAGGGAATGAGAGCACTTTGAAAATTCGAAAATTGTCACTTTCTGACCTCGTTTTTGAGCCTAAAAAAGGGCATCAAAAATGCGAGATCTCAGCTAATATGCGACCTACGACCTTGTGGATGGTCTCGTTGGATTCAGAAAGACAAAACTAAGACAAAACCGTTGGATTCTTCAAGATAGTGCCCATAGAAGCCGAGATATCGACCTCCAAAGTTTGGAATTTTTAATTTTTTGGGTATACCCCCCCGTATCGAATTTTTCACCAAAAATTGAATTTTTTCGAATTCGAACTAACTATACCAACGTCTTCATCGTGTCACCTAGATTACGAAAATACCGGGTTATTACGGGATTCGATCAGAAATAAGGAAATGAGAGCACTTTGAAAATTCGAAAATTGTCACTTTCTGACCTCGTTTTTGAGCCTAAAAATGGGATCAAAAATGCAAGATCTCAGCTAATATGCGACCTACGACCTTGTGGATGGTCTCGTTGGATTCAGAAAGACAAAACTAAGACAAAACCGTTGGATTCTTCAAGATAGTGCCCATAGAAGCCGAGATATCGACCTCCAAAGTTTGGAATTTTTAATTTTTTGGGTATACCCCCCCGTATCGAATTTTTCACCAAAAATTGAATTTTTTCGAATTCGAACTAACTATACCATCGACTTGTTTACATCACCTAGATTACAAAAATACCGGGTTATAACAGGATTCGATCAGAAATAAGGGAATGAGAGCACTTTGAAAATTCGAAAATTGTCACTTTCTGACCTCATTTTTAAGCCCAAAAATGGGCATCAAAAATGCGAGATCTCAGCTAATATGAGACCTACGACCTTGTGGATGGTCTCGTTGGATTCAGAAAGACGAAACTAAGACAAAACCGTTGGATTTTTCCAGATAGAGCCCATAGAAGCCGAGATATCGACCTCTAAAGTTTAGGATTTTTCATTTTTCGGGTATACCCCCCCGTATCGAATTTTTCACCAAAAATTGAATTTTTTCGAATTCGAACTAACTATACCATCGACTTGTTTACATCACCTAGATTACAAAAATACCGGGTTATAACAGGATTCGATCAGAAATAAGGGAATGAGAGCACTTTGAAAATTCGAAAATTGTCACTTTCTGACCTCTTTTTGAGCCTAAAAATGGGCATCAAAAATGCGAGATCTCAGCTAATATGAGACCTACGACCTTGTGGATGGTCTCGTTGGATTCAGAAAAATGAAACTAAGACAAAACCGTTTGATTTTTCCAGATAGTGCCCATAGAAGCCGAGATATCGACCTCCAAAGTTTGGGATTTTTCATTTTTCAGGTATATCCCCCCGTATCGAATTTTTCACCAAAAATTGAATTTTTTCGAATTCGAACTAACTATACCAACGTCTTCATCGTGTCACCTAGATTACGAAAACACCGGGTTATAATAGGATTCGATCAGAAATAAGGGAATGAGAGCACTTTGAAAATTCGAAAATTGTCACTTTCTGACCTCGTTTTTGAGCCTAAAAAAGGGCATCAAAAATGCGAGATCTCAGCTAATATGCGACCTACGACCTTGTGGATGGTCTCGTTGGATTCAGAAAGACAAAACTAAGACAAAACCGTTGGATTCTTCAAGATAGTGCCCATAGAAGCCGAGATATCGACCTCCAAAGTTTGGAATTTTTAATTTTTTGGGTATACCCCCCCGTATCGAATTTTTCACCAAAAATTGAATTTTTTCGAATTCGAACTAACTATACCAACGTCTTCATCGTGTCACCTAGATTACGAAAATACCGGGTTATTACGGGATTCGATCAGAAATAAGGAAATGAGAGCACTTTGAAAATTCGAAAATTGTCACTTTCTGACCTCGTTTTTGAGCCTAAAAATGGGATCAAAAATGCAAGATCTCAGCTAATATGCGACCTACGACCTTGTGGATGGTCTCGTTGGATTCAGAAAGACAAAACTAAGACAAAACCGTTGGATTCTTCAAGATAGTGCCCATAGAAGCCGAGATATCGACCTCCAAAGTTTGGAATTTTTAATTTTTTGGGTATACCCCCCCGTATCGAATTTTTCACCAAAAATTGAATTTTTTCGAATTCGAACTAACTATACCATCGACTTGTTTACATCACCTAGATTACAAAAATACCGGGTTATAACAGGATTCGATCAGAAATAAGGGAATGAGAGCACTTTGAAAATTCGAAAATTGTCACTTTCTGACCTCGTTTTTGAGCCTAAAAATGGGCATCAAAAATGCAAGATCTCAGCTAATATGAGACCTACGACCTTGTGGATGGTCTCGTTGGATTCAGAAAAATGAAACTAAGACAAAACCGTTGGATTTTTCCAGATAGTGCCCATAGAAGCCGAGATATCGACCTCTAAAGTTTGGGATTTTTCATTTTTCGGGTATACCCCCCCGTATCGAATTTTTCAGCAAAAATTGAATTTTTTCGAATTCGAACTAACTATACCATCGACTTGTTTACATCACCTAGATTACAAAAATACCGGGTTATAACAGGATTCGATCAGAAATAAGGGAATGAGAGCACTTTGAAAATTCGAAAATTGTCACTTTCTGACCTCGTTTTTGAGCCCAAAAATGGGCATCAAAAATGCGAGATCTCAGCTAATATGAGACCTACGACCTTGTGGATGGTCTCGTTGGATTCAGAAAGACGAAACTAAGACAAAACCGTTGGATTTTTTCAGATAGTGCCCATAGAAGCCGAGATATCGACCTCTAAAGTTAGGGATTTTTCATTTTTCGGGTATACCCCCCCGTATCGAATTTTTCACCAAAAATTGAATTTTTTCGAATTCGAACTAACTATACCATCGACTTGTTTACATCACCTAGATTACAAAAATACCGGGTTATAACAGGATTCGATCAGAAATAAGGGAATGAGAGCACTTTGAAAATTCGAAAATTGTCACTTTCTGACCTCGTTTTTGAGCCTAAAAATGGGCATCAAAAATGCAAGATCTCAGCTAATATGAGACCTACGACCTTGTGGATGGTCTCGTTGGATTCAGAAAAATGAAACTAAGACAAAACCGTTGGATTTTTTCAGATAGTGCCCATAGAAGCCGAGATATCGACCTCTAAAGTTTGGGATTTTTCATTTTTCGGGTATACCCCCCCGTATCGAATTTTTCACCAAAAATTGAATTTTTTCGAATTCGAACTAACTATACCAACGTCTTCATCGTGTCACCTAGATTACGAAAATACCGGGTTATAACAGGATTCGATCAGAAATAAGGGAATGAGAGCACTTTGAAAATTCGAAAATTGTCACTTTCTGACCTCGTTTTTGATCCTAAAAATGGGCATCAAAAATGCGAGATCTCAGCTAATATGAGACCTACGACCTTGTGGATGGTCTCGTTGGATTCAGAAAAATGAAACTAAGACAAAACCGTTTGATTTTTCCAGATAGTGCCCATAGAAGCCGAGATATCGACCTCCAAAGTTTGGGATTTTTCATTTTTCAGGTATACCCCCCCGTATCGAATTTTTCACCAAAAATTGAATTTTTTCGAATTCGAACTAACTATACCAACGTCTTCATCGTGTCACCTAGATTACGAAAACACCGGGTTATAATAGGATTCGATCAGAAATAAGGGAATGAGAGCACTTTGAAAATTCGAAAATTGTCACTTTCTGACCTCGTTTTTGAGCCTAAAAAAGGGCATCAAAAATGCGAGATCTCAGCTAATATGCGACCTACGACCTTGTGGATGGTCTCGTTGGATTCAGAAAGACAAAACTAAGACAAAACCGTTGGATTCTTCAAGATAGTGCCCATAGAAGCCGAGATATCGACCTCCAAAGTTTGGAATTTTTAATTTTTTGGGTATACCCCCCCGTATCGAATTTTTCACCAAAAATTGAATTTTTTCGAATTCGAACTAACTATACCAACGTCTTCATCGTGTCACCTAGATTACGAAAATACCGGGTTATTACGGGATTCGATCAGAAATAAGGAAATGAGAGCACTTTGAAAATTCGAAAATTGTCACTTTCTGACCTCGTTTTTGAGCCTAAAAATGGGATCAAAAATGCAAGATCTCAGCTAATATGCGACCTACGACCTTGTGGATGGTCTCGTTGGATTCAGAAAGACAAAACTAAGACAAAACCGTTGGATTCTTCAAGATAGTGCCCATAGAAGCCGAGATATCGACCTCCAAAGTTTGGAATTTTTAATTTTTTGGGTATACCCCCCCGTATCGAATTTTTCACCAAAAATTGAATTTTTTCGAATTCGAACTAACTATACCATCGACTTGTTTACATCACCTAGATTACAAAAATACCGGGTTATAACAGGATTCGATCAGAAATAAGGGAATGAGAGCACTTTGAAAATTCGAAAATTGTCACTTTCTGACCTCGTTTTTGAGCCTAAAAATGGGCATCAAAAATGCGAGATCTCAGCTAATATGAGACCTACGACCTTGTGGATGGTCTCGTTGGATTCAGAAAAATGAAACTAAGACAAAACCGTTTGATTTTTCCAGATAGTGCCCATAGAAGCCGAGATATCGACCTCCAAAGTTTGGGATTTTTCATTTTTCAGGTATATCCCCCCGTATCGAATTTTTCACCAAAAATTGAATTTTTTCGAATTCGAACTAACTATACCAACGTCTTCATCGTGTCACCTAGATTACGAAAATACCGGGTTATTACGGGATTCGATCAGAAATAAGGGAATGAGAGCACTTTGAAAATTCGAAAATTGTCACTTTCTGACCTCGTTTTTGAGCCTAAAAATGGGCATCAAAAATGCAAGATCTCAGCTAATATGCGACCTACGACCTTGTGGATGGTCTCGTTGGATTCAGAAAGACGAAACTAAGACAAAACCGTTGGATTTTTCCATGTAGAGCCCATAGAAGCCGAGATATCGACCTCTAAAGTTTAGGATTTTTCATTTTTCGGGTATACCCCCCCCGTATCGAATTTTTCACCAAAAATTGAATTTTTTCGAATTCGAACTAACTATACCATCGACTTGTTTACATCACCTAGATTACAAAAATACCGGGTTATAACAGGATTCGATCAGAAATAAGGGAATGAGAGCACTTTGAAAATTCGAAAATTGTCACTTTCTGACCTCGTTTTTGAGCCTAAAAATGGGCATCAAAAATGCGAGATCTCAGCTAATATGAGACCTACGACCTTGTGGATGGTCTCGTTGCATTCAGAAAAATGAAACTAAGACAAAACCGTTTGATTTTTCCAGATAGTGCCCATAGAAGCCGAGATATCGACCTCCAAAGTTTGAGATTTTTCATTTTTCAGGTATACCCTCCCGTATCGAATTTTTCACCAAAAATTGAATTTTTTCGAATTCGAACTAACTATACCATCGACTTATTTATATCACCTAGATTACGAAAACACCGGGTTATAACAGGATTCGATCAGAAATAAGGAAATAAGAGCCCTTTGAAAATTCGAAAATTGTCACTTTCTGGCCTCGTTTTTGAGCCTAAAAATGGGCATCAAAAATGCGAGATCTCAGCTAATATGAGACCTACGACCTTGTGGATGGTCTCGTTGGATTCAGAAAGACGAAACTAAGACAAAACCGTTGGATTTTTCCAGATAGTGCCCATAGAAGCCGAGATATCGACCTCCAAAGTTTGAGATTTTTCATTTTTCAGGTATACCCTCCCGTATCGAATTTTTCACCAAAAATTGAATTTTTTCGAATTCGAACTAACTATACCATCGACTTGTTTACATCACCTAGATTACGAAAATACCGGGTTATAACAGGATTCGATCAGAAATAAGGGAATGAGAGCACTTTGAAAATTCGAAAATTGTCACTTTCTAACCTCGTTTTTGAGCCTAAAAATGGGCATCAAAAATGCAAGATCTCAGCTAATATGCGACCTACGACCTTGTGGATGGTCTCGTTGGATTCAGAAAGACGAAACTAAGACAAAACCGTTGGATTTTTCCAGATAGAGCCCATAGAAGCCGAGATATCGACCTCTAAAGTTTAGGATTTTTCATTTTTCGGGTATACCCCCCCGTATCGAATTTTTCACCAAAAATTGAATTTTTTCGAATTCGAACTAACTATACCATCGACTTGTTTACATCACCTAGATTACAAAAATACCGGGTTATAACAGGATTCGATCAGAAATAAGGGAATGAGAGCACTTTGAAAATTCGAAAATTGTCACTTTCTGACCTCGATTTTGAGCCTAAAAATGGGCATCAAAAATGCGAGATCTCAGCTAATATGAGACCTACGACCTTGTGGATGGTCTCGTTGGATTCAGAAAAATGAAACTAAGACAAAACCGTTTGATTTTTCAAGATAGTGCCCATAGAAGCCAAGATATCGACCTCCAAAGTTTGGAATTTTTAATTTTTTGGGTATACCCCCCCGTATCGAATTTTTCACCAAAAATTGAATTTTTTCGAATTCGAACTAACTATACCAACGTCTTCATCGTGTCACCTAGATTACGAAAATACCGGGTTATTACGGGATTCGATCAGAAATAAGGGAATGAGAGCACTTTGAAAATTCGAAAATTGTCACTTTTGACCTCGTTTTTGAGCCTAAAAATGGGATCAAAAATGCAAGATCTCAGCTAATATGCGACCTACGACCTTGTGGATGGTCTCGTTGGATTCAGAAAGACAAAACTAAGACAAAACCGTTGGATTCTTCAAGATAGTGCCCATAGAAGCCGAGATATCGACCTCCAAAGTTTGGGATTTTTCATTTTTCGGGTATACCCCCCCGTATCGAATTTTTCACCAAAAATTGAATTTTTTCGAATTCGAACTAACTATACCAACGTCTTCATCGTGTCACCTAGATTACGAAAATACCGGGTTATAACAGGATTCGATCAGAAATAAGGGAATGAGAGCACTTTGAAAATTCGAAAATTGTCACTTTCTGACCTCATTTTTAAGCCCAAAAATGGGCATCAAAAATGCGAGATCTCAGCTAATATGAGACCTACGACCTTGTGGATGGTCTCCTTGGATTCAGAAAGACGAAACTAAGACAAAACCGTTGGATTTTTCAAGATAGTGCCCATAGAAGCCAAGATATCGACCTCCAAAGTTTGGAATTTTTAATTTTTTGGGTATACCCCCCCGTATCGAATTTTTCACCAAAAATTGAATTTTTTCGAATTCGAACTAACTATACCAACGTCTTCATCGTGTCACCTAGATTACGAAAATACCGGGTTATAACAGGATTCGATCAGAAATAAGGGAATGAGAGCACTTTGAAAATTCGAAAATTGTCACTTTCTGACCTCATTTTTAAGCCCAAAAATGGGCATCAAAAATGCGAGATCTCAGCTAATATGAGACCTACGACCTTGTGGATGGTCTCGTTGGATTCAGAAAGACGAAACTAAGACAAAACCGTTGGATTTTTCAAGATAGTGCCCATAGAAGCCAAGATATCGACCTCCAAAGTTTGGAATTTTTAATTTTTTGGGTATACCCCCCCGTATCGAATTTTTCACCAAAAATTGAATTTTTTCGAGTTCGAACTAACTATACCAACGTCTTCATCGTGTCACCTAGATTACGAAAATACCGGGTTATAACAGGATTCGATCAGAAATAAGGGAATGAGAGCACTTTGAAAATTCGAAAATTGTCACTTTCTGACCTCATTTTTAAGCCCAAAAATGGGCATCAAAAATGCGAGATCTCAGCTAATATGAGACCTACGACCTTGTGGATGGTCTCGTTGGATTCAGAAAGACGAAACTAAGACAAAACCGTTGGATTTTTCAAGATAGTGCCCATAGAAGCCAAGATATCGACCTCCAAAGTTTGGAATTTTTAATTTTTTGGGTATACCCCCCCGTATCGAATTTTTCACCAAAAATTGAATTTTTTCGAATTCGAACTAACTATACCAACGTCTTCATCGTGTCACCTAGATTACGGAAATACCGGGTTATTACGGGATTCGATCAGAAATAAGGGAATGAGAGCACTTTGAAAATTCGAAAATTGTCACTTTTTGACCTCGTTTTTGAGCCTAAAAATGGGATCAAAAATGCAAGATCTCAGCTAATATGCGACCTACGACCTTGTGGATGGTCTCGTTGGATTCAGAAAGACAAAACTAAGACAAAACCGTTGGATTCTTCAAGATAGTGCCCATAGAAGCCGAGATATCGACCTCCAAAGTTTAGGATTTTTCATTTTTCGGGTATACCCCCCCGTATCGAATTTTTCACCAAAAATTGAATTTTTTCGAATTCGAACTAACTATACCATCGACTTGTTTACATCACCTAGATTACAAAAATACCGGGTTATAACAGGATTCGATCAGAAATAAGGGAATGAGAGCACTTTGAAAATTCGAAAATTGTCACTTTCTGACCTCGTTTTTGAGCCTAAAAATGGGCATCAAAAATGCAAGATCTCAGCTAATATGCGACCTACGACCTTGTGGATGGTCTCGTTGGATTCAGAAAGACAAAACTAAGACAAAACCGTTGGATTTTTCCAGATAGAGCCCATAGAAGCCGAGATATCGACCTCTAAAGTTTGGGATTTTTCATTTTTCAGGTATACCCCCCCGTATCGAATTTTTCACCAAAAATTGAATTTTTTCGAATTCGAACTAACTATACCAACGTCTTCATCGTGTCACCTAGATTACGAAAATACCGGGTTATAACAGGATTCGATCAGAAATAAGGGAATGAGAGCACTTTGAAAATTCGAAAATTGTCACTTTCTGACCTCGTTTTTGAGCCTAAAAATGGGCATCAAAAATGCGAGATCTCAGCTAATATGAGACCTACGACCTTGTGGATGGTCTCGTTGGATTCAGAAAGACGACACTAAGACAAAACCGTTGGATTTTTCCAGATAGGGCCCATAGAAGCCGAGATATCGACCTCCAAAGTTTGGGATTTTTCATTTCAAAATTGTCACTTTCTGACCTCGTTTTTGAGCCCAAAAATGGGCATCAAAAATGCGAGATCTCAGCTAATATGAGACCTACGACCTTGTGGATGGTCTCGTTGGATTCAGAAAGACGACACTAAGACAAAACCGTTGGATTTTTCCAGATAGTGCCCATAGAAGCCGAGATATCGACCTCCAAAGTTTGGGATTTTTCATTTTTCGGGTATACCCCCCCGTATCGAATTTTTCACCAAAAATTGAATTTTTTCGAATTCGAACTAACTATACCATCGACTTGTTTACATCACCTAAATTACGAAAATACCGGGTTATTACGGGATTTGATCAGAAATAAGGGAATCAGAGCAGTTTGAAAATTCGAAAATTGTCACTTTTTGACCTCGTTTTTGAGCCTAAAAATGGGCATCAAAAATGCAAGATCTCAGCTAATACGAGACCTACGACCTTGTGGATGGTCTCGTTGGATTCAGAAAGACGAAACTAAGACAAAACCGTTGGATTTTTCCAGATAGTGCCCATAGAAGCCGAGATATCGACCTCTAAAGTTTGGGATTTTTCATTTTTCGGGTATACCCCCCCGTATCGAATTTTTCACCAAAAATTGAATTTTTTCGAATTCGAACTAACTACACCGTCGACTTGTTTACATCACCTAGATTACAAAAATACCGGGTTATAATAGGATTCGATCAGAAATAAGGGAATGAGAGCACTTTAAAAATTCGAAAATTATCACTTTCTGACCTCGTTTTTGAGCCTAAAAATGGGCATCAAAAATGCAAGATCTCAGCTAATATGAGACCTACGACCTTGTGGATGGTCTCGTTGGATTCAGAAAGACGAAACTAAGACAAAACCGTTGGATTTTTCCAGATAGGGCCCATAGAAGCCGAGATATCGACCTCCAAAGTTTGGGATTTTTCATTTCAAAATTGTCACTTTCTGACCTCGTTTTTGTGCCCAAAAATGGGCATCAAAAATGCGAGATCTCAGCTAATATGAGACCTACGACCTTGTGGATGGTCTCGTTGGATTCAGAAAGACGACACTAAGACAAAACCGTTGGATTTTTTCAGATAGTGCCCATAAAAGCCGAGATATCGACCTCCAAAGTTTGGAATTTTTCATTTTTTTGGTATACCCCCCCCCCCGTATCGAATTTTTCACCAAAAAGTGAATTTTTTCGAATTCGAACTAACTATACCAACGTCTTCATCGTGTCACCTATGGGAACATCGTTCAGTTAATCTCTGAGATTATTTTGAAGAAAATTTAAATAATGACGACCAGTTAACCTGTGTGGCAAAATAATTGGGCCTATTAATTTATCTCCTATCAAACCCGCCCATACGTTAAAGGAAAATCTATGCTGAAAGTTAGTTCGTCGAACTACTCTCGGATTCTCGATGCTCCAAAAATGAGTATTACGGCTGTTACATCCTTTACTCCTAGAAAAAGTTGCCTCATCTGACCACAAAATTTTTTGACAGAAGTGTACTCGAGCTGGACAATCTTCTTCTTCTAACTCCTGAATCCTTTTATAATGGAAAGGATGGTATCCTAACATCTTAGTCATTCTTCCAATCTGAAATTATTTTTAAATATTTTAAATTGCGTAGGAAATAAGCCTAAACCTTAATAAGCCACTAAATATTCCAGTAAGTCGTCAAAAGGATTTGTTTTGGGGTGTTTGATGTTTGTGATAAGACTTATCCAAGTAAATAAAGTAAATAATAATAATAATAGTAATTAGAGCATTTTGAAATGAATTTAATGCGATCCGACGATAATAATTAATTAACAACACTATTTATACCAATCTCAATGTTCAGTTATAAGTACTTCAAATTTAATTTTTTGGATAACATATTAGTACTTAAATTCAGTACTTCCCCACAACCATCATTTGCAATTGGTCTTCCTTGCCCACGAGCACGTTCGAAGGATCCATATTCAAGTAAATTTCTATGAATTCTAACAAAAACTTTCCAATGTGGAAGCCTTCTTGCAGGAAACCTCCGCCGATACTCTCGTGCAGCGGCATGTGCGTTTCCATTGCAAAACCCATACATAAAATGAATATCTACTTTTTCACGGGTCGAAAAGTCTTCCATAGTTAAAAAGATATTAACAATTTGAATGCAAAATGACAACTAATCAATTACAACAAATGTTAATGTCATTATGCAGTGTGTCAATTTTTTCCAAAGCCTGCTACTAAGTTTTCATAAAAATTGGTAGTGAAAATAATACTATGCAGCGTTATTTTTAAATGCGTTTTTCTCGAAAATGGTAACTCGTAGAGTTATTGACCAAGAGGTACTTTTCTACGTAAAAAGCTTCAAATTTTTAAAATTTAAAGAAAAAAAAAACAAAAACTTTGCACACAACTTTTTTTTTAGGTATTTTATAGGCTCACCCCCTAAATGATACGCACCTGACTAAATAATGAAAATTATGAAATGACAACTAAATTCAGCATATCAAAATTGGGAAAATACCAAAATTTAAAATTTTTATATTTACCCGTTTCGAAAATAAGTGGAAAAAACCATCTTCAGGTGCCCCCTTTAAAAGGGGCGTAGCTCCCTTGGGGGGCGTTTGCCGATATATGTTTATAAGAAAAAGTGAGGTTATTTTTGACCAAAGAATACAGGGTTCGCGTTTCGTCCACTAATTTTGGGACACCCTGTATAATCTACTAATTTTCAGTGTGACGTGCCTAGTTTTGAATAATTTTTTTTTGTATACATACCTATTTTGACGACATTTGTTAAACGCTGTATATTTATGTATTTTTTGTTCAAAAATATAGATATTTTGACTTTGACTTTAAATCTTTAATATTTTGTATTGTAAAGAAGATATTCCTGAACAAGTGCATTCTTTCTTAAAAAGTTGTGTGTTAATGTTATATTTTTTTATTAATACTTGCCTTAAATTTATGTGAAGTTGGTTTGCCGTCACACGTAAAGCTAATATACCCAGTAGCAGCATCCAAGAAACAGCCAATAAACATTCCCTGTGAGGCTCCTTTACCAGAAGCATCTTGTGTCACTTGGTTGTAAAGTTCATCTGCTCTTACCATATAGCATGATTGCCTATCAATTCTTTTAGAAAATATATATTAAAAATAATATTAATATATAATATAACAATGGGACTTACTGATCAACAATCCGATCGTAATCATCAGCAATAATCACCGACGACTTTAAAACATGATTCTGATTAAATTCCTTGTCAAAGCAGTGGTACTGTGTGGTAACCCAGCCTACATAAGTATGAGTGGGATCTTGACCAGGGAAAATTCGAATGCCGTAAAAATACTCGTTAATTAGTTTAAGACATTCCGCATCGTAGATTTCGTTTCCCACCGATTCAATGTCGGAGGTTTGTGGCACTGAAAGTTGCTTTTGCTGCGGTGCAGATGGTACTTGAAGAGAATCACCCTAAAAAAAATTAACTAAGGAATACAAACAACAATGTGGTTCATTATTTGATTGGTATATAGTAATTTTAACATTCACAACATTCTGTCCGCATGTAAATTTATAGCTTCCTATCTAAAGAAAAGAATTCAACGGGTTAAGATGGGTAGAGAATTATCTGTGCAGTACATGGCAGTGTCTGGAGAGCCACAGAGCAGTAACCTTGGTCCATTACTGTTTGTGATTTTTATTAATAACTTGCCAGATTCTGTAGAATGTTCTGAGTGTGTCATGTTTGCAGATGATAATATTATACAATACATTGGTTAGACCCCATTTAGAATAAGCCTCTGTTATTTCGTCACCACAGTCATTGGTACATATTGATATGATTGAAAAAGTGCAAAAGAGGTTTTTAAGGTATCTATACTTAAGAACTCATAATACCTGTCCCTATATGATTTCTTATGAAAGTTTGCTGACTGAATTTAGTATGGTTAGATTAAGTATTAGACGAAGTTTAAATGATGTACTATTTATATATAATATTGTCAACAATTATAAGAAGTATAAGAAATAATCCTTAATTAACAATATAACTTTTGTGGTTCCTAAAGTAAACTTAAGAATAAGAAATAAAAAGCTGTTCCAATGTTTAACTCCAAGTAGTTCACCTATAAATCGAATTATGTACCAAAGTAATGAATATATACAAAAATGTGATATAGATTTCTTTAATAGTTCTGTAGGACAAATTAAATCTGTGATTTTAGGTAGTTCAACGTACAAGTAGTACACATATTTGTTTTAGAACCTGCTATATGTATTTGTATGTTTTTTATATTTTTTTATATTGTTAATTTGGTTAGTTAGTATATTTTAGTTGTAGTCTTTCTTTTTCTCGCCTTTACTGGCTTAGTAAGCACTCTTAACATGTAATTACATTTCCAATGTGTTTGTGAGAGTGTAATAAATAAATAAATAAATAAATAAATCCAACGCGCCTAATCCAGAAACGTTGTCTTATTATCTACTAAATGTCAAGGAAGGGGTAGGAAACTTCGAGTTTCAGCTAGCAACGCTTGAAGAAGTTAAATCTACTTTATTCTTAATAAAATCTGAGGCCATTGGGACAGATGGTATAGGCTTGTCGATGCTGCTCCACTGCTGTCCATATATTCTTCCATTTCTAGTGCATCTTGTTAATTGTTGTATTGAATCTTCAACTTTTCCCGATTCTTGGAAGTCCTCATACCTTATCCCTATTCCAAAAGTCCCTTCTCCAACTGAATTATCCGACCTTAGGCCTATTAGCATTCTCCCTGTCATCTCAAAAGTTTTAGAGAGGGTATTGGAAAGCCAAATCAGAACATACGTAAACAGATTTGATATCTTGCCGGTTATTCAGTCCGGGTTTCGAAAAGACTTCAGCTGCTCTACTGCTCTTCTAAAAGTAACTGACGATATTATACAATCAGCTGATTGTAATGAGTTAACAATCTTGACTCTACTTGATTACTCCAAGGCCTTTGATAAGTTAAATCACCAACTATTACTGGCTATACTAAAATTCTTAGGTTTTCGGGAGAGTGCTCGCTCTCTAGTTCGGCAATATTTGACCGGTCGAACTCAGATAGTGAAGCTCAATGGGAAGCAATCCTCGGCTATGGATCTCCCTTGCGGAGTACCACAAGGGTCTATTCTTGGTCCTCTATTCTTTACCCTGTATACGTCTCAATTGTGTAAGAGTCTCAAATATTCAAAAGTCCATCTATATGCCGACGATACACAGGTTTATTTCTCTTTTCCTCCTAACAAAATCTTAGAAGCTAATGATAAGGTATCTTACGACCTTAACATGCTAGCAAAGGCATCGGAAAATCATTGTTTGAGTTTAAACCCAGTAAATGTAAGGTTCTTCTTTTTGGTAGGTTGCATTCCAAAGACACATATGAGAAATTTGTTTAAGATTTAAAAAAATTGTTTAGATTAAATTGAATGGTCAACTAATAAACTGTAGTAATGTGGCTAGGAATCTTGGAGTTTTATTAGATGTTAAGTTGAGGTTCACTGAACACATTGATCAATGTATTAAAAAAGCTTTTATTAACCTTAAGCTAATTTATAGTCAGAGGCAGCTCCTCAATAAGGAACTAAAAAAAGTTTTATGTGACAGTCTTGTATTGTCCTATTTCACTTACTGTGATGTTTTGTATGGCCCCTGCCTTTTGATAAGTGATATAAAAAGAATACAGTACATTCAAAATTGTTGTGTAGGGCTAATTAATGGAATGAGAAAATTTGATAGAGGTGTGAGTAGTGAGTTACGCTTGATGAGATGGCTAAATATGAGTGAAAGGAGGTTACTACAAAGTCTTGTTTCTTTAATAAAATTGTCTTTAAAAAATGTCCTAATTACCTTTATCAGAAAATTAAGTTTAGATATGACGCTCTTGTTTTGGACTTAAGAAATAAGCATTTTATTACACCTCCTCTTCATAAAACTGTTTTATTTGAGAGGAGCTTTAGTTACTGTATTCATCTGATATATAATAAAATTCCTCCTGAGTTAAAATATATTTCACCTTCTATATTTAAACGAAAAATAAGCAGTTATATTACTGATCTCTGTTAGCCTAGAGTGTTGTTAAATATCTATTCTTTAACTTATTGTAAATTTCATAAGTCTGTGTGGTTATCAAACGTTGTAATGTTAATCGGTTGTGCATATAGACAGTTAGAACTTAATATTTTGTAACTATGCAATTATTTAAGATACATTTTGAAATTCTTTGTAATATCTAACGTCAAGCTGATTTGTATGGTTAAGCTAGCAAGTAAGCTTCAACTTCGCCATTTAGAATTTGCCAATTGTAAATTTTAATAAAGACATTATTATTATTATTATTATTATTATTATTATTATTATTAAATATATTATTTATTTAAATAACCTGGGAATCAGGAAATTTGTGATAGCTCTACAAACCCAGGAGAAATCATCAAATTTGCATGTATAGATCGATTATTTTAATAATTTGTGATTTCAGTGTATATATTTTACAGAACGGCTTAATTTAGTGTTGATTCCAAGATATGTGGGAAAATGTAAAAGCTGCAGAAAATTTTATAAAGATTTTGAAAACCATGGAATGATTCAAAGTTATGATGCTCTTAACTTTTAACTTAACTTAACTTTTCCATAACATAATGGATATTGAATCCACACACAATTTTTTGAAATTTTTGAAATACCAATAACAAATTTTTTACATATTATAAAATTTTAGTATAACAACGGCCACTGTCACAGATTTTCTCTGTATACCTAAATATTAGCTTTATAGGTATATTTATCTGGTCTTTTACTCAAAATCGATATCATAAATAGCAAAAACCAACTTTAGTCAGCTAAAATACTAATGTATTTAGTTGATTAAAGTTATACTTCCTAGACTACTGCAAAAACACTATACTTAAGCTGTGCGGAAAATCAGGTCCTTACTAAGGAAAAAATCGTTTTGAGGGCTATTTTGCAACATTTGAAAATATGTCCAAGCTATCCAGTGTTTTAAAGCTAATAAATAATTTAATTAACAGAATTAAAAGTCCAAGATCGTATTTATAGAATAGAGGATAGAACAATGCTTTGTAATGTAAGATATATAAATCTTGAGTACAAGTATCGTAACCCAAATAACAATAGCATAAGAAATTGTTTTTTTGCAACTAAAATTTTTGGGAGTCTAAGAAATATTGGAGGATAAGCAATCAAGATCACTAAAAGTTTATATTTGCTTGTACTGATCTTTTTGCAAGTACTGTGGATTATACTACTATTAGTAAAAAGAAAATTAAGAGTTAAGAAAACAGTTATACTTGTGAATCAGTGCAGCGGTTTCCAAGATAAAAAAAGGAAAAAAAAACATTAGGAATTTTGCTAAAATGAATTCAAGCCAAATGAAGCCACCCTCCTGTGGAATCATAAAAGTAATATTTAATAGATCCTTTTTACTTTACAAATTAATCAAACTAGATGTATTCAGAGCAATTTATTTTTAAAAGCTTAGCAGAGCGCTTTTGGCGTATGAGCCATCATCAGTACTAATTGTCAGTTAAGCCCAGAAGTTTTCCATAGTGGGAACACATTTGATAGTATCAAAAATTATACATAACATTTAGACACACTTAAGACTATACAGAACACTAAACAGGACGAAGAGTATTTAAAAAGGGGAGCACGTTAGTCTCCTTTGTGTTTTGTTTACATTTTATTGTGTTATTGATTTTATTTTATTATGTTTCTTTTTACATTAACCCCAAAAAGAAAAAACCATAATCCAAATGCGACTCAATTAGATTTTCGTATGTAATTTAAAATATTTATTATTACCTGGGATTGTTTCATAGTTGGGCTTCTAGATAGCATATTATTGGATAAACCAACAGAGCGAGCAGATGGAGTCATACCATCAGCCATTCTGACAGAATGTGGCTCTGGAGTTCTGGCCTTCTTAATTTTAGTACGTTCAGCGCTCGTCGTATCGCCTCGCTTTTTCGAGAAAAATCTAGAAAAGTGAAAAATAACTATAATTAAATGTCTTATTACAAAATGTATGGATATAGCCGAAGGCGCTAACCTACCGCTAATGGGCTGAACCTAAAACTACAAAAACAAATCCAATGAAACTACACAGCAATTATGCAAAAAAAAATTACGAAAATGTGATTTTTTTATGATTACCTGAATGGTGATCTGCCCCTTTTTTTCTCTTTTTCTCCGCCCTTTTCGACATTCTGCGGTGCGGTATCATAATATCTTTGCATATCTAGTTCGCTTGTAGATCGATGCACTCCTCTGCTCCCATTCATGTTTAAATCTAAAAGAATATAACTATGAGTTTATGAACTAAACACTAATTTTATAAATGTACAATTTTCATCAAAACCATTAGCGTTCGTTCTAGATAAAGAACCTTTACGGGGTGGCCTAGCTGGCATTGTTTTTCCGTGCGTTACATTGCGCGATAAATGTTGCTGCTGATGCTTCATCACTTCATCCGATTCGACTGCATCTTCTGAATAATTACGATGCAGACCTAAAATAAAGGTTGATTAACCAATAAAAATTAAATGAAAAAGCGATTTTATTACAAACCTTTAATGTCAGTCATTGAAAAACCACTCTTCATAATATTTTCTATATGAGCCGGATTTGGTGTCAATTGGTTTTCAACTTCTGCCTTCAGTCGGTGCTGTCTGATTTTAATTTCGTTCCACCTTCGCATCTTTTCATCTTCGCTGCGAACATTTTCAAATAAAAATTAAATGCTTCTCACGGGCTATTAACTTACGTAATGAATTCAGAATGACAAATAACGGGTAAACTAAGTCTCAAAAATTCCCAGTTTGCTTTTTCCATCGTTTCGAAAGTGTTATGGCTGATTTTCAGGCATGGAGGGCTGTCAGATCCTGCTAAAATTCTTGTCACGTCGATTTTAGTATCAGGCATATCGTCAGTGTTTTCGAAAATCGGTTGGTCTTTAGTGTACCAGTAGGTCACTGCACGGTTCATGTTACTATAAATAATTTGATATTAAAATAAAAATGATTTATACAGGGTGTTTCCTAACTACGGTACGAAACTATACAGGGTGAATCGTTAGGTCGTTTTATGAAAAAAAGTTCCTATGAACGTATGTCGGGAGTTGCTTTGTTTCTGAGAAGATTCAAAAAAATAACGGTATTTTAAAAATACTATAACTATCGTTAAACCGATTTGGTTGAAATTTGGTGCAGTTATTTGAAGTTATAAGACGCTTATTTAGCTGTAACTAGATTGAAATTATTAGGTCCAGTGGCGTGTCAGTGGGCACCACATGCTTATTGTTGAGAAAAAAACAAGGCCAATAATTGTTTTGCAGCTTTTTATTTATTTTTGTACTTAAGCAACTAAAAATACAACTTTTTCGTATCTTATATTATCTTCACCTGGCTTTGTTTTCGAAAAAAAAAAATTTAAGTATCTTTAACTCATTCTAAAAATTATCTATGGACGACAACATGAAATAAAAACCAATTAATTCGATAAACAATTTCGACCTTAAAGTAAATGAACAAAATGCCCACCTTCTGATAAAATACACGACTGAAAACGATTTGTCATTGAGTGTCTGACACGCTCAAAAATACCTGAAGTATCCCTTATGATATTGCAATTGACAATTATCCGATTCCTCAAGTCATTCACATCTAGAACAGGAGTTTTATAAACAAGAGCCTTCAGATGGCCCCATAAATAGTAATCCAGGAGATTCATATCAGGACTGCGAGCCAGCCAATTTTGAGGGCCTGCACGTCCAATCCAGCAATTAAGGTAGATGACGTCGAGATGCTGACGAGCAAGAACACTGAAATGAGCTGGAGCCCCGTCGTGCATAAACCACATGTTGACTCTTACTTGTAGGGGTACTTCTTCTAATAAAGTGGGTAAATGGTGTTGCAAGAAATCCGTGTAGGATTCACCTGTTAATCTTGCCGGTAAAAAAATGGGCCAATTAGTCACCAATAATTCCTATCCAAACGTTCAGCGAAAATTGTTGCTGAAAATGAGTTTCTCTAATAACGTGGAAATTTTCGTCGGCCCAAAAATGATCATTGTGGAAGTTCATAATAGCATCTCTTGAAAAATGTGCCTCGTCCGTAAATAAAATATTTGGTAGGAAATTATTATTGTGTGCCATCGTATGAATCAACCACCTGCAAAACTTTAATCTTGGATGAAAATCCCGAGGCAGCAGAGCTTGTACACGCTGTATGTGATATGGATGCAGGAGGTTTCTTTTTAGAACTTTCCAAACGGTTTTTGAACTGACTTCAAGCTGCAGTGCAATCTTCCTGATACTATTGGAAGGATCTTCTTCTATCGCATCAAGTATAGCTTCTTCCAGTTCAGGCGTTGTTATAGTTTCTGGTCTTCCACCACCCAGATTTTTATTAAAACTCCCAGTTTCACATAATCTTGCATGTAGTTTTCTAAATGTTTTTGCACATGGAATTACTCTGTTAGGTTATCTGTCTTGGTAAATTCTTCGTGCTTCTTCCGCATTTCCATTTGCTAATCCATAAATAAAGTGCATGTCGGTCATTTCATGGTTAGTAAAATTATTCCTGATGGAGTAATGAATCACTGCTAATTGACAGCTGAATTTTACTTATAGCAATTCTATTACTGTCAGCTGGTCTCCAAAGCAGGTAGGTACAAAGGACATACTTGAATGGACTTGCCAATTATTTGTCATAAGAAGCAATGTATTTGTTATTTTGTTGTATTTCAAAAATCTGACAATAAAAATCGTAGAAGTTGAATGTTTATTATCATAGTAAACAAGACACAAGAGACCAAAAAGTCGTGCATTGGAGGGTGTACATTTTGCTCATGTACTTTAAGGTCGAAATTGTTTATCGAATTAATTGGTTTTTATTTCATGTTGTCGTCCATGGATAATTTTTAGAATGAGTTAAAGATACTTAATTTTTTTTTTCGAAAACAAAGCCAGATGAAGATAATATAAGATACGAAAAAGTTGTATTTTTAGTTGCTTAAATACAAAAATAAATAAAAAGCTGCAAAACAATTATTGGCCTTGTTTTTTTCTCAACAATAAGCATGTGGTGCCCACTGACACGCCACTGGACCTAATAATTTCAATCTAGTTACAGCTAAATAAGCGTCTTATAACTTCAAATAACTGCACCAAATTTCAACCAAATCGGTTTAAGGATAGTTATAGTATTTTTAAAATACCGTTATTTTTTTGAACCTGTATCTTAGAAACAAAGCAACTCCCGACATACGTTCATAGGATTTTTTTTCATAAAACGACCTAACGATTCACCCTGTATAGTTTCGTACCGTAGTTAGGAAACACCCTGTATATTAAATAATTGATCAACTGCAAGCTATGTCGAATGTGATCTATTATGTACTATAGTGCATAATAGTGGATTTAGTAAAAGCATTTAAATTTAAGGCAAATTTATATTTTGTACCTTTGATTATAAATACATATTTGTTCACAGAAGATTACTTTTTTTTCCATATTTCAGTCTATATTCTTCATAAGTCTATATTTTCGACTACTTTTAATTAAAGTAATGGCACCGTAAGCAAATATTATTTGGAATATACAATTAACTTGTTAGAAATTATGCAAAATTAAAAACAATTTGGATAAATTTTCCATAAAGTTGAAATCCAATAATGTATCAGATTTATATACTCATGGTGTATTTCATTGTTTTAAATCATAAATAAATAAACCTTTATTGAACAGGCAACAGAAAAAACAGAAAACAGAAAAAATCTAGTATATATATAATAAAATATAGTAGATTATTAGAAAAAAAACACATTTCCTATTACATATGAATACAATAATTGATATTTGGTATTCATACACACCGCAAAGAAAAAATATATCTTATTTGAATCAAGGCATTGAATTATAATAATCAGCAATGCCTCTATGGACTTTTCTTCAGGTCTTAGAGAAATACATTATTGATTAAATATTTTATATTATTTTACTATAATATTATTTTACTTTAGATATAAAATTTTACTATTCAGGTTACTTTTACGCGTAAAAGAATAATCGTTACCCATTGACTTAGCTTTGTTTGGTACGTAATACCAGAAATATCGAGTATAACTCGTTATAATGTCCTTAATTTATCAAATAAGATTTGCGAATTTCAGCTCTGGTAACTCTGCGCAGTCTAGCAAATTCTGTAAAATAAAAATTTAATTTATATTCTTTAAGTTTCTTAAAATAGTATGCCGGTGTTTTATTGTTTTAAAGTTCTCGTGTATTCCATGCTCCCAAGTAATACATTTTATAATAAAAGGCTTTACACCTATTGTTGAAATTAGAATAACAATTCTAAGAACCTAATATACAGGGTGATTTTTAAGTTGATACTTTTTTTTTAACTGTGTATAGAACTCGGTAAAATATACAGTTTTTTCAAATAACTTTTTTCGATACACTCAAAAACAAGGGACATACAGAATAAAAAAAGTAAATATGGGTTTGTTTTTCATCGTCTGTTTATGTTTAGTTTTTGCTCGAATTTTTGTATTATCGATCACGCATTGTACCGATCAGCTAGTCTTAGACACTTTTGGTTTATTGTTGTTAATTTTAAATTTGCAAATCCTAAAAATGGCACATTGTTATGAAACAATGAACTTGTCGATATGTTGCTTATTTATGGAGAGTGTCTTCAAAGTGCTCATCCTACACCCAGAAGTTTCATAAATATTATTCAACGGGCTAGGGATACTGGCGATTTACGGGAACATCGTGGAGGGCATGCAGGAAGAGGAAGGAGACCTGAAAATATTCATAGGGAAGAACAATTTTTAAATCTCATCGAAGAAGATCCAACAACAAGTACTCGAGTTGTTGCAGGGCAGGTCGGATTAAGTCAAACAAAAGTATGGACAACATTGCGCGAGAATCAATTTAATCCCTTTCACGTTCAACGTGTCCAAGCGCTACTGCCTGAAGACTTCCCCCGCAGAGTTCAGTTTTGTGAATGGTTCCTACAACAACATGAAAATGATCAACATTTTTCGAACAAAATTTTAGCCATGGACGAGGCAACATTCACCCGAAACGGAATTAACAATTTTCGAAATACGCATGTTTGGTCTGTTGATAATCCCCATGCAATTCGCAGAGCCAATTTTCAACACCGCTTTTCTGATAATGTGTGGGCAGGAATTGTGAATGGGATACTTGTTGGACCATTTATCTTACCAGACCGTTTGACGGGCGATATTTATTTGGACTTTTTGCAAAATAATCTGCCTGTTCTGTTAAAAGACGTGCCACTGAATATCAGGCAAGCTATGTGGCTCCTGCAGGATGGAGCACCTGCCCATTTTAGACGAGAAGTGAACGAATTTTTGGATATAAGTTACCCAAATCGGTGGATTGGCCGAAATGGACCAGTTGCATGGCCACCAAGGTCGCCAGACCTAAATCCATGTGACTTTTTTTGTGGGGGTATATGAAAAGTTTAGTTTTCAAGACGCCTATAGACACACAAGAAGACGCACTAATAGCACGTATTGAGCAGGCTGCGGCAACAGTTAGACAAAAACCGATTTCTCTATTGCGTGCCGTTACGGAACAGTGGTTACGTCGGGCAAATCGTTGTGTTGAAGTTATTGGCGACAACTTTGAACAACTTATTTAAATTAGAGAGGACCGTATTGGACTCATTTTATAACATTTTGGCAATGCAATTTTTTTATTTTTCGGTTTTTTTGATAAAGTTATTTGAAAACAATGTTTATTTTACCGAGTTCTATACACAGTTAAAAAAAAAGGATCAACTTAAAAATCACCCTGTATATAAGAAAAACCACCGTGAAGATTAGCAAATATAGCTCTGAATTTAATTTCAATTTTTCCACTTTTATCCCATATTATAATTTCATCTCTAAATTACTATCTGAATCTTATGAAAATTAAGTTTTTCTGGCGCAGTTTACCCAAGTTCATACAAAAAAAATTATTGTATTAACTTAGTATATTATATCAACTTTCAGTTTTTTTTTCTGTATTGATCGAACCGACCAGAAATATTCAAAAACGAATAATAACGATCTTCTTTTACCAATGAGTATTTGCGAGAGATTTTTAGGCACAACTTAAATGAGAAAAAATAATTTAAGAGTTTTATTTAGACTGTTACGGATAGTATTTAATTGTTTACAGGAAAAGAAATCCACGAAATTATTTTTAACAAGCATTTCTCCATCTTGATTATCTTATAATCTTAATGTACAATAAAATAAATAAATTGTTTAACAACATTACAAATGAGTAAACATTTCAAATCTTTTGTTCATAACATGATCGCTAAAAAAGTTTAATAATTCTAAAACTTACACACAAAATGGTTCATATCCTTCCTGTAACCCGCACGTTGTAAAGTATTTTAGCTGATTAACATCTTGGCCAAAACAAAGCCTGGCTTTCTGTCCAACGCCTAAAGTGAAAGCGGGAACAAAATTGTCGCCCTGTACGTCAGCAAAAGTAGTTTCACCTCCTAAAGCGTCCATAAGCAACTCTCCATTCAAAGAGAAGCCTTGGAACAGAAATTGGTTATTAAACAAAAAATTATAAAATTAAAAAAAGAAAAAAAATCCAACCAAAACATTATTATATGAGTACATGCAAAAAAAGTTATTATTTTATTAAAACACAAAGCCAAGAGCTTTAATCTTTAGTATGTCAGCTTTTCAATTCGTTGACAGTCTAATGCGCTATAATGGAGAAAAAATACAAAGTATTATTGGCTAATTACTGATGGGTCAACAGCATAACATTCTAAAAAAGTGATCAATAATAAATCAGCAGTTACTATAAAGCTACTATACGGCTATAGTGAGGACTTTTACTCATTTTTTCCCGAAAAATACATTAATGTTAAAAAGCTTGATTTTTAATCAATTGGCAGTAAAAGCAGCTATAAAAAATTAAAGCGAATTGTTAAAGCTGCCCTTACTTATCGTGTGGTCGATTAAATCTAAGAAAACTCCGACCACATCCCCGACCTGCCACTGTTTCCCGAAGGATTCCGCCGAATTTGTATAGACTTTTTCTTCCTAAGAAATAAAAATTCTTGGCTAGACATATTTGACGAGGTAAGGTTTTATTAAAGCATGCGATGCGCTAGAATAGGCACAACCTGTCAGTTTTAATTTATTAGGCAATGAGATAAAACTTTACAAGTTATGCCCTAACTAGATATTTAGAGGTAAAACCGACAACATTACAGTAGTTGCTTACTTATAATGTTATCAGTGAGGTCCATAAAACATCCGACAACATCTCCAATCTGCCAGTGCACTAAACCGAAAGGCTCAGTCACTCCAAAGTGACATTTAGTTAACTAAATTTATAAAATTTATATGTGTATTAAGAAAATAATAATTTAATTTATGTGAGCAACTAAAATAATACTATTTTTAGTGTTCCATTTCAAAAAAATAAGTTTCATGTTGTTACATCCTTACGTCCTTGTCTCAAAAATGCGAAACGAAAAATTAAACCTGATTTTTTAATGCATTTGTTCCTTATTTTAGGCACTCACTGTAGCTATAACGTTTATATGTAATTAATTTTTAATTATTTATAATAATAAAACAAATATATTTTTTGTATTTTGTAATTATTCTTAAAGGAAAATTAAGCTAGTTTTATAAAAATCTTTGGATAAAATAATGGTAATAAACCTCTTAGAAAAACCTGTATACTTCTAATTTTTAATGTTTAGCCCTGATAAAAGAAAATTTATTGCTTATCGTTTTTAGGCTTGTTCAAATAGGCTTGTTTTGCCAAGTTGGTAATATTAAATCTATTGTACAGTATAATTATTTTTGGATTTTTTATTTATTTTTGAGTTAAATTCAGGTATATATAGACTTACCTACCAAGTTGACAGAAATGAAACAAACAATTTTTAAATATAAACTTGCGCTAATAAGTATATTGATGATCAAAAAATTAACTGGATAGAGTTTTTTGGTGGATAAAGTGGTCACATAACATAATAAATGGTTTTTTTTCTTCTTTCTGAAGTTTCGAAATGTATTTATTCCATCTTCAGTGCTCAACAAGCTCAAGAGAATTAGGGCAACAAAATTGAAAAAATAATAGTACAGTGAAAGTCGCCAATAACGACGTCGCTTATAACAAAATGTCGCATATAACGACCAAACGCCCGTATCTTGGTTGGATTTCTATATTTTCAATAGTAAAAAAGTCCGGCTATAGCGTCGTCGGTTATAGTGACGAAGTCGCTTTTAACGACTTCATTTCGCTGAATTTGGATTTTTTAGACCGGTTACTGCGACAACCGACGAGCAACAACTCGCCGCGGTGAAATACAGGAGTTGTTTTCGGAGAATACCCTATTTCTGAACATCTGCATGATAGACGTAAACGTATTGTGCGTAGTTTATTCCAGTCCAGCGTGGATTAGCAGTTCCTACAAAGGGTTGATATTGCTTTTTATTATTGTTTTACCTTCGTATGTGCTTTGATTATGTTTTTGTGATTACAAACATTGTACAATGGCTTCGGTGTCAAAGAAAAGAAGAGTTCTTTCAATTGAAGAAAAAGGTCTTTTTATCGCTTAAATCTGGTGGCTCTTAATGGCTTAAATTATAAGACTTAAATCTGGTGAAAGTAATGCTACTGTAGCTACTGAATTTGATTTATCTCACACAAGTGTATCCAAAATGGGCCCGTTCTCGATTTTTTTTTATTTTACAAATCGAAAGAAAAACACCTATAAAGTAAATTCCCAAATTTTTTGATTTTTACTTCTACTCTTAACCCCTTAATAAAACTAATAAAGTTACTCCACGCGAAAACGGGGCGGAGCTTCGGGTAACGTCACGACGCAGCAGACGAGACGGTGCGACCGCGCCGCGGTATCGGGAGACGGCCAGAAACAGTGGAAACCGAATTAAAAAACGTGTTTGTTTAGTCTGTTGCGAGTATTCGTGTGGTGTTTTCTGTTCTGTAACTTTTTTTAATTTAATATCTGGCGTACCATGAGTGACAAAAAAACTACGAGGAAATATTGTATTGTACCTGAGTGTCCTAATACCTCAAAAAATGCCCCTGAGAAACTATTTATAAACGTGCCTTCTGATCCTACAGCTAGGAAGGTTTGGCAAAAAGCTATGCGTCGACCAGTTTTGTTTCTGGTAAATCACACGTTTATTGTTGTGAGGATCATTTTGATGTAAATTAAAGTTTGCGATGATAACGCAGAATAAAAAATATTTTATCTCTTTAACCTCTTTTAGGTAAAAGAAGACATAGAAAATTATATGTATTTAAAAACTATGAAAAAAGGTAATATTCTTATTAAGCCAAATATAGTACCGAGATTTTTTGATTGCCAAACAAGTCGAGTAACAGCACATAAAGCGAAACAGTCGAAGTTTTTACAAAAAAAAAAGAACAGCGGTCTTTGATTCATAGTTTACTACTTCCTGGGACTTCTGCAGAAATCGAGGACGTTGAGTAGGAAGATAACGTGACAAGCGAAACAGAACCGAAACAAAAAGATGTAGGCATTCAAGGTTTATTTAAGGTGGAAAGTCGCAGCAAGGGAATTCAATGTATGGCTGATGATTTGGTGCCAGTGGAAAAAGAGAAGAAAAAAAGAAAATGTACATTTAAGCAAAATGATTCGAAGATCATGCGGTTTGCTGAAAAAATTAATTAACAGATAATAACAAATAATAACATCAAAAAACACTAAAATGCCCGACTCAAATGCGTTCGGGGTCCGCCGCCCGCAGAGAGCTGCTGCGGCGTGACGTCAAAAATGGAGCTTTTACGGATATTGAATATTTAACGTCGAATATCTAAAGATTGGATATACATAGAAAGCTGAAATTTTTACAGTTTATTTAATATGTTAAGTGTTGTTGAATTCTATGAAAAAAATTGCGAAAAAAAAACTCGGCAACAAGCCCATTTTGAAGAACAAGGATAAAATTAAAGAAGCGTTCAACGAAAATTTATTAGGCAAGAAAAAACTCAAGTTACCTCAACACCCAGATATCGATCAAGCCTTACTCAAGTGGTTCAAAAGTCAACGAAGTTGTGGAACTCCCATAAGCGGTCCAATATTACAGGCAAAAGCAAATGATTTTGGAAGAATTATGGGTAAAGTGGACTCTGAAATGTTCTGAAAGTTGGATTACGAAATATATAATGCCGACGAGACAGGACCTTTTTTATAAAATGACCCCAGATAAGACATTAAAATTCAAGGGTGAAACTTGTACAGGCGGAAAATTATCAAAGTCAAGTTTAAGTATCTAAATGTCACCACGGCAACAGCGCTTGAGGTTTATCCTTTTAGATAGTGGCGGCAGCACCATGTACCCATATACATCTGCTTGACACACGTTTTTTGTTACTTTAAGAAGGTGTGTCCACAGAAAACAAACCAAGCATTTCCCTTTGTTTTCTGTGGGTGTGTCTCGTTTTTGGCTTGAAATGGTAGCCATGTTGGTTTAGCCATTCAATTTTAAATTAAAGTTTACCGTGCAAGCACAAAGATTAATAAAGTGTTGTCATATTGTATATTGGTTTTAATTAACGAAAAAGAGTAAACCAAAACAGCGGGTTAAATACCCAAACCAAGTGGTCCTTCAAACCTGCTAAACAGTGTGAGCGGGGCGACTGACGTCCTAGAGGGGTAGGTGTTATCTACCTGTTAACTATTTGCTTGGTGTTAGAGACGACCTATTGGAAATGCGTACAGTATATTTGGGATCCTTAAGATAAATACAATAAAAAATTGTTGGTAAAAGCGGTGTACTGGCTTTTTGGAATGGAAAGTATACATGAAAAAATTCAAGAATATTCAAGCTATTGAGACGGAAATATTTTCATGCAGTGGTGAAAACTTGGGGCACTTGATAGCCAAAGAACTCTATGGAAATTGGTTGGGATTTGGAATAATTGGACTGGATAAAACCATGCAGTAAAATTTGTTTGGTGGAATATTGGATTCAAATTTGGTTGGAAACCTTGACACTCTCACAGTAAATAGGATAATGGAATTTGGAGATTTGGACTGACATCTTGAAAATTGGTTAAGTTATAAGAAGATTTTCTGGTTAAGAGGTATTTATTTATGTGTTTTGGAAATTATTTACTATTGCATTATTGTTATTATCTAGTAATATTGATATTAGGTTATATTGGTTAACATTTGGTAAGGTAATAATTGATGTTTCCTTATATGAATTAAATTAAGTATTGGTTTATAACATATAACTAGTATAGGTGAGAAAAATGGCACAATTAACTTCATTAATAAGACGTCGTGGTGGCATCAAAGGTAAGCTTACTACCGCGAATAACTTTATTAAAAATGTTATACAAAATGCACCTGCACCCCCACAGTTAATAGATTTGGAGATTCTGATGCAAGTTGATAGTAGGCTACAAAATCTAATGCCATTAAATACAAAATTTCAAGAACTACAAGATTCTATTGAGGAAGAAGTAAGTGTTGATTCATTACAAGTTCAGGAAGCAGAGGGCCTCACGTTTGAGACACTGTATTTTAAGACAATTGCTTTATATGAAAATATTTTACATGTTCATAAATTTTATGAAATTTTAAAAGAAAACGATAAGGTTGGTTTGGGTGATGAACCACAAGAAGTTCAATCTCCACAACCAACTCCAGTTATTGTATCGAGACCTCAGCTCCCTGCTATACCCATTCCAAAGTTTAATGGAAAGACACAAGATTGGTTGGAATTTAGAGATACCTTTATTTCATTAATTCATTCAAATAATTCTATTGGGGATTTGGAAAAAATATATTTTTTGAAAGGTGCTTTAGAGGGTGAAGCAAAAGAGGTGATTCATTTGGTGGATCTAACAGCCTCAAATTATCAAGTTATTTGGGACATGCTTTGTGATAGGTATAATAATCCAAATATTTTAGTGAATGATCATTTAAAATTGTTGGTTAATTTGGAAAATATGTCCAAAGAGTCACATAAAGACTTGCGAAATATTTTGGATGGGATTAATAAACATTTATATTCATTAAATAAATTGGGGATAAATACTCAGAGTTGGTATCCTATTATTATATATTTGGTCTGTGAGAAATTGGATTCCACAACCCAAAGAGTGTGGGAAGAGAGGAAGCCTCGTGATCGACTTGCTACTCTAGATGAATTTTAATTATTTTTAAAGAATCGAATTAAAATGTTAGCTTCTTTTGATAAAAATAAACTCAAACCTAGAGTGGAAGAAAAATTGGGAAATAAATTTGGAATTAGACAAAAGACAGATCATTTTGCTAAATCTTACTTGGGACAAACTTCTCATTGTGTTTTCTGTGAGGGTAATGGTCATTATATTTCAAATTGTTCTGACTTCATTAAATTAACAGTGAAAGACAGATCTCAAAAAGCTAAGCAATTGGGTTTATGCTTGAATTGTCTGAGAAAAGGCAGTCATATGAGCAGAGATTGTAAAGTAAGTGGTTGTAGAAAATGTAGAAATAAACATCACCCTTGCTGCATTATGAAAATCGTAACAATTCTGCTTCTGTCACTCAAAATCCTAATAGTACATTAGATAAAACAGACAACATCCGGAACTCAAATGTTCCACAAGTTAACTCTGTTTTTGCTAATATGGACTGTTCAACTACGTCTAGATCTTTCTCTGAAGTATTGTTGTCGACAGCTTTGGTCCAAGTTGTAGACAATAATAATAAGACTCAGGTATTGCGTGTTTTACTGGACAGTGGGTCACAGTCTAACTTAATCACTTCAAATATTCGCAAAACATTGGGTTTAGCAACTCAAGATATTACAATTTCTATTATGGGAATAAATCAAACAACATCAACGATTGATAAAAAGTGTACTTTGGAAATAAATTCTCTACATTATCAGTTTAAAATACAAGTAGATTGTTTAGTGATCTCTGAAATAAGCTCTTTTATTCCTAATCAAAACATACACTATCCTTCTTTAAATATCCCATCACATATTAAATTGGCTGATCCTTCATTTACAACTCCTGGAAAGATTGATATGTTACTTGGGGCTGAAATCTTTTATACACTTGTTTGTATTGGGCAATTATCCTTGGAAAGCCATAAAGTAATGCTTCAAAAGACTCGTTTGGGTTGGGTTGCAACTGGTTCAATAAATCTTCAAAACAATTTCCTTGGTACAATAAAATGTAATTTGACTTTAACTAACTCTGATAAACAAACTCAAGATCAGCTTGAAAAGTTTTGGGCAATAGAGGAATTAACTATTGAAAATAAAGTATTATCAAAAGAAGATAGTGAGTGTGAAAGGTTATTTATCAATTCAACTTTTCAGGATCGTAAAGGGAGGTTGTATCACATAGAGGAGTTTTCGTAAAATTCCTCTATGTGATAACGTTTCTAGACTTGGTGATTCAAAGCAATATGCTTTAAATAGATTTTTGGCATTGGAGAGACGTTTATGTAAAGATGCAGAGCTAAAAAGTTTGTATGTTTAATTTCTGGATGAGTATGAAAAAATGGGCCATAGTCATTGGCTGGGGATTCTGGTGATGAGATATCTTATTACTTACCACATCATGGTGTATTGAGTGATCATAGTGTAACAACGAAGTTAAGGGTGGTGTTTAATGGGTCTGCGACAACAACTTCAGGGTTGTCACTCAATGACATTCAATATAAGGGACCTAATTTACAGGATGATCTTTTGGGAATTCTTCTTAGATTTCGAAAACATAATGTTGTAGTTTGTGCTGACATCACAAAAATGTACAGGATGGTTCTAGTAGATTCATCGGATAGGTCACTTCAAAAAATTCTATGGAGATCAGAACCCAGTCAGGATATTAAAGAATACACTTTGAATACAGTAACATACGGAACAAAATCAGCACCTTACTTGGCTATAAGGTGCTTAAAAGAACTCGGGTTGGAATATTCTAATCAATTTCCATTGGCATCAAAAGCAATTCTCCACGATTTCTATGTTGATGATCTGCTTACTGGGGCGAAGAATGCAGGATGAAGGATGCAGTGGCTTTGAGTGAAGAAATTGATTTAATCTTAAAATCAGGGCATATGAATTTGTGTAAGTGGATCTCTAATGATTATTGTGTAATGCAATCACTTTGTAAAAATTCCTCTAGTGTGGAATCAATACATTTTGGAGAGAAAGATAGCCATAAAACGTTAGGTCTTTATTGGTCATTCAAAAAGGACAAGTTAAAATTTAGTATTGCATTTTCAACCTCGAATAAAATAACAAAAAGATCAATACAACAGTCTTAGTAGCTTCCAATATGACAGGATCGGATAAACCTAAACTTATTGTGATCAGCATCGGTGAAGTCGAGAAATCCACGAAACATCGTGGATTTTTCGACTTGCCGATATACATATCAAGACATTACCTGTCGTGTACAAGTCCAACAAAAAGGCCAGGATGACTTCTGATTTATTTGTCAGAATTCTTCGTGAATGGGATGCAAAGTTGGTGAAGACCAAGAAAAAAAATTTACTTTTAGTCCCGCTCATCCAAAAGTTGATAATTTAAAAAACATAAAACTCGAGTTTTTGCCAGCAAACACTACCTCTGTTCTGCAGCCAATCGACCAAGGGATTATTCGATCATTAAAAGTGCATTTTAAAAAGTTTCACTTAATGAAAATCATAGAAAATGCTGAACAAGGCAAAGAGTTTAACCTTTTAGATGCAGTATCAATGATCGCTAAAGCATGGGATAGAGCTTAATCAAAAACAATTGCCAACTGTTTTGACATGGAGGCTTCGTAGAAACTGAGGAGGTTAGAAATGATAGCTTTGATGAAGAAGATGACATTCCACTGGCTAAATTAATTAATGTTAATTTTGAAGAGGAAGATGAGGTTCTGCTGGCTGTAATAAAAAAGTCTGCTGCATTGTCAGATAATCAATGGACCGAGTTCTTACATGCAGAAAATAGTTTGGAAGTATGCGACAATCTAAGTGAAGAACAAATTGTAGACGACATCTTATCCTTCTCTCAGGACAAAGAGGAAAGCGAAGATGAGGTTTCAGAAGGGGAAAAATTTCAACCTCCATCTGCAGCAGAAGCTCTTCAAGCCACTAATACTATTAAAATTTTGTTTTGTATTCATCAGACGAAATATGTATTGGTAAACCATGTTAATAATTTAGAGAAAAAAATTGAATTCATCCATTATGATACTCGAACAAAGAAACAGAGTAAAATCACAGATTATTTTCAAGTCTTAAAACTGGAGAAGGTGTAGGTACTACATACATACATATGTATCTGTTAAATGTTGTAAATTTGTAAATTAGTGGTTAATATTTTTATTTAAACAAATTGAATAGCGAATTTTATTTCTTCTGGCTGTCGTAAAGTCTATCTTTTATTAATTTGCTAGAAAAAAAACAGGTCGTATATAACGAAGGTCGGATATAGCGACGTAATTTTCGTGGTCCCTTCACCGTCGCTATAAGCGACTTTCACTGTATAAGGTTGTGTGAGAAGTTAAAAATTATGCGTTCATAAAGGTTAAAACAATTCTAGTTTCAGTGAAAAAGGTTAAAAAGGGAAAAAGTATAATTAAATATTTTGTTTAAATGTGTATATTAAAAAACAATTAAATAATTTATCTCATAAAATTATTAACCTTCTCATAAATGTTCATTATGATAGCAATCAATTTTCTTCTTCAACTTCAATAGTCAACTATTTCTTAGAAAAAAATATAGAATTTTTTGTGCAAGAAATAAAATCCCAAGCCGTAGAAACAAAGTTAGTTTTTAATTAGAATACTGTAAATTAATTAATTTACTATAATTTAATTAGTTTTTTTTTACTTCCTACGCCACTGCTTTTTTTCAGAGTGTTAGCAATGACATCATTTTCTTCTTCGCGTTTAGAGCCCTCAAGGTAAAATAAATAAAATTCGAAAAAACCATTGGTTTCTTTTGATTCATGATCCCTGTACACGCGAAAAACCTCCGTTGCTATAAGTAAAAAAATATTAGGTTGCCAAATTTCAGAATAAATCTAAAAGATCAATAAAAAGGGCATCTATCCAAGCCTTAATTTTTGAATACCAAGAAATTGATGAATGCCTCAGTAAAAAGTAAATGACACTTTTCATGACACTTAAACTGTAAAATTACGAACAATTTACACTTACATTATAACCATCAAAGGCCCAAGTGTTTTCATCAGAACCAAGCATGGATCCAGGGGCACAGTCAGCTTTAGCCCAACCGACTCTCATCGGTCCAGCGGTTAGAATTTCAAATTCAAAATACCATTTTCCCGAGCTTACTGCGTAGTTTTTCTCCGCTCTAAAAAACAAATGTAACCATTTTTGAAACATTGTAATAATGAAAGCATGATTACCGGTATGTTCTAAACGCTTGTTGTCTAAGTTTACTAGCTTCAGCCAGTAAAGTTTCTTGTTGTTCACCTGTAGGGGGATCGATTATATAACCGTAGACTAACAAAGTTCTTACTGTTTCAGAAGCGGTGTCTCTGTTGGCTTTTTTAATCGCCTCATCTACTTTTCCGTACGGTACTAAATGGGGGCTGCGCAACATATCTGGGTCCTTAAAAAGAGAATAGTTCTTTTGTTTACCTATTTTTTTTTTTACTTTATAACTTGTAAAAGTAAAAAAAACTTGTACTACTTTAATTAATTTTTTCAAGAATGTTTCTAGGTGTCGTTGTTTTTGCAAACAAGCAATAAAGAATTGGGCTATATTCTTCGTTGGCCAAAATGTACACAGCTTTCAAATAGTTCCAGTGGAGTTAGAGTAAACACATATTTTATTATTTCTTATTAAAATTTTTATTTCTTCCTCATCTTATCTTGTATTAAATTACCTTTCAGAATAATTATATGACCCTTCTTTTATTAATATCAGGCTAATAAACTTTTTTTTTTTTTTTTTATTAGGTTTATAGATTACTTGAGATGTATATTTTAGATAAGAATTTAAAAAAAACTTTGTTCATCCAGATTATATAAGAATAGAGTTTTATTACATTTATTTATATATTTTAGACAAGTATAATCCTTAGATCGAAATATGTAGACACATCACATTCTTACTTAGGTCAAAGTTGACTAAATAAAATACAAGTTGCTTCTTCACTCGGCGAAAAACCTTTTATATTTCGATCTCAAAGGCAGGCCGCCGAGCTCCTCGCCGACTGGAAACTAGCAAAAAATGTAAAGGGGAATTCTGGTAAAAAATAGCTATTATTTTACGAGTTTCGTCTAATTCGAATTGTAGGGGAAGACGGAGCACGATTTTATAATAATTTTATTATCTAGCATAAAATTATTATTTAATGTACCAACTTGGGAAAAGTATGTAAATTGATAATACTATAAATTATTTGTTTTTATAGCCACCAAACTAAATAAATTTTACATTATCAAAGTTTACGTAATTCAAGAACTAAATGGTTACATTTTTTTTGTTAATAATTAGGTACTTAGGTATCTTATTAAAGGTTGTTTTGGTACGACTGGTTTCATTAGGATTTATTTTTAAATCAAAGTCAAAAGTTTGTTTGAAAAAATGCATATATTACTGTTACTAAACTTAACAACTAAAGATAGACATAACTACTAAGTAATGACATGTTCGAATTCTAAATGATTGATTACTACACTTTTTGACGTTTTTGTCAGACTAATAATAGCATTACCAAAGACATTATAAGTAATAAACGTAATGTTTCATTCATAACCAGCCCAAAAATGTGGTGAATAAATTTGACTTCTAAAAATTGATTTTTTAATTTATTTCCAACATTGGTTTGATGAGCTAGTTCTTCGAATTTACTAGTAAATATGTTCTGCAGCACAATAATATAATCAGTCATATTCTTAAATGGGACTACTAATCCAAAATTAGTTTCACTGTATGATTTAAAATGAAAAAATTTAGTTTCGTCTTCACCTAACGTATTAGAATTTCTAAAGCTTATACATACATCGCAAGAATGTTTTTCTAAACATTTCCTTAAAAAATATCCTGTAACATAAACTAAAGCATTACCTTCAGGGGTCTTAAGATTCTGATAATCTTTTGTTAATACTTAAGACTTGTTCAGAAGAGATAGCTGACTCTTAAGGAATGCACAAGAATCTGCTGGGTAGTTGTCATCTAGGAAGTTTTGAACATCTTCCAAAGTAACTCCTACTTCCAGGGATCTTTTTGCGTGGGAGCCTTCCTTTTCCAGAGTTTTAATTTCTTTTCTTAATTGAATTTTTCTTGGAGTCATTGCCGAAATCTTCATTGACGTTTGACAGAACTTAACTTGAAAGTAAAATTTATTTTAGATATACGATACCTGTTTTAATACAACATTAAAATTTAACTCAAAACAAGATCAAAATAATTTTAAAAAATTTAGGGTAATGTTTTTTGGAATTTATTGAACTTTACCCAAACTGAAATAATAAAATCTAACAAAAAATAAAGATTTTTTTACTCAGGAGCTAAAAAACTATTATAGGGGTAGCGTCGTATGTTTTATTAAATTAGTAGGTTTTTCTTAATTTTTATTGTACTTAAGTAAAACATTTGAGTCTAGTGCAAGTGTAATTGTTTTGCATATTATACAAAAATTCACAGTGCCGATTCTTTCACTTACCTGTATTATTACATACATCCGTCTGGACAGAAACATTAACCTGCATCAGAGTGTCAGTTTGCACGGAAGCGTCACTGAATTCCTTCCTTAATGTGTGTGTGTGACTTGCAATGATGTTAGAATTATCTGTGCCTGGAAAAATAGTACGTAAATTTGTAAATAATTCTGATTTTCCTATACACCAAAAAATTGCAAATATTAAAAGGTACCTTTTATAATACATATTGCTAACGACTATTATTGTGATATACCTAATATCTTGCTCAAGGGCATTCGTAATAACATTGATCCCTTACACTATCTTCAACAAGTGTCGGTTGAGCATTCATTTTTCTTTCATCCTGTCGAACTTACCGAAGTAAAAAATGAAATCAAACGCCTAAAAAACCATAAATCATCTGAAGCTGATGGGATATCTTCGAGGTTGTTACTCTTTTTGCCTGATTTAGCCTTAAATGCTTTAGTTTCTTCATAAACAATTCTTTACATAATGACATTTTTCCTTCATGTTTAAAAGAGGCAGTGGTTATCCCTCTTCATGAGGGTGGAGATTTGGATCAGCCTTGTAATTTCCGTCCCATTTCTATTTTGTCTACCCTCTCTAAGATAGTTGAAAAACTTGCAAAAAGCAGAATTTTGTCCTTTTTACATCATAATGGCATTTTGTCTGCAAATCAGTTTGGATTTCAAGCCGGTAAAGGGACTCATGATACTGTTTTTAGCTTTTTGGAGAGCGTCTATGTGTCCTTGAATTCTGGAGAGTCATCGGCGGCAGTGTTTTGTGATCTATCCAAAGCATTTGACTGTGTGGATCATGGAATACTGTTATCTAAGCTCGATAAATATGGTTTTATTGGCGTAGCGTTGCGATGGCTTGAGTCCTATCTATCAAATCGTACTCAGAAGGTTACAGTGTCTGGGCGTTTGTCTGCTTCTAGATCCCTAAAATGCGGCGTTCCCAAGGGTTCAGTGTTGAGACCACTGTTATTTTTACTGCATCTGGATGACTTGAGTTGTTGGCAAGGTGGTTCAGTTTGCTGATGATACCACCATACTATGGAGCCATAAAAATTCTGATTATATTAAGACTTGTATCCTTGAAGACCTTCAGATTTTATCAGGGTGGTGTGCTTCCAACAGGCTCGTGTTTAATGTAAGAAAGACGTCTATTATGGGGTTTAAGTGCGATGTTCTGATGTTTGACGAAAATTCCCTCTTGCAGAATAAGGAGTGCTGCAAGTTCCTAGGAATTACCATTGATGGTCGCCTTCGGTTTGAAGATCATATTTTACATTTAGCTGGGAAATTCTCTTCTGGATGTTTTGCAGTAAGAATGGCAAAACAAGAGCTGGAAGGGGTGGTTGCACGTTCAGTGTACTTTTCACTTATGGAATCTCATATTCGGTATGGCTTGCCTTTTTGGGGTTTAACCAATAAGGGGCTACTTAACATGGTCTTTGTTATTCAAAAAAAACAGTTAGATACCTGTGTTCTGCTAAGTTAAGAGATTCTTGCAAACCCCTCTTCATTTCTGAAAAAATCCTAACTCTTTTTTCACTCTTTATCTTAGAAACAGCTGCTCTTATTCACAAAATTCCCAAACTACCCTCTGACACTGGCCATTTGACTCGTCGTGTAAATGATGTTCCCCTACCTATTCCTACGTCTTCCCTTACCAAAAACTCATTAATTTACATAAGTAAAAAAATGTACAATCATGTTCCTCTATGTGTTAGACATATATCGGATGTTAAGAAATTTAAAAGAGAATTAAAATCGCTTTTATTGGCTAAGGCAAATTATAACCTGGATGACTTTTTTAATGATAGGTTTTAACCTTGGACATGTTGGAAAGGTTTTTTTTCCTTTTTTCTTCTCTAGTTTTGTCAACAAGTTTACCTTTATTTAGTAATTGATTTTTTTATTTAGTTATCTTTAATTCAAATATGTTCAAAAAGTTTTGTCTTCATGTATTTAATTTTGTTCATTGTTTTGTCAATTTTTGAAATTGTATTTTTGTTTTGTTTTTTTAGCTTGTAGGATGCTTGTACACAAGATTATTCTTACGTAATATAGCACATTTTCTTTCTTTCTTTCTTTCTTTCTTTCTTAAGTGCACAAATTAGAAGAAAACATAAAACATACTTGTCGATGCTCTGGTCAGGAGCAATGTAGGAATTGCGTCGGGTCTAAGACGTTGATTTGAAGGGGACATAAATCTGCTCTCCGCAAAATGCAAGCTACAAATATTAACCCTTTTATAACATTGTTCCGGAGTAAGATCGGCATATATATGTTCACAAAAACAAAGGTAAGGACACAAAGTCACGATCTCATCCAATCCATATAATTTCTTAAAAAAGCTTAAAAGCTACACGTGTTTCGCTCCTGTCGGAGCATCTGTGATGAAAGAGTTGTAATGTGATCTGTGTAGGTCTAGGCCTGATGATGCTCCGACAGGAGCGAAAGACGTGTAGCTTTTAAGCTTTTTTAAGAAATTATATGGATTGGATGAGACCGTGACTTTGTGTCCTAACCTTTGTTTTTGTTTTCGTTTGGTCTCTTAGAGAAAAATGGATGATACGTATCTATATATATGTTCGCCAGTAAATCCCAAAATACCTTTCCAGAGTTGGCACCTATAATCCATTTTATATATTAATTTAAAAAAAGAAACAGGAACCAGATCATAAAGTAACTAGGAATGCAATCATGAATTTAATAAACAACTAATTCCAATGTACTTACCCATTTTCATTTTTCGGACATCTAAAAAACATTAAACCACTTCCACGCTTTGTAAAACAACTGTCTACCGAACAATAAGTCGACATTTTAATATAATAGATTATAATAATTTGCCAGTCCACTAAGTCCACCCGGTACAACTAGTAATAAAACTCTTGCACATCAGAACGATTTAAACTCTACTCACTGTGTAACCCAACAGATTGAATTGTTGGAGCGTCGCCCGGCAAATGAAGTGAGGGTGAATAGGTAATTCGGCGCGTGGAGCCCAGTGAAGCAACTTGTATTTTATTCAGTAAACTTTGCTTAGGTATCACATTTACTATTACATAATAAATACTGTACTGTTATATATATTGGAATTTTTGTTTCGTTTTTAATCTTTATTTCTGAACAGCTTCTACCTAAATTTTACTAATTTCAGGAATGTACAAATAATTTATTTCTCATAAATAGTCTATTCCTAATCAAAAGACCAGACATAAACAAACCTGCACTGTTTCTAAATCGTCAATGCGCCGTAAAATTGTCGCTCGTAACTCTATAGCCAATGCCTACCAGAGAGAAAGAGAGTATACGTCTGGCCTCTTGGTAGTGAATAGTCTATAGACCGGGTGTTCATTTAAAAGATTTTTTAGTTTTTCTCAATAATTGTAAAAATTAAATATTAAATACTAATATAAAAAATATACCTCGTTTAACCCATAAGTCCAGTTCTGTTGAATTCTTTCCTTTGCCCAAAGGTTATGGGTGTTTTCCGCCAGCTGATCGACTAACTCTTCCAATTTGGGGGTCAAATGTATGGCGCTTAAGTCCAAAGGCGCCGGCTTATATCCGTTACCTTGTAAAAACGGCTCGTTGGGCAACCTAACCGTCTTTATTCTGGATGGAGGCTTGTCCATGGTTATATAGTAACCAAGAGCTATTATTGTCCTGAAAAAACAAGTATGTTTCATTTTAGTTTAATCATATAACATTATTAATAATTTACTTTAAAGTTTGAACAGCTAACTGGGAGTCATATCTTTTCTCAGCAGGTGGTAATTTATCAAAAGGCACCAAACACGGATGAATATGCCTTAAATCATCTCTATACTCTCCCCAAGCCCATCCGGCCTCAATTTTATTCATTGCCCACATTTCGTGGATGTTTTCAGCTAATTTGTCCTTTATTGATTCGATATAAGATGGAAGACTTACCTATAAATACAAATTTACCATAAACTAAATATGATCAGCTATGTCCTACTTACCATTGATGTATCTACAGGGTTCGGTACAAAGGCTGTATCGTCTTCAATATATAGCGGCCCGGCAATAACATTTTTATTCATATTTCCGAAATAAAAACATGGATCTAAGTTTAAAATTTGTTGTGGAAGTAAACTTTCAACTAACGGTGAGAAATCTTCTGGAGGGCAGAATTTTAGTTTGCCATGGTCACCACCAAGCAAAAAACGACAACTAGAATAATATTATTAATAATAAATGACGATTACTAATTGCCATAACTATTGTAGTCAAGCTATTTACCTCAGTTTGGACGAACAACTTATAGCAGGGAAGAACATTCCATCTAAATTAAAATTCTTAAAACTTCCTCTAATAGGATTCCCGTTCAGTGTGAAGGCTATCTGAGGAACAGTCAGATCTAAGGCACAACCGATAACATCGTCTAAAAATATGAGACATAAGAAACGACAAACTTTGGAATATTAAACATCATCTTACTTTTCCTGATATAAGGTTCGGTTACTTCCAAAACAACCTGCGTAGATCTTCCGCCGGTCCACAAAAAAGCACCGTCAAAACCAAACGAATAGAGGTCATCGCCCACTCCGTTGCCGCCCCATTTCTCACCACCACCGGGATAAGGAATGTATCCTTTGGAATTGGCCCAGCCTATCCTCAAGTGGGGCATCATGTGAGTTGTTTGTTCTAAATGATCTACTGTGACTTCGAAGTACCACTTTTGATAGATAGCACTACCTAAATAAAAAAATCGATTTGCTTCAATAATAAAATGCAGAACTCATTATGTTTCAAATAAAACTCAGGTTTTAGATTTTAACACTACCAAAGTTCATGACAAAGTACATGACATATATCTTGGAAACTATAAGAGATAGAAAATTGGTTAAATGGGGAAAGTTGTAGGGCAATTAGTTACCAGTTTAGTGCCGCTTTTAGAACAATTTTTTCTTTTTCCGATTTTGAAATATTTGGAAAAAATCAAAAAGTTGCATTTTTGAAAAAGCGCTGTATTTTTTTATTTCGACGTATTTTTAAAATCTGTCAAAACATTATTAGAACAACTTTTTAAGGACAATGCATACCTGAATTCAGTTTTTGTTTCTGACGTTTCGGTTCTGAGATTCCATCCTCAACTTCTTTTTTTCTTATGGCGGCGATTTTGTTTTTTCGCTAAATTAAAAAGCTTTTGTTCTGTTCTTGTCGTCACCTCAAGTTCTCTTTATTGATTAGTTTAATACTTAGTTTGATTTAGTTTAGTTCTATAAGTTATATTCTTAAGTGCATTCAAAGTATCGCTTCTTGCTGTTAATATTTTTTTGTTTTACATAATGAATGTTGAGATTTGCCTTATTTCCTCGCCTCTCCCTATATATTTCCTTACTTGCTATTCTTTACTTTTACTACAAACCTGGTACATACCCAAATAATACGTCACACGCAAGTACCGAAAAGACTGACGCGGGGAATCGAGGTGAAAAACACTCGGTACAAGATCGTCTTACTGTTAATAACCATTTTTACGACCAGTGTTCGCGCGGCCTTCCGCAAAAACCTCCTGTGTTATCCTGATCCTGACTGACCCCTAGGTAAGTCTTTTTACTTTTAATTTAATTCAATTACTTTTATTTATAACATCCTCTTTATGGCGTTTGTGGAATATTTTCCATATCAAAAATCGACGTTCGGCTCGAATTACGTGTAGTAAATGGCGAATGCCTCAATCGGATAGAATTAAAGATTGGAAATGACCGAACGATTGTACGTTGGAAATGTTCAAGGGGAGGTAAGAAAAACATATAAAGTATAATGGCGGTTTATTTGATTGAAAGCAGTAAAAATGAATGCTTTTGGGATATTTAAGATATTTTTTTCACTTGCGTATATCAGTCGTAATATGGGTCTGAGGAAAAGACCTAACTAGTGTCGAAACGGTGGCCCACTAGTTTAATTCTTGGAAAATAAATTAACCAAGAATCGAATACGCTAATTCTATAATATGCTTAGAGCTATTGTTTAGAACGACCAGAAAGAAGAATTCTTAAATATAATGTTGGAGGTGTGTTGAAACTAGGATTGGGCTGATATTATCACTAAATTTCGTTGGATCTAGTTCTGAGGATGACACTAATAGCGTGGGTCATATATTTTATTTTTTGGAAGTATATTAACAAAATAGTGAATGTACGATCTCGTTAATATGACTAAAAAAAGATTTTTCATAATTATATGAAAAACCATATTTATAACGACTGTTTGTGGTCTACCTATATAATTTCGTAGTTTCTAGTCCTGAGGTTGACTCTAGTTACAAAATGTTGGGTGATTCATTTAATTTCTAGATATAAAATAATCATAAAGCGGATAAAATACCTAAGTATTAGACACACTTAATTTTCAAACATAATATTATAAACCGAAAATTTTCATTTTTGAAATTAATATGAAATTAGATTCTTGCATTGTTTTTTGTTACGGAAATTGTGTGTTAGGCGTGAAATAATATGTTTGTGATCATAAGTCTTCTCTGGATATTTTTCTACCAATTGCTCACCAGTAATCAATCTGGTCATAAAGTAAATCAATAAATGAGAACTTCTCTTGTCTTCACATAAAAACTTATAAGCGGTAGTATGTATAAAAGAGCAACACACATCCTTCATATCACATAATTTAAAAAAGCTGCATGATTCCCTTGTCCTGAAAATGACACTGTTCTAATATTGAAACGATTACTACGAGACACTATATAATTTTTATTTGTTTATAATTGCTAAGATTCTTCAGATTGACTGAGAAACAGAATTTAAAAATTAAATACAAAGAAAGATTTACTGGCTTAGCGAGCCCATCTATTAAATATTTTTTGCGGTATTTGACTTTTATATATATTTATGAGTAATAAAACCCTCCCAAAAACTATAAAATGCAGTGCAAATAGTACAGGAAAGCAGCCAAATTCAAGGAATCTTACTAAAACGTTTCCGCTGCACTCAGCTCTAGTATTTTGCCTTTAAGTAGCTTGTATACGGAACGGATACAGCCTGAAATACTCCAATATTTTTTCGTGCTAAGTCAGCAGGCTATGGTGTAAAACCGTCCAAAGGTACATGAACCATCGCAACCTATAAATTTTACAGTCCATAGGGCCTCAATTGATTAGAACCCTTTTCTAATCAATGGCACCCTATTAAACAGCTCTTTTTTTCATTCAAAGTTCACTTTTCGCGGAGTTGGTCATGAATGTGGAGGCCATTTGTCGTATAAACAATTATCATTGTTTAATGATTTAGCGTCATTTACTGACAATTCTGCAAAATATTATTTATTTGATTGAATTTTTTATCTTGTTTAGTAGTTCTTATCTTGTTAATTTTTTGTTCTTGTTCTTGTTAGTGATTAATAGTTTTTTCTTATCTAGTTATTTTCGTTTGTATTTAGTAAGTTTTTTTACATTTTTAATTTCCGAAAATGGCTATGCGATATTCCAGTGAAACAAAAGTTGACATATTGGAATGTTATATTAGATACAGGGTGGGCCGGTTTCGATGGCGAAAAATTAAATGGCCGACGGAGAACGAAAAAATAATAAGTTTGCTATTATAAATAATATTCGAAAAATGATTCGTTAAAAAATTACAGGGTGTCAAAATTCTAATTAAAAAAATCATTTTTTTTTTATTTTTCTTAAACCACTTTAGATATTTTAATGAAATTTGGCACGTTTAGACAGTTAATCAAGACGCATCTTTTTATGCAAAAATTATTAATTTTATTCACCAGTGGCGTGTGCTCCATTTTAATTAAAAAAATGATGCGCCACTGTTTTTTTTTAATTTCTTTTTTTTATGAAATCCTTGTTTAATTTAAAATAAAAAACATCTCTTTACTTTTTGTCGTACGACACACTGTTTGCGAGTAAAAAAATAAATTTTTATAAATGCTGATTTTTTTTTTATTAAACAAAAAATATGAAAATACTAAATTTAATTAAAGACTAAATTATTCTGTTGGGTTCTAAAAAAGACACAAGAATCTGGATTCCGAAATTCAAATAAATAATGAATATAATAATGCCGGCAAGAAGGCAATGCATGCATAAAATAAAAGACGGTTTGTTTGTATTTTATTATGACAGTTAATTATTTAAGTAAGTCAAATTATTGCGTTGGTTAACTTATTAATTTTGCTATTGTTAACAGTGTTGTGAAAAATGCGTTTTTCAAGTAATGAATACGCTAATATTCATTTTTGTTATGGATTTTGTGATGAAAATCCGGAAGCGGCAGTTCGTGAATATCGAAGACGGTATCCAAATAGAAGAATCCCAGATGCTCGAGTGTTCATTAGAACACATCAAAATTTTAGGAACTTTGGTCTACGTGGTAATAATGAACAATACCGAAACCAGAGAAATAATAATGAAAATCGTGTACTGCGCACTTTTGATAATAATCCAAGGCTGACCTCTCGCAAGGCAGCTCAACAACTACAAATTCCTAAATCTCAAATATAGCGAACCTTACACGCTGACCACAGGCATGCATATCACCTACAGCCTGTTCAGGGTTTACACCCTGGTGATGCTGAAAAGAGAGTAAGATTTTGTCAGTGGCTTTTAAACTCAACAGAGGAAAATCCCGACTTTTTACACAAGATACTTTGGACGGATGAGTCTTGTTTTACAACACGCGGAGTTATAAATTTTCATAACATTCATGTTTGGGCACAACAGAATCCACATGCAATTCGGCCAAGATCGTTTCAATATGAATTTTCCGTTAATGTTTGGTTGGGCGTTATTCGTGATAATGTTTGTGGTCCGCATTTCCGCTACCTCCAAGGCTAAACTCACAACTATTTCTGGAGTTTTTAAATAATAGTCTGCCGGACTACATTGAGGATTTACCCATTAATTTGAGACATGAAAGTTGGATACAACTGGATGGAGCCCTCCCCACATTTTGGAATAGGTGTAAGAAACTGGCTTAATAATAATTATCCTCGAAGGTGGATTGGCCGGCTAGGGAGGAATGATATTAATGATCAAAATGGTATTGGACCAATACCCTGGCCACCCAGGTCACCGGATCTTAATCCACTAGATTTTTACGTTTGGAGAAACATTAAGGATAAAGTTTACGCTAATCCCGTAGTTAACAGAGAGGAATTAATGTTAAGAATTCAGGAAGCATGTAATGACATGCAAAATCAAAATTTTGTGGTACTGGCTGCAATAAACTCCTTAATAACTCGGTGTAGAAAATGTATTGAGGTCGGTGGGCTGCATTTTGAACAACTTCTTTAATTATTAATTGTTTTTATTTTGTTATTGTTTTTAAACGAATTAAATTTGTTATCTTCTTATGTGTTTTTATAAATCAGCATTTTTACTCGCAAACGGTGTACGACAAAAAGTAAAGAGATGTTTTTTATTTTAAATTAAACAAGGATTTCATAAAAAAGAAATTAAAAAAAAACAGTGGCGCATCATTTTTTTAATTAAAATTGTATGAAGATCGGCCCGCACACACGCCACTGGTAAATAAAATTAATTATTTTTGCACAAAAAGATGCGTCTTGATTAACTGTCTAAACGTGCCAAATTTCATTAAAATATCTAAAGTGGTTTAAGAAAAATTAAAAAAAATTGATTTTTTTAATTAGAATTTTGACACCCTGTAATTTTTTAACGAATCATTTTTCGAATATTATTTATAATAGCAAACTTATTATTTTTTCGTTCTCCGTCGGCCATTTAATTTTCCGCCATCGAAACCGGACCGCCCTGTATAATGTATTACCATTATAATGTATATGTCGTAGCCAGATTACAAAACCTGTCGTTTTATAAAACGCCTAGTCGTTTTATAAACGGCGGACAGATTGTCAAATATTAATTGTCAACTCATTATTTTGCTATCTGGCTAGCCATTTTATAAAACGACTAAGCGTTTTATAAAACTACGCTGACTGCTTGGCCCGATTATTAAACGCTAAAAGACATTTCATCGTTTGATATTATGACATTGTGACGAGTGATGCATTTTAGTCTCTTAAAAAACGGCGGCCAGTATTAGCCAGATACTCAAACTTGATCCATAATTTCAGTTTTGCTTGGTTCGTTTAGTTACAACTCTTCTTGGCTTGCTTAGTACTCTAAAAATATGGATCCTGTTAAAGTAGCAGCGGCGGGAGTAGATAAAAACTACTTTTATTCCCAGTTAGAAGAGTTTTATAAGGGTAAGTATGTAACATGATACAATAACACATTAATAATAATTATAATAATATAGTTTAATTAATAATTATTTATGAAAATTTCATAGATAATTATTATTGTGTCCAATCGATGTTCAATCTTTGTGAAAAGGAAGAATTACTAAAAACACAAAGAACACAATGTACAATTGGCCAAAAACGTGCAGCTGACCAAATGGCCCAAATAACTAAAATAAAATTCAATGATTTGCAAGTGGGGGAGAATATATCTGTAGAAGTTCCAAAATTTGATAGGGGTCCCCTTGACCCAAAAGGGGTACTAGGAAATATTCTGGATATACAAAATGGGGTATACCAGATAGGTACAGAGCATGGTCGCCTTAATCGATGGTTTTCCAGAGACGAATTAAATCCAGTTGGCAATTCTAACTTTAACCCGTTTGTCACACAGATATTAATATCTCTCTAAGGGAAGCAGTTTCTAAGGTTTCGCAATTTGGAGGACAAGGTTTTAAGAAATGTCAGTGCAAACCTAGTAAACTGCAATGCTGCACTAAGAGATGCTTTTGTTTTAAGGCTCGCGGAAAATGTACAAGTAGGTGCCATTTTAGTGGTCCATGTTCCAATAAATGAACTTTTTTTTCATCAACGCTTATTTTGTTTTTTTTAATTTAAGTATGCTTATGTATACATAATACATAATAAGAATATTAAATGTTTATTTATTTTTGTATTTTTTGTGTTTTTTATTAATAATTAATAAATTTTTATTCATTTGTTTTGTTCATAAAATAAAGCATATTAACATATTCATCTAACTGTCTTATAGCTACAAGGACAATTTTTCATCTGCTTAGTGCTGCCCAAATATGTATGTTGATATCAATAATTTATATTTTATTAAATACTTTTAAATAGAATTCGTATTTTACAAACCGACTGAAATACCTCGCCCGCAAGAATGTTAAACGGTGAAAACATTACCGTTTGACATTCTGGCAAAGTTGTCATGGTCGTTTTATAAAACGCCTATACTCTATTTCCTTTTTGGTGAGAGCACAGTGCCTCATTATTTATGCAGAAGTAGCATAAATATAGGGTGAGTCTTCCATTTTCTACATGTAACAAAATGATAAACCAGGCTGTTTTTACCAATTTTAAGTGGACAAGTCCTGTATGGTCTCAAATACAATAGGTCGTAAAATTCGGAACAATGGTTTCGAGTTCATTTTTATGACAAACGGGTTGCGAGTGTCGTCCCGACTATGGATATTGATTTTAATTTTTAAGTTAAATAATTATCTGTTATGAAAAATTTATAAATAATGTTGGATTTTACCTATTATCTATTAAAGATTTTTAGAAAAAGTATGGTTGGTAGGTATAACCTATATTTAGTAAATTATAATTATAACAAGATTATAATTAATTATAATTATAACAAGAAACATTTCTTAAAAGCGGAAAAACCTCATTATAAAACTATGACTAACAATTTGATTGTTTTTTAAATGTTTAAAAAATTGTTGTAAAATTTCATTTTTTTAATACCAACCAATAAAAAATGCAACTCTTCAAACATATCTTGTCATTTATAAGAAAGGTACATAAATGTAAGGATCTTTTAATTTATTAACCATATTTACATATATTACAATAAAAATATTTACGAAATATACAAAAAAAATCAATTTATAAATCAAACATTTCATTACTCTCATCGCTTTCATCCGAATCAGACATTCTCACTGTTATAACTAAGGGTTCGACAGTTTCTTCTAGAAGATTATCGAGGGTCCACATCTTTTCTTCTTCTTTTATAGCATGATTCACAGCATTGCTCCAGTTTTCTTGGGTAACGTTATCCACTGCTGCTTTCAGAAGTTCTCTTACATCTTTCAATTTAAAGGTTTTATTATTAGCCACAAATCCTTTTACTTGAGCCCAAATTAACTCTATAGGATTTAATTCAGAATGGTGAGGTGGCAAACGAAGTACAGTTATATTGTGTTGTTTTGCCATTTCGTCAACAACGTGTCTTTTATATTTTGATTAACTATTGTCAGAAGCTCTGCTTTTACCGCGTCATCTCCAAAGGGTATTTCTTTTTCGGTAAGCCAGTTTTTTATTGCCCCTTTTCGCCAGCAGGATGATGGTAATTTTTCTATTAATCTTGAATGGTAGCTGGCATTGTTCATAACAATAATTGAATTTTCGGGAATTGACTGGATCATTTTGGAAAAATAATCTTCAAAAACATCAGCGTTCATTTCTTCGTGGTAATCCTTAGTTGACTTCGATTCGAATTCAAACAGACCGCCATTTAAAAATCCTTTATAGCTCCCAATATGTGTAATTATTAATCTGTGGCCCTTACCAGAAGGAGACTTCAAGCCAGTCGATAAACATTCTAAAAAAGCCTGACGGGAGCTTCCAACATTTTTATTCTGCCAGCACTTGGGATTTCATTCTTAAAATAAAATGAATGTACTGTCCTCCTTATGATATGCTTTGCTGTCTCATCAACTGCTATCGGCTTCCTACCGGCAGTTTTCTTTACACTCTTCTTAGGCAAGTTCTCACGGTTTTCACTTTTTCTGTCACTAAGAAGTCTGTAAATTGTTGCTTTACTTATGCCTGTCATATTGGCACATGTAGAAACTAGATTTCTAACAGTACTTAGAGGCATTTGATGCACAAGTGCATCATGTACGCTTAGTACTATTAGCGGAGTAAATAACGGGTTAAAATATTTCAATTTTTTTTTCCGGCTTAGAACCAGATGAAACCTTTACCAAATCATTAGTTTCGTTATTGCACATACGAAATGGGTAATTACGACTTTTTTTAATGGTACCGAGTTTTTTAAAATCAGAATTTAAAAAAAAATGGTTTAATTCAAAAATGTTACCATTATACATTAAACTGCCAATATCTCCGAAACTAATTCATATAGCTAAATTTTCTTTTTTTTTGCTTAAAGGGCATATATAAGCGCTAACAACTGCAGTAAAATAATTGCAGAAAACTTATATTCTTGTTAATAAAAAACATGAAAATTATAAAATTTATATTGTTGGTATTGAATTTTTCAGCAAGCTATAAACTTTTTTATTATGATGAATTTTGCCATACATGCTACGAATGAAATGTAGAAAAAACCATAAGAAAGTTTTTAAAAAAAGCCACAGGTTTCTATCCGAAATAGTTTTTGAAATATGAATTTTTAAAGTAACGCGTAGGCGGAAATTGCCGCGCTCTATACCGTTGCCGACCGAACGTACTTCCAACTGCCGCCATTTATTAACCATCTACGAATAATTTATAAATGAAGTTGGTGAATAATAATAACTTAAGATACAGTTACATTCGTTATAACACTTCAAGCCCTGGGATACACATATACACTTTCTAGTGTTGCAGTTTCCATCGAAACATCGAAGAACTAAAATTTTCCGTAGTTCCTTTGGGACGGGATCCTGTGTCGCAAATATTGGAGTCCATATATTAGACTCTCTCTCATTTGTCCAACCATATTTTCTTGGGTCTTCAAAATTCATATATGGTATGTGACTGTTATACCAAATTTTTAGTTGATATATGCACATAAAATAAGAAATAAATTGTAATGTGTCTATATACTCATTTATGTCCTCAGGAATGGGAAATTCTTTCCGCTTGGATTGAAATTCGCGCATTTGATTCTTTAATATTCGACCCGCTCTGTGTAAGATATGAACTTCATTTTCTTGAAAATATGGCTCATGATCTAAATAATTTAATTCAGATTCACTCGTTGAATCTGACGTCTCCGCGGAATTATCTTGTTTCGTTGGGGATTATTTTTTTGGTGATAACAGAGTTTTATTTCCTAATTTTAATTGTTTGTTTCTAAATGCCTGAATATTCTTTTTTGATATATAGTGACCATAGCATCGTTTATGATATATGGCATCATAAGCAAACAAATCCTCGTATCCACATAGCTTTGAAATCATAGAAATATCTTCCCGTTTTTGTGCTGCATTAATATTTTTTTCGTGCGTACCTTTTCCTGTTCCTAGAATAAAAAGTTACACGTGTAATTTACTAAAACTCATCTAAAAGGAGGATTTTAATAAATGTATGAAGTATTTTAAAAACTGCACTAGCTAACTCTAAATGGTGAAACTTGTCACATCCCATGTGATAATTAATTGATATACCATGGATAGAGTTACAGAAAACTTTAGTGGTCGTATTACATCGCCCACCACATTCAGTTAAAAGTTAATTTAAATTCGTTTAATCAATGTAATAAAAACCAAACTTGTCACTGCTATTAGTTAAAAGATGTTGCGTACGGCGGAAAATATTTATAAATTTATCCAATTTTAACCTTTTGCACCCACTAAGAGTTAATTTAAAAAATTACTTTTATGTATATTTTTCTCAACTTTTTAATATAAAAAACTTTTCGTAGGTATAATTAAAATTTTATACTAACCTGTTTGTACGGATGTTAATTTTTCTTTATTTTTAGTGCCTGATTTGCCACAATTTAAACACATTCTTCGTATATCAAACGTACTACCCCTGCGAGTGGCCGTGCTTGTACTTGGCTGTGTGTCGTCGGTTTGGTCAAATTGTTTACATAATTGTTTACTTGTAAATTATTTTCTGCAAGATACATGGTACACAACTGTCAAAGTGCCGTTTAACATTTGCTCCTTTTTCTCCAAAATATTACGGCTAATAGGGTCATTTCTTTTCTGAGCAAAGTTTATTATCATACGTAGGCCTTTTTGTGTTGGTTTTTTTACAATACAATCATCATTGTTCAATAATTGTTCACATAAGAGGCACTTCATTGTTGCTATTGTTCATATGAAACAGAAACAAACACATCAACAAAACTCTCATAAAACATAAACACACACCAACGCAATAAAAACGTGTTTTAACGCACAAAAATCAAGAGCGTTACGACACAGCTTTTTAGTGGTTATGATATGATCAGAGACAACCAAATTTAAAGATTTGAGACAAAAAAGAAATAAAGAAGTTTTAAAAGAAAAGAAGTTTTAAAGAGACAACCAGAGAAAAACAAATTTGATTGTCTCTGATATGATGAGTCACGCGTCTCCCGCGAACGTCGGCGACTGTTGTTTGACTCGCTAATCTGGCACAACTTTGCAGGTGGATTTCTCGCAATCTAGCTAATATATCCGATTGCAGTTACTTTTAAAAACTTCGTAACAATTTTGTCTACCTTTTATTCGCAGATAGTATGGAAAAATGTTTTCAAATAAAAAAGTTTCTCGCTTGCTCAAAAATTCATTGCAGAAAATATAATTTTAATGATTTTTAAATGTTATATTAATAAAAAGAAACGTTTTTTGGATTTATTTTATCGCAGTTTTCAGCGCTTATGTATTCTCATTAAAACAAAAAAAAAGATCTTTTGAATATGTTAAAAAGTTCCAGAGATATTAAAAGGTTAAGGTTAAAAAGCACTTTTTTTTAATTCCTGCCTTTTTGCAATATTCTCCATTTTATAAAACTCGGTACCACTAAAAAAAGTCGTAAATGCCCATTTCGTATGTACAATAACCTAATTAATGATTTGGTAAAGGTTTTATCTGGTTCTAAGCCGATTTTATTTTTTTTAAGAAGGGAGCTACTTTTATTGTCTTTTTTACTCCGCTATATAGTCCTTGCTTTAAAATCTAACACCTTTACACACTACGGGGATAAACTTTGACATTCTTACAACAAATGCGCAACAATACTGAAAAATAAATTAAGTTTTTAGGATATATCTACATTATATACCATAAAATATAACTACCTGTTTGCATTTAAGATTGCACAATTTAGGTACCTATAATACTATTTACCTAGTTAAAAAAGAACTTGTTCATTAGGTACTTAAGTAATTCAAAGAATTTATGGCTAAAATTGGCCTATTTCTTGCACTATTAAATAAATCCAACAAATGAAAACATTCAGGTCTTAATGTACTTAAAAAGTGGGACGCCAATGGTTTACGACCGTTTTATGGCTATCGACCCTTTCGTGTGCTCCTACGGATTAAGAAATGGACTATAGTCGTCTTATAAAATGGCTAGCCAGATAGCAAAATAATGAGTTGACAATTAATATTTGACAATCTGGCCGCCGTTTATAAAACGACTAGGCGTTTTATAAAACGACTCCTTTTATAATCTGGCAACGACATATATAATGTATTACCATTACCAAAGTTTACGGAATATCTATTCCTATCTATTCCTAATAATCTATTCCGTAAACTTTGCCATTACCATATAAAGACTACCATTCAGAGTCCTTTCCAAAAAATAAATATTGTCCATATAAGCCTACTATTGTTCAAGGTTTAAGGGATACAGACTACCCAAGACGATTAGAATTTTCAAACTGGTTTGTAAGGCAATGTCAAGAAACACCTAATTTCAGCAGGAAAATTATTTGGACCGACGAGACTTTTTAGCAACTGCAAATTGGCAGGTCAAAGATATTTAAATCTTTTGGAAAAGCAGTTATTACCTGCCGTAAAGCTAGGTTGGGTTCAAATACGGAGTGATGTGTGGTTTCAACAGGACGGGTGTCCCGCGCAATAATACTCGGAACGTTCAAAACTTGTTAACGCAAGCATTTAATAATGAACTTATCGCGAACCGCGGTGCTGTAAATTGGCCAGCTAGGTCTCCAGATATTACACCCCTGGATTTTTATCTTTGGGGATATGTTAAAAATGAAGTTTACGAGTTTGAACCTCCTGCGACTCTCAAACAACTAGAGGACAGGGTTCGGAATGTCTTAAATAATATAAATAGAAACACCCTGTGCAACTAGAAAGGTTTTAAAGAAATGTGAAAAATATTTTAACAAAATGGCCGTCATTTTGAATAGTTTAATTTAATATTATTGTTACAAGCAGTTAATCGTTTTATTTAGAAATTACGTAAAAGTTAGCAAGTTAGTGAGTTAATAATAATCGTGTGTACGACAAAATGCCAATGAAAGGCATGGCCAACTCAGCAAAAAATAAACTATTTAATTTTTTGACGTAAACATAAAATATTTTCATAAAGTGTTATACATCATTTTAAAGGGAAAAAAAGATTTTTTTAATTTTTCAAAAAAACAAAATGGCCGCCATAAGAAAAAAAGAAGTTGAGAAACGTCAAAAACAAAAACTGAATTCAGGTATACGTTGTCCTTAAGAAGTTGTCCTAATAATGTTTTTACAGATTTTAAAAATACGTTGAAATAAAAAAATACAGCCCTTTTCAAAAATGCAACTTTATGATTTTTTCCAAATATTTCAATATTGGAAAAAGATAAAATCGTTCTGAAAGCGGCACTAAATTGGTAACTAAATGCCCTACAACTTTCCCCATTTAACCCATTTTTTTTTCTATCTCTTATAGTTTTCAAGATACCCATACATACCAAGTGTGTGTACCAATTTGGGCCACACTGTATATGTTTTCTGATAAGTAATAAAGAAAGTTTTACATAAAATTTGAAATTTGGCACACATCAGTAGCAACCTAAATACTACTTTTTGGTCCCTAGCTCATTTTGCAAAACCTAACTACAAAAGATTAACTTCAAGACAGTAAAATAATCTATTGGAGAACTTATCACGAACATTTTGGAAAGAGGCAACATCAATATTGCGACATGCATCAATTATTCTTTGACGTAGATGGAAGATAGATTCTGACTGGGTGACGTAGACTTTTTGTTTCAAGTATCCCCCATAAAAAAAGTCCAGAGGTGTAAGATCGGGCGACCTGGCTGGCCATTCGGTAGGCACTCGACGACCAATCTACCGATTAGGGTAAGTATTAGTCAAATATTCTCTAACATTTTTGCTGCGGTGGGGATCTTGGTGAAAAACTGTTTCCAACTCAAATTCATGAATATTGTCTTTAATAATCTTAAGGATAAGTGGTTCTACTGCGTTTTCCAACATGTTTAAGTAAAGTTCATCTGTCAAATTTTGGTATTTATTACACCTAAACAGGTGTAGTAAAGAAAATCAAAATGCGAAAAATAAGATTTTGGAAGTCTGTCATTTTGCTATGAGTTGAAGTTTTCATCAAGAAGCTTTCATCGTCATTTGAAGTTTTGCAAAATGAGCTCTCAACGGACCAAAAAGTACCCAACTAGCAATTTTAGTTAAGGCGACAACATTGTTTGACTATATTACTTTATTCAAGTAATAAATCGGTAACTGGTACCAAAAAAATATCTTATAAGTTTAAATAACTGCCAAGTAAAAAATAGTAGTAAGAAATACGTAATATTAACTTAATACTTGACTATATAGTAATTATTACTTTGCGGTAACTCTGATGGTAGCTGATACCGCTTAGCGACCTGACCTAATTACCTTTACAACGTCGTTACTATAAAGTAGAAAATATTGGTCGGGGGGACGATTAAATGGGAACTTTTAAGTAAGCGCGATTACAAAGGTAAATTTCAAGTTCTTGCGACTACATAGGAACATCAAAATATTACCACGCAGTAATACACTTTGAAGTAATATTATCAGTAACAAGACCGAAATAGTTACCCTTATTTCTTCTTTAAAGTAATATTTACCACCTTGGCTATTAAAGCAAATTACCTTTAAGTAATTATTTCTACTATGCAGTAAAATATACTTTATAGTAGCATTTTTTTGAAATAATTTACTTATTCCTAAGTCATTTTTACTTTGAAGTAACAAAAGAAACTTCTTGGTAACTCTAACAACAATTCGCCATATTTTTTTTAATTATTTGACTCCATTTTGTGAAAAGGTATTGCACGATTTTATTTGCTAAAATCGGAAACGTTTTACATTTTATGCAATTTTTATTAAATTATAGACTTCTTATATTCATAGGAGTAAAGAGGAGTGAAAAAATTATATACCTTCTTTAAAAAATTAGATTTAAATATTTAGACTTGGTATATTTTTTTGTTAAAAGTCATTATTTTAATGAGGCGTTCTTTATTTTCGTCCTATATTGCCTATGTTTAACAGTAAAATTTGCTTCGTTTACATTTTTCCACTCCGGTAAGCGATAATATCAGCTATATTAAATACAATATGAAGTAGATTAACCCCGATACAACGCCATCACTTAGAATAAAGACGGACATATAAAATTATATGTGTTGACAAAGAAAGAGAATCAAAATGTTTGCATAATATTGTCTCAGTAACTTCTTAGTAACTAGCACTGCACAATTACTACTTTATGACATCCCGAAAACCAAGTTCCCGGGACAATAGAATTACGTATTTGCTACAGCAAAATCATTCCCAATTTTGGTAAAAAAGTGGTAACAGAACGGTGCCTAAACGGTTCCCGCGACTAGTAACCACAACTTTAAAGTATTCTTTATAGTCGCGATTACGTAGCTGTTGCCAAAAATGCTACTTGGGTAGTATTTAGGTTGCTAATGATGTGTGCCAAATTGCAAATTTTTATATAAACGGATTCAAATGATAAGAGGGGGGAACAATAAAGAACCACACTGCCTATATTATAGATATAGAAGACCAACCAAACTAAATGTTAGCATTTATTTAGCTTACCTTCTACTCTACCGACAAATATGTTCGGCCTAACACTAGCGACGTGGTCGACAAGTTGCGTTTGTAACAACAAATTTTTTCCAGGAAGCAAATAGTCACAAATATTATTCTGTGAACTGCGTACAGCGACTCCATTACCGACACATAGAGAGCATAGTACGTCAAGAACTTTTGGATCTCTGCCATGCTTTTCTAGTAACGAAATTATGACTTTAATATGCTCATCTCGCATCATGTTAAGGGCTTCGGGAGAATCGATCAAGACGCAGTGAAGTACGTCCAGCATTCCAGTACCTTCGCTTGAAGCTTGGGATCCCAATCTTTAAAAAAATATATTATTACATTTTTTATTAATGCAATTCTAATCGGGTTCAAACCTCGAAAACAACCAGTTCAGACGATTTGAATTGGCAAATTGAGCACAATTCGTGTGGTTTCCTTTAATAATGGCTGCAAGTAGTTGATATAAATATCCAGAAATCATTTCCCAGCTTTGATCTCCAGATAACGCAGCCAAGAATCCTTGGGATGTTATAACATTGATTTTATCTATGGCTTCTAAAATGAGGTTTAGGATGCCCTCCTCTTGGAATAAGTCTTGACGATTCCTTAAGGCTCTAAGCCGGTTTTGCTTCTCTTCATGTTCCATGTCGTCTTCCGGTTGAGCAAAGTAATTAATTAGATCTTCCAAGCACATTACCATTTCGGCAAGATTTACGACCTAAATATGTAATACAGGTTTTAATTATAAAAAGTCATATTTTTCGAATTTATGGAAATATAGAAGAAAAACAGATGATCCACCCAGTAATTATATAAATACATAAGAATATTTATGAACCACTCGATATATTATGATGAAACTTTTTATCAATATACACCTACCTGGAAAAACATTGAATGCCTTCTGTTAACTTGTAAACTTTCCAATCCATTTATAAATTGCGTAAACAGAGAGCTGCATTTACGAATAACCCTGGCGGTGCGCGATTCCTCTTCTTGACTTCTACTAAAGTCTAAACCATCGTCCATTTTTCCTTCTTCATGTAGTACTGCTTGTTTTTCTTCCACTTTCCCGACGCCTTTTTTTTTCGTTTCGTACGCCTAAAGAGATAAATAATACAAATTGATGCCCTAACACCTAAACTACATCTATACCTTGTAAGACAGCCATAAACCAGATTCTGAATGTTGAACTATAACGGTGGAATCACCATATTTAATAATAGCTGAGCCAATAACTTCCAGATCTTTATCTTCGAGAACCACCTTTTGGTCGTCTTTTTCATGTCTTAAGCAAAACGCTGTTAAAGCTGTAGTAGCTTCTTCTCTGAATAAAAATAAAATTTACTTTTAAGTCGGGATATTTCGTAAAGAAATTATTTTTTAATAAGTGATATTATAACGAAATTAAGGAACACGCTTTTATTGTCGTCAAAAAACTCTAACCTGACTTGCGTTGACTATGGTTTAATTATTTCCAAGGTAAAAACTGATTAAACAATTAAACCTGAATGAATAGTCACGAAATGCGGTCCCTTTTAAAGATCCGTGGAACAGTTTAGAATTTTTTACATTGTTTTTACCGATGGAGACCAATAATTTCAAGAGAATACACAAAAGCAATAACAGCATTCAAATTCTAAAAAAATAATACATTTTGGGATTCACAATAATATAATCTAAATTGGGGCCCAAATGGAACCCTCAAACAAGATAAACCATAGATGGACATAGTAAGCTAAACGTAAGTAGAACCCTGAATAAACTTAATTATTCAACTTAGAAAATACGAGCAAAATATTACAGCAACTATAAAAATAATTAACGTAATTACATTTTCATAATACTATTATCAAATAAATATTATTACTAAAAACTACGTGTATATCCTGAGTTTACTCGCTTCCATCAATGTGAATTCTTAACACCTTTTGACATTCGTTCAGGCTTTTTAAGATAACTTCTGAATTAAAGCTTACCACTTACCTAGAGACGAGATACAGCTCGTTATTTTCATTAACAGCCAAATACCGACCAGTGGTAATATGTCTTATTCTCATTGGATGACTCCAATTGATAAAACCACCTGCCCACTTGGTCCTAGCTAATTCCAACCTCCAAAGAGATCTGGCTTGTGACATTACACTGCCACCTTCATAAATGACAATGCTGGAATTATTACAATAAAATGTTAGTACCAGCCTATGAATAAAATATAACTTAGATTTACTTATGTGATTCTTCAGTACTCCACGTGGAGGGTATCGTAAGGCACTCGTCGCCTCCATGAAAAAACCTGAGCACATCGCCTCCAAAGACATAACCTACATATTTCATACGGGATATACCAGTGCCATATGGTTGGACAGACCAGTGGGTTACATGGAAACTGGCATTTACTATGGAAAGCTCGTTTTCTTTGGTTGTATGCTAAAAAACATTTATAAATAAATTCTGAGTAGAACAAAAACATTGTTTACTTACTAAATATCTTTCTGTTGCAACTGAAACTAAAATCAAATCATCTCCTACCCTGACCTTTTCACCCTCAGATCTAGTGGTAAAAAAATTAGTAAAAAGGAATTAAGAATATTCATAAAACTTTACCTTTGTTTGCTAGCAGGGTGTACGGTCCACCAACAAGCTTCACCCTGACTGTGTTCTTGCAAACCGACATCGAATGCCAGTTTGTCGTTGCTTGAACTTGTGGAAAGGCATGCTAGGTACTAAAATACCACATTTTTTCCATAACATGATTAGATTAATTAAAAGACAGAATATGAGTTTAATAGATTAGTTATTAATAGTTATTATATCTAAGCTAATGTTATAGTTATTATATCTAAGCTAAGCTTAATGACTTTAACATTTTTTAATGTTGAAATTGTTGGAACTTAAAGCCTGTGCTTCAAAGTATTACCTACTACATCGATATATCCGGGCGATACAGTACAGAAGGCACACTTTTTAATAAAACTATTTTACTCTTCAAGATAAACAAATAAAATTCGGTATCTCAAACTAACTTAATTATTTTAAATGGGACACTTGGTACATTATTACGTATTTCGACAGAAAATAATATTCTAAGAATAATGATACTGCATTTTCTACTTTTTGTTTTATACTTATAGAAAAAAATCCATATTTTAAATTCTAAAATAGGATACCATTGGTAAACATTTAAGATCAATCAATCAATCAACACTGTGATTGATATACATACTATGAATAATACACAATCATAATATGTCTTAAATAAAATGCAATATATAGGTAGGTCAGTGGCGTGCAGTAGCATTAAGAGTAGGGTAGGCACTAGGCAATAAGGTAGCATAATTTTTTTAAATGTACTTACCATTAGAAAATCGTCGAGAAGAATCGTTTTCTTAATGAAGTGGAACATTGTCTTTATTTACACAAATTTATTTTAAAATGTCTGACTGACTGAGAAACAGAAACAATCATTTTTTATAAATTAGTTTAATATGACGATTTTTCACCAAAAATGCATTGATAACATCATCATAAAAAGTCGACTTACGTTTTAAATCTAGCAAGAGTTCTTTCTCCAAGGAAATTATTGATAAACTGCTAAGCCGTTCTTGTCCTCGAGTAATACGTAAATACGTGTGGATGCGTTTTAATCCAGAGAATGAACGTTCTGCAGATGCCGAGCTAGCGGGTATTGTTATGATTAATTTTGCTAATTTGATTAATTGAGGGAACACTTCGCATATTTTTTTTCCTGGCAAAAACATATTCATAAGCATTCATGCCTTTGAATTCTGATAATAAATACAAACAATTAAGCTCATTTTTCAATCTCTCAAAATCAAACTTTTGTCTGTATTTCAATTTTAATCCATTGAATATTTCATCTGGAAATTTATTTCTAAAAGCTTCGAAACAATCAGAATCCACAAGACGGAAAAAATCTAATAGTCTAATTTCCCTGTAGCGATCATCAATTTTGCTTTTGATGTTGTCAACTATTTATCTGAAAATTCGCCTGTAATGCGTTTTAACATCATCCATATTTCGTTTTCTTCGAGGTTCGCCATAAGCATTCGCACATTTACTATATATTTTTTCGAATTCTATCAAGAAATTCTCCAAAAATGCTTTGAAACTCTCATTTTTTTTAATACAATAGCCAATATCAGATAGTTTTGACTGCATTATATTATACAGTACATCCGTCTGCACAAATATTTGATTGAAAATTTCCAAAAAATAATTGAATTCAAAATCTTCTAGTGTAAATAAATACATTCTAGCTGCCGAAAGATTCTCCCCATCCCAGTTTGATTGATTTTCAAGCATATCATTAAATAGGTTTTTCAAATTAAAAAGTTCACTGAAAATTACGTTTACAGTTCTGGAGTTATAGGCCCATCGAGTCTGTACTACACGTGGTAATTTTTTAGAACAAAATCTAATTTAATTAATTTCGTTCGCTTGTCGCGTATAAGCGCTATAATAGGTGCTGCCTTCGCATCTCCACCTACATGGGGAATAGCAAGTGCGCTTAAAAGCAAGATTGCACTATTTTGGATTCCTGGAAATGTTTGCGCTTGCTTCATAATGCAGATGAAAATGATATTTGATATTTTTGATAAAAGGAAAGAGTGAATATTATATTGTAATTTATTTCTCTAATTTTACAAATATTGTTAGGGTAGGCAATGCCTTTTTGCCTACATTGTTTGCACGCCACTGAGGTAGGTACTCAATATCACGGATAGAATTTGAAGTTGAATAGAAGGCATTAGAGACTAGAATTTGTTTTATTTTATTTTTAAAACGTTCCAAATCTAAATCCACATAGTCGGTAGTTTATTATATAACTTAACAGCTAGAAATCCGGGACCACTCTGACACCTTGTTAAGCGTTGGTAAATTGGAACTAGCCTATTTATGTTTCTAGTACCATAGTTGTGTATATCACCATGTACTTTATACCGATCCCTATTCCTGTGTACACATAAAAGATTTTCAGACACAGAAAAGAATATATATATACGGAAGGTAGGGTAAGTATTCCCTTCATAGAGAAAACAGATCTACAATCCTCCCTGCAACCCAGCCTACCCAAAATTCTGATTGCCCTTCTCTGTAGTGAAAACAACCTTTTTATTTGTGGGGCATGACCCCACGCTAGAATTGCATATGTGGCTAAGGGATGGAAGGTGCCAAAATAGGCTGTTCTTAAGCCAGATTCAGATAAACATCCAGCAAGGCGACGAAGGGCATATATAGATGTTTTTATCCTTCTGGCAACAATATTTTTGTGGGAATGCCAGTGAAGTAGAGGATCCAATAAAACTCCCAGAAACTTAACAGAAAAATCCTTTGATATGTCAGCTGGTCGCAGAGTAAAAACAACTTTGTTGGTCTTGTCTGCGTTGAGATGCAATCGGTTCATGTTAAACCATTCCTGAATCAGTGGCGAGGTGAACTTTTTTTTTTTGTAGACAAACAATAACAATCGTTAATTAGAAAAAATGTGTATTCAATATTATTCACTTTAATGAAATAGAGAATGAATGCGCATGAAATATTAACTCAAAGAGAAAAATTATATAGTGATATTAAAAAGAAATAAATAATTACTACTAGCATAAAAAGATAGATAGATAAAAATAAATACTACTTACAAAAAAACACAACTAAAATACAATTACCAATATTGAACAGTCGTTCATAAATAACCACTAAAAAACCTTTTCTATACACCCAAAAATAAAAATACTAATTATTAAATTACTATAGCACGCGCCTCCACCAAATGCAGATTCATCAAAACAAAACTGAAGATGTATTGCGGCCGACCAGATCAAGCGTGTCCATAAACAATAACCCTCAACAGCATAATAAAATAGCTGGTCGACTTCAATAGACAAAAGCTCGAATGTCTTCCCCGCGAGTAAATTTTGCATACGTAATAGGCTGAATGCTGATGCGGCCGGACCTCTGTAGCCTGCTTGACACGTATTTGGTTCGATTAGATGCTCCAAATTTCGGAAGACAAATATCAATGTGTCTTCCTGGGGCTCGTATACATTAATTGGGTGTCAGCCCTGTATTTTTATCTTAATCGGTGCAGCTCGCGGGGCGCGCCTTCTATTCGGATAATAAGTGCTTTCCATTCGGATTAATCATGTTTAGATACTATATAATAATAGTTAAAAGTAAGGATAGCGACTACGTTGTGTGTTAATTTTTTTAATTTTTAATTCAAAAATTACATGAAATAATTACGTGATAAATTAATGACAAATAACTGGATAATTTTGGGTAGACAGTGTCTACCTTGTCTACTCGTACGCTTCGCCACTGTCCTGAATTCCCCCCTGCAATACTCTCAATTTCCTCTCTACGGTCTCAAGAGTATCTTCGGCTCATGCCACTGTTGTGTCATCAGCAAAAATGGTGAATTTACCAGATGGTTCAGTTAATGGTAGGTCATTTATATAGATCAAAAAGAGGATAGGTCCCAAAACAGATCCTTGAGGAACTAGCCCAAATACCTATAAACCTATGGTTATCCCACTTTTTGCTGATGACACCCCACCAACACTTACCATCTGATCTCTATTGGCCAGATAGGAAGCGAGAAGTTTAACACTGTTGGGACTGAGTCCATATTTAGAAAGTTTTTGCAGCAATATGTTATGGGGAACACAGTCGAATGCCTTGCTCAGATCGCAGAACAAGATACTGCCCTATTGCAAGCTATTAAAAGCATTTAACAAGTAATCAACTAAGTCTAAAATGGCCATAGTGGTACTTTTACACAAGAGTCTACGTAACAACTTTTCAGATAGAGCGCACTGGTATTGCCCCGTCGCCTTATCGCCCCGTGGCTCCGTCAAGCCATCGCTGAAATTGTATTACCTGTATAATAAATAAAACGTTTTTCGAGGCTGAAAGCTGAAATGGTTGTTTTGATTGAGATAGATTTACTGGTGACACGTTAATTAAGTTATTTTAGGTATATTAGTATTAATAAAATCTGTTTTTTAACAGTTTTATTCATCTTTGGCCCGTATCTAAAATATATATATACATTTTGATTGTTTCAAATATTGCACTAACTTTTTGACTTTTGAACTACTTCTACTTAACCAATTGTAACAACATTTTACACAAACATTGGGTTCTTGTCTTATGACAATACAATATTATTATATTCACCAACCTTATGGAATTAACCCGGCATCGGCAACCAGCAACCCCTAGGTAGGTACCTTAATAGAGGGAGGAGATAGCTTTATGATTTTAAATTAGAATAAGGACAAATTTAATAAAATACCTCGTTTTAAAGGTTTCATTCGGCCAGGTGAAATTGTGCAGTCACAGAAGTAATAAAATGCTAATTAAAAGACAAGCCAAAAACCAGAAAATAAAATATAATAATCTACTTTTGGTATTGATATATTAAATATGTAGGTAGTATTTCTAAATAAAATTATGACCTCTGGATCAACTTTTAACAATTTATTAAAATAACGTGAGGTGCACATTCGCCAAAAAAAATTATAGCTGATGCGCCAACCTTACAAACAGAGAGTCGCCCAAAAAAAGAGGCTTCATACGCCTGCGAAAATTGGCCAAAAAAGGGCTTTTCTGGATAGATGAGATCTAAGAATCTAAAAGGTTTTTTGATATGGGGTTTTAAAATATTTGTTCACAAAGGACAAAACTAGACTTCTGTAGTTTTATTTTTTTTTAATTAGGCCTAAAATCATATAAAAAACAATGCTTAAACATACAGAAAATTAAGGTAATGTTCAACGCTATATTTTAGCTGTTTAGAATTTAAATTTCAAAAAATTGATTCTACAGATGTCTAGATTAATCCATTAACTAACAATTTAAAAAAAAAATAATATTAAAAAAGCGCTAGTTTCTTAGATCTCATCTATCCAGAAAAGGCTTTCAACGCAGTTTTTACCGGCTAAATTCTAATATCGTTGAGTGATTGCTTATCGATATCGTTGATCGATAATCGATCGTACTAAATGTCACCCCTTCTGTACTACTTTGAACCCTTCTGTACTATTTTTGAAATTTTCTTGGCTGAATTGGATTACGCTCTTAAGGCCGCTGCACAATTCATACCCGGAAAAAAACTTAAGTGAAGATTTGCTTTTTTTTAAGTTAAAGCTAATAGCACTAGGTATATTACATAAAAAACACACCACGACCACGAACTAGAAACAAACACAAGCACGACAAAATCCAGGAAACGTGTAAAGTAAATAAACAGAGTACGACTAATTAGACAGACGACACTAATGACAAGAGTGAGTCTGGACGAGTAATGATCTGATTTAATTTCATACACCCAAAAGTGCGCAAAAGTCATACAAAAAAAAAAGCTGATACAACTAAAGTACCTAAGTAGGTATATAAATATATGCTGAATATTTATTGGGAAGTTTATTTAATAAATCTTTGTCGTCTATTTCTAGAAATTAAAACTTTTGCAAATGCGGCAATACAACAAATTGGTAAACATCCTTGAGGCGGTTATTAGGATTTGTTACACACATTATAGTTTTGCACTGTATAGGGAATACAAATAATATAATATTTATTTAAATAATAATGGTTTTTAAGGAAAAATGCGATATGCCTTAGTGCGAGAAAAAAAAGTACCTACCTATCTATTATTTTTTTCCCTAAAGGAAAAAGGCGTATATCTCATCAGTAGGAATTCCTATTAATGAGATATAGGTATAGGCCCCCAAAAGACGCTCCTAAAAACATTTTTCAAAAGACAAAATACTGTCCCAAAGAGTATGAAAGTAAATCCCACACTTTCGAAACAAAAATCGACGGATCCGACTAGACTTTAAAAAAAATTGAAACCCCTTATAAGGTAGGCATGTAGTAATAAAACAAAACATATTTTATTACTACCAGGTATATCCATAAAATAACTGAATAACGTGAGTGATGGAATTATTATTGAACATCTACTTTTTAAAAAAGGAATAAATTTAATTCAAAATAAATTCTACACAAATTTGACCATCGATTAACTACAACTTTATTCGTCGAAAATTAATAGATGAGTGATTTTATATAATGCAATTTTTATGGAGCCTAATAATATTAAAATGCTTATTTTGTTGATTCAGGAATATTTGTAATAATAATAATTATGTATGGGGTCAACTGAGGTTCTTGGCCTGGTTGCATCACATAACTCGTGTCACCAGTATAATTAAATCTATCAAAATCAAAACAACCATTCCGTTCGGCTTCAAAAACCTAATATCTCAATACAATCAATACAGGATAATATAAAGTGCATATTTAAATGAATCGACGGGGCCATGGGGAGATCAGGCGACGGGGCCAAACAGTGCGCTCCATCGGAAAAGTTGTTACGTAGACACTTGTTACTTTTACCCTTCCTGAAACCAAACTGGCTGGATGTAAAAAGATTGTTACCCTCAAAAAATTTCACAAGTTGAGCAGCAATACATTTTTCAAAGATTTTTGAGATTATGGGCAGCAAGGAGATAGGACGGTAGTTCTCGGGCCTATCAGGATCACCCTTTTTAAAAATAGGTATTACCTTGGCTGATCCGAGCACACCTGGAAAAGTGTTCTTCCTGAAGCATCTGTTTATTAGTTTTGTTACTGGAGCTATGATAATGTTTTTAACAGACTTAATTAATTTGACATTTAGCCCATAGATGTCTTGACTAGTCTTATTTTTTAAGCCATCAATAATCTCTCTTACTTTTATGAATGATACAGGAGAGAAAGAGAACACATTCTCCGGCATACCCAGAACAGAGGGACTTTGGATTGGGTCACCCTGCGACAGTGAAATTAGTATTAGTGAACACTAAAATTCTTTCAAAAAACTGCGACAAATTTACTAAAATAACAAATACTAATTGTCATGTATTATGTCAATTGAAAATTAATTGCCGAACGCGTCAAAACAGGCTCCAACACAATCATCAGATCAAATTATTGAGAAAAAAAATGAATTTTAAAAGTGGTTGTTTCCAATAACGTGCTGTTTAAAAAAATAAAGTAAATGCTAAAATTACTGGGTTGGAAATTTTAAATGGGCGTGTAACAGATTTCAGTCATAAAACGCATTGAAAAATATGTGTCTGTAATTACTTGATTAAAAATTAACATTTTCAATGCATTCATGGCACCCATATTTTTAAATTTAAAAAAATTATGTATCAAAATACGTAATAATATACAAATTGTCCCATTTAAGATAAAAAAGTTAAAAGTGTCACTTCCTGTTAAACCGAAAATGACGGAAAACAACGGAGTACCCTTTTTTCTATGTCACCCGGTATCCCTATCATTATACCTACCATATACTATTACATATTTATACACTATTACACACCATATGTCAAAAAGCATATTTACAAAATTTTAAACTGCACATTTGGATTACGTTCAAATGTAATTTTTAATTAATATGCAAAAACGAAAATACATAATACAGAACTCATTCGAAATGGAACATTTCCAAGTTAATCTTTAGTATATATTCAAAAAAAAATATAGATCAAAGCCTTACCATATCACTATTTTGGTGTCTTAAAAGAATAGCATTTCCATAAAGCAACGTACGATGGCCAGATCCTGTACCTTTACCCTATAAATGTATAAGAACATAAATAAGAAAAATTATATATGAAGTCAACTTAGAAATGCTTACAAAATGAGAATGTTTTTCTGACTTTATCTTATAACTATTTCATTCTCATTTTGCGAACATGACGGTATGTAAGTTAGTCTACAGCATCTACAATATCGACTAACTACAAAATAATAGTACTATAAACATTGATAATTTGAAATTGTCCGCATCTACTAAGGAGTTAGGAAAACAAATTCTACTGACGCGTTAATTGTTATAAAAGGCCATAATAATATACCTAAGGCGAATAAATAAAAGCAGTTTTAAATTTTGAAAGGCGTAAGTTAAAATACAAGGTGGCAAAATATCTTTTATGAAATGTAACATTGTACAGAAAATACAATTCAACCGATGGCGACATTTCTAAATTTGCCAACATGTATGTTTGTTGTATATGTATAATTTTGGTTATCCAACAAAGCGGAAGCCCAGCGAAAAATCAAGATAATCCAATAAAATATTAAACAATCTACCAGCTCGACTACACGTTAGTGTTGGTTACTAGCGTAATACAAATTTTGACCTACTGATTACTTACTAAATTTTGGGAGCCCTGAAAAGCAAGAAATGCAGGCATGAAAACAAAATTACAAATAAACGAACCGTCAATGTGTTGTTTCAATCAAAAATCCACATCTCATAGAACAGAAGAAGATAATAAGTAACAAAGTCAGTATTGGTAAGTGTACAAATAACTGTTTCAATTATGACCTTTTATAAAGATGAAAATCAAATAGCGTACATTTCTATATTTTAAAAATTAAAAATTTGAGTAAAATGTTTAATGAGTACCTCTCATATCTATGTTCATTAATAAAATATACAATTAGTTAAACATTTATATTTTTATTGCCAAATTTTTATTTGATAAATGTCTAGATAAAGGTATTGCCTTTCTGTACGTGTTTGACTAAAAAATTTTAACTTTATAAAATATTAAGTAAAAAAAGAGATCTAAAAATTCAAATAATTAAGTGTAACTGTTAATGTTATAACTTACGGTTTCATTACCGGCTGCTGTCACTAATTCTTGCAAAGCACGGACTGAAAGCGCTTGTTCAATCACGAACACGCATTGGGATAAGTCAGGTGGGATATTCTGGTCAAAAAGATTATTATATTATAAAATGTTTGATGAACATAATTTAAAATTTTAGTTTAACGTACCTTATCTGCAATATTTTCTAAAAAGCAGTGTCGATTGCCAAAGCCTTCAGCAGCCAAACAAACCCTCTCACCAGTCGCAGTGCAGGAGAGACAGACCATGTCTTCCTACAAATTATAAAATGTAAACAATGTAGTTTAGAAAATCTTTCCTCTTAAAAAAATGTATCCTTTTACGGATAAAGCTTTTTAACTTCAACTACATGATCTTCCTAAATGGCATTTAAGGAAGTTATTATAAAGAATTTTCTTATAGGTTAAGGACCTAAAATCCATTTAAATTCCATGAATAAAATTGAAAACTCTGACTACAAATTATCACTTCTTTTTTATATGAATTTTGTTAATATTCAATATTGATTAAATACTAGTCTGTTTAAGTTGTGTCAACTATGTCCATAGTTTTAGGGCAATTTTAAGTGGAAAAAAGTAACAATTAAAAGTATAAATTTTGGTGTGTTTCAGTGAGTGTTGGACATATATAAATTAGAATTTTTTAAACTATGAGAAATTTAAGAGGAAAACGGGCTTAAGCATTCATATTGGCTGATCCGCAAACTCAATGCGATCTAGTCACGTGAATGGAGGAAATTGAGGCCAATATAGTCGTAGTGAATATGTTCATCATAATAAAGAAACTCAAAATGGGCGGATTGCCTGCAATTTTATTGAGAAGCTTTAAACTTTTAATAAATTGAGATTCTGAAAAGCTCCACGAACAGAATAATCTCCAAAAATTAATTTTTCATGATTTTGCTGCCAAAAATTCCAAACATCTCTTAGATGACATGTGCAAAAGAGTGACTTTCAAAAACAAATCCTTAGTGTAGATATTATCAAATCCCATAGAAATAACTGCCACCAAATAGTTAAAAACATTTATGTAGCATACAATGACCTTCAAAATAAAAAGAAATTTCATCAAGTAGTAGTCGAATTCGTAAATCGGTGGAAGCGAGACGAAATATTTTACGCAAAAAAAAAACGGTGACTGAAATACTTCAAAAGTCAAAATATAATTTGTTTGTTAAACTACGGGGTCTATACAAAAATAATGCCTGGACAATGATCTTCATTATGCTTTTGTTTTGCACAATAATAAAAAATTATCAAGTCAAAATCAAGTTTATTGTGCATTACTATAGCATATATACACAACACAACAAAAAATGTTATTTGCGTGAAACGATCTTTCATATCAACATACATTGACATATCAGTGCGGCTCTTAATTGTTCCCTCCCCCTCCTCTCTTATCTTTTTAATGCATTTATATAAAAATTTGAAATTTGGCACACATTATTAGCAACCTAAATACTACTTTTTGGTACGCTATTTTTCAAATTTTTACATAAACGCATTCAAAAGATAAGAAGGGGGGAGGGGAACAATTAAGAGCCGCACTGTACAATTATGGTACTGTTGTATTCAGAATTTCGATGATTCACAAAAATTAAAATCGTCGACTATGGTTTACATGCTTTTTATTATTCTTTATATTATTGTCTTTTTAATTACTTGGTTTTTTGGGGAAAATTAAACATTTAATTAACAATAATCTTTACTTCTCTAAACTTAAAATTAATGACATCTTTAAAATCTTATAAGCACATCTTAAGATTTAATTGTTGGTTCCTAAGTGTTATGATGTAAGGCACTTTATGCTTGAGGATAGAAATGATGTGGAGTAGTGGCAATTTATCATAAAAATAATCTACATATCACTCCTATTCATTTTCAAAGAAACACAAATTTTGAACAAATGTGGTTGCTTTGTCATTAAATACAAGTACATATACCGTTGGATGCATATACCAGCTATCTTCCTTAAGCTTAATTAATTACTATATTACATTAAATAATTAAATATTAAAAAAATTAAAATTAAATGTTTTCCAAATCGCCTTTGACGAGCAAATTATGAATATATTGCCAAAGTCAAAGTCAAAATATACTTTATTTGCTAAGGTTACAAACTTATGCTAAAAGCTTCCTAATCCTAGAATTTATAATACAAGTATTTATTTATACAGGATACAGGTCAAAAACAGAATACAGAATCGATTTTGATTGTACATAGAAGCATATTTTATATAATCAAAGAGAAAACCAAAAAAGAAGAAAAGAAAAGGCGAGAACCAACATAAAACAAGAATAATAATAAAAAAAAGAACAAAATAAATAAAATAAATATGATCAACAGATATAATTAATTTTAAATATTAAAATGAGTCGTTAAAATACTCTTCAATGCTGTAGTAAGCTTTTGGTAAAATTAATTTCTTTAGTTCTCTCCTAAACTTTTTAAGGTCTGTAACAGTCCTAATCGAAAAAGGAACATGATTAAATATTTTACGACTAATAAATACTTATAAGAGAGTTTCTCGTAAGTGAGGAGGTGGGGATTGGAAGTATCACAGTTGATAAGTTGCCCACTTGACGAGTATTATGACTGGTGCAGGATGGTAGACTTACGGACTTATGTACGAGTGTTGCAGTTTTCAATATGAAGAGTGAGAAAACTGTTAAAATTCTTTCAGCTACAAAAAGAGGTTTACAAGAGACTCTCAGACCAACACCACACAGATACCTTGCTCAGATGCTTTTTTCTGAATAGTAAAAATTATGTTAAGGAGTCCCTTGGAGCACAAATCCCAAAATGGCAACCCATAACGGATATGAGAGTCTATTAAGGCGAAATAAACTGAACGAGCAAACAAACTCCCCAACTCATGCAAAACAACCAGAAAAAAGTTTAGCCGCGAGGCCCAAAACGTGGTTGTCAAACCTTAAACTCTCATCAATGAAGAGGCCGAGAAATCGACAATAATCCCTACCATGTAGTGGGCTCTGCTCATCAAACAAAAAACCCTCTACATTACACTTAAAGCCCAGAACAAAAGTCTTATCAACATTGAATACAAGCTGATTGCAGATGCACCACTCTTTAATTTTGTGAAGGTCCTCTACTATGAGAGATCTGACTACTTTTTGATCTTTGTTATGCCACAGAATTGTAGTATCATCGGCAAACTGAACCACTAATCCATGCAGTGATAGAGAGCTTAAGACATTAACGTATAATAAAAATAAAATAGGACCCAACACTGACCCTTGAGGTACACCACATTTAAGATGTGCTATCCCTGATGAAAATCCAGATGCAACCACCCTCTGGGTGCGGCCAGACAGGTATGACTTCAACCACCCCAAAGCCACTCCCCTAAATCCGTAAAAATCAAGCTTTGACAGGAGTATTCCATGATCCACACAATCGAAGGCCTTGGATAGATCACAGAACACCGCTCAAAACCTTGGAGAGGGTAGACAAAATTGATATGGGACGGAAGTTAGAGGGTCGGTCCAAGCTACCACCCTTATGAAGAGGGATAATCATAGCTTCCTTTAAACAGGATGGGAACTCGCCTTAAAGAAATGACTGATTGATTGCCCAAACCAAAGCACCTAAAGCGCTCGCAGGCAGAAGTGACAGCAGACGTGAAGAGATTCCATCGGAACCCGAAGACCTATGATTCTTCAAGCACTGAATTGTATCAAGGACCTCGGTGGCATCTACAGGGTGGAAAAAGAATGATTGGTTGATAGCATTCCGATTAAGATACTGCAATGGATCGCCGTCACTGGGAACTGCTTCCAGTAACTTCTCAGCAATATTAGAAAAATAGTCATTGAAATCTTCGGGCCCCAAGTCCGATTCAACCAACCGCCGACGAGAAGACTGCCTACATTCGTTAATGATTAACCAACTTTCCTTCTGTCTGTTACCGGACGAATCTAAGCGCTCATTGTAATACAGTTCCTTTCTGACTTTTATCAGATGCCTATAAATTTTCCGATAATCCTGAAAATAAGACCTGATGAATTGATTGTCAATAGACTTGCTAAGCATTGCAAATTTTGGGCAGATGTTTTTAGTCCCGCGGCAAAAACTGACTGATTTCTCTGTGTACAAAAAATATAATTTTTATTCAAAGTCAAAGTCAAAAATAGCTTTATTGTTACGTAACATCATCTGTTGTTAACAAAGCATTATATAAAATCTTAAAGATAGTTGACAACATAATCTTTTACAAAAATATAAAAATTTTAACAATTCTTACATACTTAGAATATAGAACACACCCAAAGAAAGGGTAGTAAGAATTCACATTACGCTGCGCAAGACTCTTCACTGTCAAAAAATTGTATTTAAAAACTCATCTACAGAATAAAATGCTTTAGCAAGCAAGAGTTTCTTTATATTTTTCCTAAAACGTTTTTCACAATTTATTAGCCGTATATAAAGGGGTAGGTGGTTAAAAAGCCTTCTGCCCCCGTACACAAAAGAGGACTTAATCTGCTCACTGTTTGGGATAGGCAGAGGTAAAGAGAAGGTTGTTCGGAGATTGTAACCCGAGGAGGGGGGGCCAAGCTGATGGCGATATTTTTTGTGGATAAGACAAACAGTCTCTAAAATAAAAAGGCATGGAAATGTCAGGACAGAGTGTTTTAAAAATAATGGCCTACAGGGGCTACGAAAGGGAGCTGCACACATGTAGCGTATGGCTCTTTTTTGCAAAATAAATAGAGAGCTGAACAAATACTGAGAGCACACACCCCAAAACACAATACTGTATCTCAGATAAGACTCAATAAGAGCATGGTAGGCAATTTTGGCCACATCAAGTCCCAGAGAATGTGTTATTACTCTAATAGCATAACAGTTGGATGATAACTTCCCTAATAAAGAGGAGATATGATTTTCAAATTTTAATTGCTTATCAATCGTCAGGCCCAAAAATTTGCATGTTTCAGAAGGACTTATTGTTTCATTTTGCAAAGTGACAGTTCCAAGGTTACATTTAAAAGTTAAAATATTAGTTTTAGAAATATTAAAAGTTAATCTATTAGATTCACACCATGACTTTACAAGAATTAAATCTTCATCAACGATATTCCTTAATCTCTTGGTGTCAGTGTCATGCCAAAGTAATGTTGTATCATCCGCAAAGATAGTAAATTTGCCCCTAATTGGAATTTGAGAGATATCATTGACATATAGCAGGAACAATATTGGTCCAAGAACAGAACCCTGGGGTACACCAGCGTCCATATCCAGACGGGATGACATATCATTGTCAAAGAATACCCTTTGTGTTCTTCCAGATAGGTAAGAACGAAACCAGTCGAGAGCAACTCCTCTGAATCCATAGGTTTCTAGCTTCTGCAGCAGTATTCTGTGACTTACACAGTCAAACGCCTTAGATAAGTCACAAAACACCGCCGCCGCACTCACCCCCTCGTTCAACCCCATGTACAGACTCTCCAAAAAATTGAAAATAGCATCAGATGTACCCGGTTTCGTCCGGAATCCAAATTGCTGATGATTAAGAACATTATGCCATTTCAGAAATTCCATCATCCTAGTTTTTACCAATCTTTTTACAAGCTTGCCAAGCGTGGGAAGCAGGGCTATGGGTCTGAAATTTGATGGGTCATCTGAAATTTGAAGGCATCCTTGAGTAAATGTGGAAAGGACCCACTTGAAAGTGAAACATTTAACATATTAAATGTCTTTGCATAAGGTAGGAGTGACACAAATAATAAAGAAGCCTACAAGAATTGCTGCCAGCAGTCAATCATTATTGAATATGGTACGAGTACCACATATTTCCTATCTTGACCTAGTTTTTAGCAAAATTTATATCTCTCTTAATTATAAACCGACTACTATCTTGAAACAGCACTATATAGATTTTAAAACTATTAATTATGAGTTTATCTCAGACCTCTAGGCAAACCTGGCAAACCTGTCATTAATAAACTATTTAAAAAAAAAGTTTATTAATTACTATTTAAAAAAAAAGTTTATTAATGACAACCCTACTATGCTAATCAGTTTTCACATCCTTATATAAATATGGGAGTTTCCTAACTCACAATATCACAACAAGTCACTAACACATCTAGAACTATCATCAGAAAGATAATATTGCAATTTCTGAAAATCTAAAAAAATATGATAAACACCACCTAGATCACATTCTATTCTAATAAATAATATTGTATCTAAATAAAATTATTATTAAGAATGGCACCCCTCAAGCTTCAAAAAACCTTTGGCCTCATATTTAAAATTAGCATATTTCAGGGATTCAAAAGTGAGTCTTCGTGAAAGGTTAAGGTTTTCTACATTTCTGTAAAATACACCATGACGAGGCTTATTCATAGAATCCTTAATTGTGATTCTGAGATCAAACCTGTCATTATTATTACTATAAAAATGAATTGGCCAGTTCAAATGTAGATGAGGAACACAGAAATCGGCTTGCTGGATCATTACCAATTAAAAAATTGCTATAGCTTATTGAATGTTCTCTTTCAAAGAATACAATTAAAATTTAAGATGAATAAATCCTTCTCTATAGCCTTTAGTTCAAAATGTTTATAGGAAGTATTTTAAGTTCATCGCAATATTTAAAAAAAAATTATTGTCCAATATCCCGGCCCTAGTTAATCTCTTTTATGTCTTCAGAATACAAAATATATCATTCAATTTAGACTAAGACTAAGAACAAAAAATGCAGGACCAAACTTATAGTAGAAAGCAGCTTTAAAATCCTGTTTTATAGTTTTGTTTTCAGGATAAGCAAATTTTTTAATTGTGAGAAAATAATTTTTTATTAAATCTTGAAGATTACCTCTCTTTATTGGCAACTGACCTTGATCTGATTTATAAAAAGGGCCATATGATGTTCTGGGTGAGTAATAAACATTGAAAAAGGGCATTAAGAAGGCCATTAATAAGAGCATCATACAGTATTTAAAAATTCAATAAATAAAACCCAATCAGTATATCAGGAAATGTAAATAAAAACAATAACATACCGTTCGCAGGAACGAAACATCGTCCTGTTCGGAGCCCCCGTCGGTCTCGGCCACCATCTTGGGGGTTTAATTTATCCTGAAACGAAAACACGATAATAGAATATGCTAATATTATCGAACAAATATGTGTCCATGATATATTATTTGAATATGAAAATTTATTGCCCTTTTTTTAAAATCAAAACAATGCGGTAAAAGTGCTGCCAACATTTTCCACTAAGGGTATTCTTAGGGAAATTTAGAATTTCTACACAGTAACTTTGGCGCATCCTGCCAACACCGCCAAATCTGGTGAAAATTCATCAGATTTGGCGTTAACGATTTCTGATTTCTTAAAGGGTTTAGTGCGATATGGTCAAGTTTATAAAAAAAAACTTTTATGGTGATTTTAGTGACATGATCCAAATCAACTCAAATTAAATACGCTTTATTATCACAACATTTAATGCTCTCATTTTATTACAGAAATAAAAAGTATTATACCAATAATGGATAAAAGCTCCAATATTCGTTGAACGCAACAATAAGCGCTGAAGATGAACTGAAAAACAGGTGGCAACACTGACAATAGTACCGTGTTCCGGGTTCCGTTTCACGGGGATTCCCGATTCTTCTCTCCCGTCGGCCCCTTAACAAGGCTAAGCTAAATTTATTTTTTTTTAATGTAATGAAATAGATTTAAAAAGTTTTATTTTATGTTTATTGTATAAATATTGACAAATTTTTAATTTGGTAAATTCAGTAAAATTTGGGTTCGGATGAGTTCGGTCAATTCCCTTTGTTGTTTACATTCTGATGGTTATATAAAAATTTTACGAAATTGATTGGCCAAGTGGCCTTAATATTTAGTTTTTCCTGCGATTGACCCGGGTTCCCTTACTTTTAAATTTACTTCTATTTTGTTAATTTTTATATTTTTACACAAGGCTAAGACAAATGTATGTTTTTTGAATTTAATGAAACATATTTTAAAATGTTTTATTTAATTTTTATCGTATAAATATTGACAAATTTTAAACTTGGTAAATTCAGTAAAATCTGGTTGCTATTAAAACAATTTGGCGATTTTATGTTTTTTAACCTGACCTGACAGCTTTAGTGGTAGTGCTTGCAGTTCTTGCTGACGGACTATATTAAAAAAGTAGAGATGAGAACAACTATCGGTTTTCATTTAAATAATAATGATTAATGATAATAAGTTTATTTCTCTACTTAATTTCTATAATCATCAACATTAACAAACCTTACATTATATGTAACTTTTTTTTTCAATAAAAAAAATTATTTTGCAACAATACAATATAAAATTATTTATTCATTTCAGGCAAAACCCAAAGTCACACAACGTCGCTATGTCGCTAATCTAAAATCTTACCAAGGGGCGAAAGCGACATTTTTTTCGTTTTGGAGTTAGGTCCATCAAGTGATCAGATTTAAAGGTATCTATGATCTAGCAAACTGGCGAACATCAAAATTGTCTTATAGGCGTAAGCGACACTAAATACATTATAGGATCAGACTAAGAGGCGAACATGCACAAAATGGAGTTTCGCCTAATTGTCAGATCTCACAATAGTAATATTGGCTGTTATGCCTACATCTTTCTGTAGCGCAGCCCATTTTTATTGTAGTTAGTAGTAGTGTTTTGAAAAAAACGGTTGTGTTAAATTATTATCGTGAATTAAACGATCGTGGCCTTCGTGAAGTATACCTTTTTTCAGATGGTTGCGGCGGTCAGAACCGCAACACGATTGTTTTTACTATGCTGCTGCATACAATAGCGAATTCGAAAAACCTTAAAAAAATGCGTTTACATTTTTTTGAAACGAACCACGGTCAAAGCGAGGGCGATTCGGCCCATAGCTCAGTATCATCAGCTATGTCTTTGGCCGGCGACATCTTTATACCTGCTCAGCTTCCACCTATTCTAAAACTGGCTAGACGAAATCTACCATACACTGTTATTAGCATGAATGTAAATAATTTTTATAATTTTAAATCCCTTTCTGAAAAAATTCGTATAAAGTCGGTTAGAAAATTCGAAACAGGCGAGGATGTCGATTGGACGAAAGTAAAGGAGGTTATGGTAGACAAAGACAATATTTCACAACTTTTAGTAAAGAACAGTCACCTTGCTGAAAACTACTTTGTATTGCCCCTTAAAAGAAATACGCTTGAAATCATAACTCAGCCTATACCTCTTTCAAACAAAGACTTGATAAAACTCTCTCGAGATAAGTACAATGATCTTATTAGTTTATGCACAGGTCTTACGCCGGTTGTAAAAGATCCAATATTTCAAAAATATTTTAAAGATCTTCCGCATGAATAAACAGCCAAATGTTTTTAATTTTAGTATGTTTCGATGATCTTTATTTATAAATTAATAAAAGAAATTATCATTTATTTTTTTGTGGTTATCCTCTAGTATCTACTGTTAAAATGTGTATGTTTACTTTTAAAATATTATTAAATTTTTGATAGCCGACCCCGGTAGCACCGTGGGCAAAGCGTTCACGATGCAATCGTGTAGTCTCGGGTTCGAATCCCGGCATTGGGCATGGTTGTTTGTGTTTGTCTTATAAAAACAAAACATTGTGGTTCGGACCCCAAGTTAAACTGTAGGTCCATAAACAACAATATTGGGCGGCCGTCGAAATACGACGCGAGTCCATTGTATTTGAGGAAGAAGAAAAAGAAATTTTTGATGTATAGGAGTTGCTATTGTTTAGTTCGTTAGCTTTACTGAAACTAGTTGTTACTGTTAAGTTGTATTTTTTCATAAACCTACCTTACATAACGAATAAACAAATACCTGAAAGAGCGGTTACATGTTTTATTTAATTTGAATATTAGTATAATAGAACAGGCGAACATCCAATATAACATTCAAAAAATCTAACCAATGGGCGAACGTCCATTTGGGTCAATTTTAGCTGTAAATAACTTATAGGTATTCAAATTTTACACATATATTTAGTAAGCATGTATATTGACCTACGTAACACCATAGACAGTAAAATAATTAATAAACTATTTAAAAAGTAATCGTGTTCCAAATAGGACCTATTTTCTTTAAAACGCTTTCCTGTGAAATTAACAAATTGGCGCTTTCGCCCCTTGGTAAGATCAGCGACGACAAGACAATTGATTACTTTTCTAGTTGATATTGACTCTTATACAGACGAAGATTACGAAATGACAAGTTTCTAAAAGTTCATTAAATATTATCAGAGAAAAACAAACCACCTGGTGGTTTATTTTTCTCTGATATTATTAAAGCAAATACAAAAAACTTCATTAGGGGAAACCAGCTTTGGAAAACACCCAGCATATATCAGCTTCGCCCCATTCAACTTATCTATACTGAAACACGTGGTATCTAAAGTGATTTTGGAAAACCGTTTACGAAGTGTCCCAAAATCACCTTCTAATCGAAGGCGAATAAACATTACTTTATATTTTCTTAAAACTATAATTAATACCAAATTTTATGTTACTATACTTTGTTTTTTAGACATACAGCGAAGGTGCCTCAAAACAATTTTTCTCAAAATTTTTAATATCATGTTGACTTTTTCTATAGTATAAATATAATAAATATACTTTGTTTTCTTTAAACAGTTTCAATCTCTCAACCTTTTCCCGTAGTTTTCATTGTTTTACATTTAGTCAATGATCGAATAAATGTTCCAATAATATTAACATTGCTGATACAGGTCATTAGTAAGTTTGAAAAGTTTTGCATATTTCATAATCCTTATGTGAACATTGTTCATGACACAAATATTGCTATCAGAGTTAATAGTGGTACACAATCGGCGGATGAGTTTTCTGACCATAGATTGGTGTATGCAAATTTAAGGCTAAAGATAGAAAAAGCAGAAACAAAATTTGTTACATATAGGTGCCATAAAAATTGATAATAACGCTTTTCTTTCTGACTTACAGTCATTACCGTGGCATAATATATTATACGAAAAGGTTATAGAGAAAAAGCTAGAATTATTTAATGAATTTTTATTAACAATATTTAATATTCATACACCAATAAGAACTGTAAGGGTAACTAAGCCTAGGGCTCCTTGGCTGACGCCAAATTTAAAATACCTCATGAAAGAAAGAGATAAAGCTCTACAGAAATATAAGCTATCAAAATCACCTGTTGACTGGTCTCGATACAAAGAACTACGTAACTATACACTTTCAATGGTCAGGGCTGACAAGAGGGCTTATATTAATTTCATTTCTGATAGGAAATCGGACACGGATTTATGGACCGCACTAAAAGATTTAAGTGTCTATACTAGAAAAAAACAAAATATGGAGCTACCAGAGGAACTTTCAAATCCAGAAACAATTATTCAACACTTTGCACAGTATATACAAAATGTTTCAAATTGTGATAATAAAATATTTTTTTATAATAATAATAAATTTAATTTTAGCGATTTTGCTTTCCAGTTATGCACAGTTGATGACATAAGTAAAGCACTTCAAAGCATTAAAACGAATGCCTGTGGGACTGATGGTGTAACAGCCAATATGATTAAACAGTGTAGCCCGTTCATAGATCCTTTTATTACAAATATTGTAAATTGTTGTATTGAACAGTTATTTTCCAACTTCTTGGAAAAATAGTGTAGGTTTGCCTTTACCAAAAAATAAAAATCCTACTACATATAATGATTTAAGAATTATATCTATATTACCGGCTATGTCAAAGATTTTGGAAAAAATATTACATCAACAAATGTATGATTACTTTAATTTAAATGCGATTATCCCAGACTTCCAAAATGGTTTTCGAAAAGCACACTCGACGGTGGAGCTTTGGCAGTGCAGTTGTTACACATGATATTATTCAAGCTTATGATGAAGGTTTAGAGAGCGTTCTAATACTTTTGGACTACTCAAAGGCCTTCGATACGATTAATCAGGAACTTCTAATCGCCAAGCTAAAATATTATGGATTCAGTGCTGACGCTCTGGCTCTTATGACAGCATACATTTCAAACAGAACACAGCGAGTTAAAGTGGGTAAAGAGTATTCAGAGGAGTATAGAGTGTCATCCGGAGTGCCACAGGGATCAATATTGGGTCCACTTTTATTTATCATTTACACTGCTGACGTCTTAAGATCTCCTCAGTGTTGTAAAGTTCAAGCGTTCGCTGACGACACTCAGCTTTACTGTCATTTTAATATTAAAAATCATAACCAAACAATAGAAAACATAAATAGGGCTCTGCAAATAATAACAAACATTTCACAGGAACATTCATTAAAACTTAATTCATCAAAGTCTAAGCTTATGTTTTTTGGCCGAAAAAAAAGTAAAAATATATTTTCAGTTGTTAGTAATATAAAAATAGATGGTAAAAAGCTTGAATTCTGCGAAGAAGCACGTAATTTAGGGGTAGTAATAGATACTGAATTAAATTTTGAAAGCCATATTAAAAACCTTATTCAAAAAGCATATATTTCATTAAAACAATTATACAGGGTGTTTCTTAACCTATACGCATAAACTTGGGAAATTATTGCTGACGGCAAATAATGACTAATAGTGAAAAAAAAATTTAGTAAAATAGTTTTAGTTACGGAGATAAACGACTTATTAATTAAAATTTAAAAAAAAACGTAAATTCTACAAAATAAAAGTTTATTTAACTATTATAGTAACTGTTCGAAGTTATTTCCATGACTTTCAATACATAATTGAGCACGCCTAATCCAAGAGTTGCAGACAGAAGCTAATCCAGGTTGTAGTCGAATTTCCTCGGCGGCAGCAAATATCCGATTTCTTAATTCTTGTTCATTGTCAACTTCGGTTACATACACCAGAGATTTTAGGTGGCCTCAAAAATAAAAGTCAAGCGGATTAAGGTCGGGTGATCGAGGAGGCCATCCAATTGGACCACCTTGGCCTATCCATCGTTCGGGGCACATTCGATCCAAATGCCGTCGCACTGGTCGCACAAAATGTGGTGGAGCACCATCGTGAAGAAACCACAAATTCTGCCTAATGTGAAGAGGGACTTCTTCAATGAGTACCGGCAAATTTTGTCGCAAGAATTGTAAATAAAGAGCACCAGTTAGACGATTATCCAAAATGAAAGGGCCAATAAGTATTCCGTTTACAATTCCAGCCCACACATTTACTGAAAATCGTTGTTGAAAGTTTGTTCGCCGAATGGCATGCGGATTTTCAACTGCCCAAAAATGCGTGTTGCGAAAATTGTGAATACCATTGCGTGTGAAAATTGCTTCATCCGTAGCTAAAATGTTCCTGGTAAAGTTTGGGTTTAACTGCTGCTGATGTAACAACCACTCGCAAAAGTTTACTCGAGGCGCATGATCCCTTGGAAGTAAAGCTTGTACCCTTTGGACGTGAAATGGATACAGTATTTCATGCCTTAAAATTCGCCAAACTGTGACTGGTGATAATCCAAATTGCGTTGCAATTGTTCTAGTGCTTATGTCAGGATGCTCTTCGATGATATCTAAACTCAAATTCTCCGGATTTAAAATGCGCCTAATTCTAATGGCTCCACCATGTTGCCCTGGCCTCAGCCGCAAATTTCCAGTTTCTCTATCCCGCTGAACCACACGCAAAAAAGCTTCACGCGATGGATGATACCTATGAGGAAACCTTTGTGCATAAAGATTAGCTGCAGCCACACTGTTTTGTCTTGATTCTCCGTATGCCAGTAACATGTCCATTAGTTCCTCATTTGAAAAATTATGCGGCATAATTTTAATAAAAAACGAAATACGACCACAACTGTATCAACTGATAGCAAAGTAGGTACTACTAAACATAATAAACATCATCCGGACTTGTTTACTTCTTAATTTGAAAACAAAATTCCACCTGATAAAGTTATTACATTTTTGTGAAAAAAAAAGAATTATCTCAGAAGCTAAAAATATTTGACTTAAATTTTTTTTCACTATTAGTCATTATTTATCATTAGCAATAATTTCCCAAGTTTATGCGTATAGGTTAAGAAATACCCTGTATAATAGTCGTCAAATTTTAAGCGTCGAATTAAAAAGAAAGCTATGTGAAACCCTTGTTTTGTCTCACTTTAATTATGCATACATAGTTTACGGCCCGTGCCTCAGACAGTGTGACAAGTTTCGAATACAAAAAATCCAAAATATGTGTTGCCGTTTAATATTCACAATTGGAAAATATGATAGCATATCTCATAAAATTAATGAAACTAAATGGTTAAATATAACAAATCGAAGGCTATTACATCTTGGAATCTTTTTTCATGAACTTATAAATAAACGCAAATATATTTCAACGTGCTTCATAGAAAAAATCAAGACCAATGACAGTGTACACTCTAAAAATACTAGAAATAAAACAAAGTTCGTGATTCCTAAACATAAAACAGCATTTCTTCAAAAAAGTTCTTTGTATACCTCTGTTCATCTTTATAATTCTTTGCCCGATTATATGAAAGCATTTACAACAAAAAATTTAAATCTGTGTTAAAGTCTATAATAATGAGTAAGCAAGTACAGGACTATAATTTGACCCACTGCTAGTCTGTCGCCTGCTGCCCGAAGCGTGAAATTTTCTCAGTAAAGTGACTATTTCTTTTTGATGTTATTGTTTATTTATTTATTTTTTGTTAGGTGTATTACGGAAACATTTTCAGGTTCCTTTATATTTCTTTTTTTGTGCATTTTTTTTTCTTTAATTACTGTTAACTATAAGTTAAGACTACATTATTTAAAGTGCGGTTCAAGTGAATAATTATTTGGAACATGTGTGTTTAGCATTTAGCATTCATTTAGCATTTAATGAAATCTGTTAGAGGGTTGAGTTTGAATAGCCCTAGGCTAGACTTCGCCAACTGATAGGTTAAGAAACATATTATAATACAAATATTATGTAATGAATTTTTGCAAATAAAAGTTGTTTATTATTATTATTATTATTATTATTATTATTATATTAATATTGACGTATGTTGTTGAGACACCGTAATTTAATCAAACAAATAAGTTTTACTCAATTTATGGTCTTTGAACAACTTATCTAATATATAGTAAGTAAGTAGACTTTATTCATAATTATATACATTTTATTATAATTATTGATAGAATGGGTGCATGTTAAAAAATAAAAAGTATTTAAAATGGAAAAGGATAAAAAAGTAACATTTTGAAGATACATTTTCATAAAACTTTAAAAAACTGTTTTAGCGCACCTGAATTTTTAAAATATTATATTTCATATTATCTGCATCTCTCATATGGCTATTTTTATGCTTAAATAATTATATAGTTACCTGCATACACGCAAAAAAAATAAAACGTACCAAATCCAAGTTATCCCGGTTAAAACATTTATTTATAGAGCTAAACGTTCAAATTCACGACATTTCTAACACGACTCTAAAATATAAAACTTTTTTTTTTTAAATTGCAATCTAATTCTGTTGTTTATGGTTATTTACGATTGAAGGGTTTTTCCCACATGAAGAGCACTTTTCCAAAATGATTGGGCTTTATATATCTATAAATGAGTAGTATATCAAGGCACTTTATTAAAGCACGGTTAATAATGATGCGTATGAACGATATCCTAACTCAAAATCACACCAAATGAAACAAAATAATAATAAATTTTTACATACGTATAAGTTTTTTTACATTTAAAAAATTTAATCGGAACACAGATCAGTATAATAAAGCGGCGAATTTTTCGTTTGAAGCACAGCACCGAACTGGACTATTTTTAAAACGATAGCACAGAAAAGTATTTTTAGAATCAGCGAAAATAAAATTAGAAGGCATCGAGTCGTCCTACAGAAGATACGAAATGGATATTTACCGCCTGGGTTTGACTAATTAAATAATTTACATATTCCTATGGGGTTTATTGCGACAGAAATGGAAAACTATCCAACGAAAATTGCAGCAAGATTATCAGATATTACCACAGATTACACATATTATGCGCAAAGATTGTCTGGATATATATCTGTAATATTATCGTTATTAGGTATTATAGTATATTTAAGTTAAAAATATTAAAAGCTCAATATATTCAACGCATGCTTACGAAAAAGACTACTACTAACTACGAAGGTTCTAAAATATCTGTGAACATTCCATAAACATATTCTCTGTTAGCTGTTTTAAATAGTTCGGGAACACTTTATTAGAATTCATTGTTATCACGTCGAGCCTGTGCCTTTGATACCTATTTGTCTGGGATACCTAAACTAAAATACACAGGTAAAAAGCCAATTCTTTTAAAGAATCCTTTGACGACCTAATTCTAACCCTTTTAAAGCCTTTTTGTAACCTACCTCTACTTAAAATTAAAGGGTGTGTGTAAGTCGATGGCTTGAGGATCATTGACCGAACCATCACAGTATATTAATGCACATGTTTATTCTCAAGCAACTTCATTTTAAATTCAAAGCGCCTATCAGTACGAGTGTTATAAAACCGAAAGATAAACAATTTCCTTTAGTTGATGTTAAAAATAGAGCTTTTTACTCATCCATTCAACACATTTAAGTTTTATCCCAGTTTGAATGGTAGCATATATTTTTTTTAGAAAAATAAAGTTGGTAACTAGAATTTATGGCATAAAAGTATAATATATAATGAATAGAAGACAGTGGAAATCAGGCCGGATTATTTTGATCGTCACTGGCGTTATTGCTTCTTATTTGTTAATACGAGTTAGGAATTATGATCATGAAATGTCGGTGTTTCTTCCTAAAGTTCATCCCAACGAGCCATGGGAATTTGTCGCTGACTTCAGCAACATGAAGTATTTAAATCCTACTATGTAAGTATTTTGTTCCCTTTTTATGAAATCTTGATCTTGAGAATATTTTGTAATCGTAATATATTCGTTTTAGTACAGATTTTTCTGTAATTGGAGAAAGTGGCAACTATGAACATTGGAAATATAGTGTAGAATATTCGGAACTACTCTCCTATTGGCCGCATTTATCTAATACAGCAATAGCGCATTTCGACGTTAAGTCTAACTCTAAAACCGATGAATACTTTATTTACTCCAATCATCGAACTTGTATGTTTATGGGTCTTTATTGTTGTAAGTATATAGTATAGAGCAGTAGAGTATCAATTTAATACAAATGTTTACTATGTACATTTTATTTTATATACATATATGTGTTTATTTTTAGTGGATTCTATAAGCAAATTTAAGTGTTCAAAATCGACTGTAACCAATGGGGCAAATTGTCTAGAATCTGTAACTTACCAATGTCCAGCATTCCTTTCTGCATTTTGCAAGCGCGAAGTACTATATCAGAGAAATTCCATTAAGAGGAACTTACTTCAAAAATTTCTTAAGTAAATTTGTAATTTTTTTATATATATAAATAAGTTTAGTTAACATTTTTGTATTATACTACATATATTCCCTTTAATAAACAATATCAGCTTACATATTAATATACATATTATTATTATTATTATTATAATTACATAATATACTGGGTGTTTCCTAACTACGGTACGAAACTATACAGGCTGAATCGTTAGGTCGTTTTATGAAAAAATGTTCTTATGAACGTATGTCGGAAGTTGCTTTGTTTCTGAGATACAGGGCGATGAAGGTTCAAAAAAATAACGGTATTTTAAAAATACTATAACTATCCTTAAACCGATTTGGTTGAAATTTGGTGCAGTTATTTGAAGTTATAAGAAGCTTATTTAGCTGTAACTAGATTGAAATTATTAGGTCCAGTGGCGTGTCAGTGGGCACCACGTGCTTATTGTTGAGAAAAAAAACAAGGCCAATAATTAATCGTTTTGCAGCTTTTTATTTATTTTTGTATTTAAGCAACTAAAAATACAACTTTTTCGTATCTTATATTATCTTCATATATGGCTTTGTTTTCAAAAAAAAAAATTTTAAGTATCTTTAACTCATTCTAAAAATTATCCATGGACGACAACATGAAATAAAAACCAATTAATTCGATAAACAATTTCGACCTTAAAGTAAATGAGCATAGTTTCGTACCGTAGTTAGGAAACACCCTGTATATTAAACAATCATTGCGAAAGTAAACGATGTAAACTCAGCCAAAGCAGTGAATCACGTGTTTCCAAAATCATACAATCCATATTCTGCTAGACAAAGAGAGAAAATATCGTTAGCTTACGTAAATACAAAAGTAATTGAGCCGTATCTTCTTCACATGTTCTTTTTTAAGCTGAAGGCAAGGCACATTGAGACACACGCGACGCAACCCACGCAGGGCATCACACGCCACGTTTTTGTATCATGTAGTTAGCATTGCACGCCCGCATATTAGGACGCAGCACAGCTTAAGCCACGAATGTGCCAAACAAAACGTGTGTCGCCCAGTGTTCGAGACACAGATTTCGTGAGCGAATGTGGCAGAATAATTGCAAAACAATGCAGTAAGAACTTATTGAGGCTGTCAGAAAATTTCCTGTTCTATATGATACAAATGATCCCTCATATATGAAATCCAAACTAAAAGATGACATCTGGAACACGATTGCTAAACATGTTAAATTAAAAACCTGTAAGTACATAATACAATATACAGATAAAAACAATTTAGGATAGTTTATGATATTTTATTTTTAAATTAAAAACATTTTACGGTATACATCCAAACTAAAAACATTGCTATCGAAAATTTGTTGGATGATTTTGATGATTTGTTGGATTTTTCGTTATGAATTTAAAATTTTCCACTTCGAACACTTTGCTCTTGCCAGGGTACATTACCATCCGTGTTGAAATACGCTGTAAACTTTTCTCTCACCGCAAAAGCATTCAATGAACTTCTACTATTTGTTGGTCGTAAGGGAAGTAACTGAGATGTAGGCATTTCTTCTAGTTATTCGTCCAAAGTATTTACCTTTTCTTTTGTCGAATAGTTTTAGTGTATTATACAAGCTACTTTCACGATACTGACGACACTGTCCACTTTTATTTCAAATGCTTTTTTAAAAATACGAAATCGCGAAGCTAGAATTCCAAAAGAACATTCTGCACACTGGCGCGCTTGTGACAATCTGTAATTTAGTGTGGTAATTACCAAGCACGTTTCTTCTTGGATAGGGTCTCATAAAATTTTGTGTTAAAGGAAATGCCTCATCCCCTACGAAAACGTAAGGCAAGTCCTTTAACTGTTGGTAGTTCACTGGGTTCTGGTAGATTTAAAGTTTTGTTTGCTATTTTTTTTCCTAATGGACTACTAGAAGAAATATTTCCATCGCTAAATCTTCCCATTGATCCAATATCTATTGTTGTAAACTTATAGTTAGCATCAACACTCGCCATTAAGACAATGGAAAAATTATGTTTTTAGTTATAATATGAGGATCCCGTTTTTGACGGTTTCTTTATAACTATATATGTTTACCGTCAACGGCACCTACGCAATGTGGGAAGTGCCATTTGTCTTCTAACTCCAAAGATATTTTTTGCCACATTTCAGTTGTAGGCTGTGGAAAATATACGGGTTGCATATTTTCCCAAATAGCTTTTGGTACTTCAAGAACGATATTGGAAACCGTGCGATCGCCCAATCTGTAGCTATAGGCTATACTTTTGTAACTGTCTAAATATGTCCCGCCGCTAAATATCTGGAAATGAAAAAAACATCGATGTTATTTTATAAAGAAAAAATGTTATAATAGTTACATCTAAAAATGTTCATATTTTATTGCAGAAAGCGAGGCAAAACAAAGTTGGCTAAAATTGCGAGGTTGTCATCCTGAAGCATTACGTAGACAGAAAAATACTTTTAAAAATGGATCTGCTGCAACCGTGATAAAACTCTGGAAATACCAGAATCAAATGGATTTTCTCTAGTCCCTTATATGGGAAATCGACCACGCGAGGGTAACCTAGATCTCGAAAGCGAAGAAGAACAAACACAGGATTTGTCTCAAAATGCAGACAGTGATACTTCAGTTCATGAAAATGAAAACACTGAAAACTTGTCCGCAGAGGAGAATACCGAAACCGAACATTTGCTAAATAAAAATACAATAAGTAATTCTGGTATTTCTAAATCAATGTCGGACACAATTGTTCAGAAAAATAAGCAAATGAAAAAAGATGATATAGCCGGCATACTGAAGAAATCGATGATTCGACGGAAAAAAAGAGCTGAAGAACGGGCAATTGAAAGAAAAAAAGCCAGTGAAGAGGCAGTAACGCCTCAACGTGATGGACTTCAAAAGTTTTTTTTTACTAGCACACCCCTACAGTCTCCTGGTACAGAGGCGCTAGAGACAGTCAGTGCGCAGTCCAAAGACACCGCATCATTTTTTCATAACTCTTCAGTTTAACAAAAATGCATTCCAGTGTTATTTTTTTTTAAATAAATAAATTTTTAGTTTACATTAAATAAATTTCTTATCTTAAGAATACAGCCAGTTTTTCTTTTGTTCCTATGTGTGTCTGGGCATTACAACCTTCAGAATAAATTGTCTCTTCTATTATATTGTGCACTTCATCAAACTGATTTTGTAAACTTTGAGTCCGAAAATTCAAATGACAGATTAAATTCGTCATGACTTTGCCTTTTTTTCATGTAATTGCTTTTCCAATATGATTTCTTTCTTTTTTTTGATAGGTCGTACAGCAAAACTTCTGTTTCCCAATCTGCGTCCAAATCTGACTCAGAACTTAAGTCTAGTAATAAATTTTCTATGATTATTAATTTAAGAAAACTACCTACTACGCAGGAAACAACACAGCTTGTGTAACAATATGCGTTCAGCCGACACATCCCACGAATTTCGTGGACTTCGACGTTTGTGCTGCCCTGCGTGGGTTGCGTCGCATGTGGCTCAATGTGCGCCTTGCCTAAACCTTGGTAGAGAGGCTTTTAGATTCTAGCTACCGAAGTAACTTTAAATTATGTTGCTAAATTATTTTGAAAACAAGAAACTTTTTAAGACTTTTGAAAGTTTGTATTAATATAATTTTAATTTTATTCAAACAGTCCCCTACGCATATTTTACTACAGGAGAAAAAATAAAATCCGAACCATGTCGTGGCAACACTGGCTTCTCTTGGCCCTAGTAGCTGTTGTTGTACAGCCAAGTTATGGAATGTCAATCAGCTGATTGTCACAAGTTTGTTGTTGTTTTATTGTTTGCAAACAAAAATTGGCTTCTTCATTAAAATCCAAGATTAAAATTATAAATAGCTTTAAAATATGACTGAAAGCGAAGATTGGTGCATCAGTTGCTCTGATGACGAGTTGAAAAATACCACAGACCCTTGGGAGCCCGAACCGGAAGCCATTGATAGAATCTACAGTTTACTAGTGAAAGGCGAACTCCCGGAGATAAAGTGGAAATGCCCTGGCTATAGATCTCCCTCTCCTGAACTAAATAATGAACAGCCAAAGGAGGAAAATGAAGAAAAAAAGTAAGATTATCCTTTTATTTTGTGTCAATGAAAAATAACTTTTGGTGCAATGTAGGGAAGAACAAGATGATTTTGACTTTATGGATGAAATGACCTCACCTAGGCTTAAAATAAGACACAAAGGAGCGGAGACTCTTAAAGGCAGTGCAAAGAAAAAAACTACATCTCTCGATGGAGTTATAAACAATATGAGAAGGCATCATTTGCTACCTGCTACCACTAAGTGAAGCTTTACCTCAAGTTTTTCTTGGGTTAATATGAAAAAATTGATTAAAATTATTAAGGAATAAAGTACAGTATTTTAAATTTTACTTTTAGATAATTCTTGCCATCCTTCTCTGCATATATTATGTTAGTTCTATGTGTTATTAAAATATTATAGGTGACCTTAACATACTCGGATATGAGATATTTTTTAATGAAAGCACTCTGAATAGGTGTGATGATTGTGTAATTTATGTCTTTATATATGAGTATTACATAGGTAATGAAATATTAAGAGAGAATAACCTTAGGGTTATTAAATCACTTTACAGAAAAATAATAAAATAGTTGATGTGCTTGCTACATACCGATGCTTTGACATAACTAAAAATGAATTTACTGTTAACTTGGGTATATTATCTTGCACACTGGGTCAAACAGAAATTCCTACTGGCGACATAAATATAGACCTGATTTTAAATAAGATCAACTCTACTAATCATTATGTTAATATGATGCCTAGCTGTAGTTTTGTTGGTATTATAAATGTTCCTACAAGGAAGACGGAAAATTCCAGTTCTTCTCTAGACCACTTTTTTGTTAAATATAACAAAAAAGTAGTTGACAAAACACAACTTAATGGACCAAAATCCCATTTTGCTAAATATTCATTCAATAGAAAAATACTTTCAAAACTAATAAAATTAGCTAAATATTTGTATTATAAATCTTTGGCTCAACAAAATGCTAGTGATCTAAAAAGGTTATAGAATGTAATAAAGGAGGTAGGGGAGACCGGGTCACTCTAAATAACTTTTGTTCCTTTGGCTTGTATGTTATGCCACCTAGGATGTAGCGTGCACACTACCATTCCAACAATCTCTCTTCCTTTGATGTCTGTCCTATTTACGATTTTTGTGTTAGTGTCAGTTTTTGTTTTGAAGAGTGCACGTGAAAAGTTAAAGTACGTTTAATTTTTTGCATCATTTCTTGTCATATTATTTTTTCATAAAGAAACTTAGTTAATTTTAAGACGGGTACATTAAAGTATATCGGATGGAGAAGCGAAAAATCTAAGGTTTGACTAGCAATATTTTTTGGTAGAACATGTATTTTAGGTTAGTTTGAGACACAGTGGCCAGGTTGAAAATGGGGCACAGTGGTCACTACTAATTTATGATAATTCGAGTGACCACTGTACCCCAGTTAATATTTTAATTTTTGTAAAATTCTCCGACATCTTAATATCAATAATAAAGTAATTTATTATCAATATAATTAAGCAAACAATATTCCATTTGCATTTGCTGTATTTTGCTTTCTTTCTAGCTAATATGGTACTAACACACGGTATTATTATACAACACTTCTATTTCAACAATCTCTATTTACTCTAATTTATTATATTAGTGGTTTTTTGGAAAACAAGCTAAGAAATAAATAATATATATTGTACCTAATTGTTTCAGGTTACAAAACCCATATAAAATGCCACGTAATAGAAAACGTAAGACAAATATTGGCTTACTTGACGAAAATGATATGAAAGCAGCTGTTACTGCAGTTTTAAATGGAGGTCTATCTACAAAAGCAGCTTCACTGCGATTTGCCATACCTCGAACCACGTTGCGACGAGATCTTTTAAAATGCTGTTACCAAAATATTAAATTTATATAATATTGGATTATATAATCCAAAAATGCGCCCTAATTACGAATGCCGAAAAATTTTTACACATGAAGAAGAGGCAGTTTTATGCCAATATTTAATTCAGTGCGGAAAACTTCAACATGGCTTACAACCAAAAACCGCTAGAAAGCTAGCTTATGATCTTGCAGTTGCAAATAATAAACAAATTCCGCAAAGTTGGCATACAAATGAATCTGCCGGCCCAGACTGGTTTAGTGCTTTTATGAAACGGAATCCCATTATTTCATTACGAACCCCTGAAGCGACATCTATGTCAAGATCTGTAGCATTCAATAAAGTCGTAGTTCATAAATGGTACGATACTTTTTGGTTAATAGTTAAAACTGTATGAAAAGTATCCTTCTTTAGATGCCAGTAAAATTTATAATGTCGACAAAACTGCATTGACGACTGTGCAAGGATCAACTAAAGTTATTGCAGAGAAGGGTCAGAGACAAGTTGGGCAAGTGACTTCTGCGGAATAAGGCATTCTAGTTACTATGTGTGGAGCAATTAATGCTATTGGAAATTGTGTTCCACCACTATTAGTGTTTCCAAGAGTAAATTTTCATCAAGATCAAGACTGCTCCAATAGGAACAGTGGGAGCAGCCTCGCCCAATGAATGGATGACTTCGAAAATATTTGAATCTTGGTTACAGCATTTTATTAAACATGTCAAGCCCGCGAAAGAAGATCCGATATTACTAATCATGGATAACCATGAAACACACTTATCCTATAAAGTGATCTCCTTAGCTAAAAAATCAGGAATAATTCTGTTCACGCTGCCACCGCACACAAGCCATAAATTGCAGCCTCTGGATAAATGTGTGTATGGACCACTAAAGACATATTATAATAATGCTTGTAAATCTTGGCTGGCTAATAATCCCGGAAAGCGTATCACTATATACGAAATAGCGGAACTTTTAGGCATTGCTTATCCTCTTGCCTTTTCACACAAAAATTGCATATCTGGTTTTGCTAGTACAGGAACATTTGCCCTTAACAAGTTTCTATATGGAGATGCTGAGTATGTAGCAGCAGAAGTCACAGATAAGCCAGAAAAACCAAAGGACCAAACTTCACATATAGAACCTGAGAAGACAGTGAGACCAAACACCCCGTTAAATCAGGTGATACATTAGTGAATCAAAATGAGTCTAGATTATCTTTAATATCTCCTAAAAATTTACGACCATATCCAAAAGTTAATGACATTGAAGAACGAAAAACCGGGCGAAAAAAAAAAGAAGCAGAGATATTGACAAGCACACCTGTAATGAACAGAATAGAACAGGAATATATGGAAAAATGTCGAAAGGAGAGTTTGAAACAAAAACAGAATAAGCAAGACACTGTAAAAGGTAAGAAAAATATAATGAAACTAATGCCATCCAGCAGCGAAAGTGAGGGTGAAATATCAGACTTAGCAGAGAGCCATACTTCCGACGAAGAGATTTTTGAATCAGATGAAGACATTGTTGAACTGGATGAAAATTTGGACAATATTCGTGTTAAGTGCTATGTGTTGGTTCGGTTTGAAACTAAAAAGACAATAAGGTTATATGTGGGCCAAGTCGAAGGTATTGAACGCGACGAATATAAAGTTAATGTCTTAAGGAAGAAAGGCAATAAGTTTGTTTTTCCTCAAGTGAAAGATGAGGCTTCAGTCCCAGTTTTTGATATTGTTTCGATTTTACCAGCCCCTTTAGATTATGGTGGTACTTCCAGATTACGTACAACTTATAAGTTCGGTGTTGACTTTAGTGGATACAATATAATGTATAATCTTTCCTAAATATAAGTTTAAACCTGTATTTCTTTGTTAGTGACCAGTTTGCCCCAATGTCATGGCCACTCTACCCCTGGTGCGGGGTACAGTGGCCAAAAATCAAGGCGGATTAAAATGTTTATTTTTTTTTTAAGAATAAGTGTTTTTTTTAAATATATTTTGCGTTATTAGTATAGACTATGTTCTTTATTTCCCTTAAAGAAAAAATCAAATACCTTAAATGGGTTGAAAAATACGCCAACAATAAGTAAAAGGTGGCCACTGTGACCCGGTCTCCCCTAACTTACGGAGGAGATTACTTCTTACATACTGAATTAACTGATACAAAGCCTACAGCGGAAGAATTCAATATGTTCTTTATTACTATTGGGGCTAAGATGGCAAGTAGAATAGACAATCTTAATACTAACTCTGATAGGTTGGGAGGGGAAAGAGTAGCGACAAACTCCTTTATGCTAACTTTAGTTATGCACAGAGTTCAAAAATCACATGAGTTTAAAAAATGGAGTTAAAGGTGGTGAAGATTAAATAAGTTTAACAATTTCCAAAAGTTTTAATGAACATTTAATGCAACCTCTTTTACATATTGTAACCACGTCTTTCCATAATGGTGTTTTTCCAAAAGCATTAAACAATGCAGTAATAATCCCATTACACACGCATGGTGATAGAAAAATTGTAAACAATTATAGACCTATAGCCTTAACTAGCACTATAAGTGAAATAATTGAAAAATGTCTTCGAACTAAGCTCTTAAAATACTTAGAAAAAAATAGTCCATTAAATCAATTTGCTTTCAGAGAAAATTCAAATACAGAAAATGCACTTTGCAAGGTGACAGAAGTAGTCTTAAAAAAATTAAATCAGGGAAAGAGGGTCATTGCATTGTTGCTAGACCTACAAAAGGCATTTGGCACACTAGATTATACTTGAGAACTTGAAGCATATGGGAGTGAGAGGTATACCAAATAATTTGATTAAATCATATCTGGAAAGAACTTAAAGTACCAAGATTTCTGATAAAGAAAGTAAAAGTCGAGTTTGGTGTGCCACAGGGTGCTGTTCTTTCAACCTTACTTTTCAACATATATATTAATATTTTCTCTGTCATAGGTGAGGATATAGTTTTTTGCTTTGCTGATGATATAGCATTAATTGTGAGTGGCGATGACTGGGAATCTATCAAGAACAAAGCAGAGATTTCTTACAAAAAATTAAAAACTGGTTGGATCAAATTCTACTTTCGTTAAATGCCGAAAAAACTAATTTCATGACTCTTCTCCCTCTTAGATGCGCCCATCCCAGTTTTAAAAATATTAAATTACACAAGATAAATTGTAATCTCTTGTATTGTGATTGTAACAACTTGATTAAAAGAAAAAAGTGTTTAGGCGTCTATATTGATGAGCTTCTTTCATGGAACGAACACATCAAATATTAGTTACAGGTAAAATTAGAACTTATTTTTAAATTTACTGAATTGAGAAATATGCTCTTTCAAGACATTAAAATCTGTCTTCTGTCTAAATTTTGCTTTAGTAGAATCTATAATTAATTATGGTATTGTGGTATGAGGTAGAGAAGCAGGAGTTACAGAAATTAATAAACTTCAAATAGTGCAGAAATGGGTTATTAAAGTAGAGGAAAAGGAGACGGAGCTGGTTTATAAACAGAGTGGCCTACTTTCACCACAACAGTTAGATATGAAGGCAATAATTAGATTCATGTTAAAATCAGGCTGGTATTAACAGAATATTAATCATGAGGTGAATACGAGAAATGCAGCACAAAATAATTTTATGGTGGCAACAATAACATTAAACATATTAAAAGTAAAGCAGGCCATTCTCTTACTACTGATCAATTAATTGCTGAGGAGTTTAACAAATTATTTAGTTCTGTGGGGTCTAACTTGACTAGCAAATTAAATAATTCTAATGACTACAACTTTCCTAGTATAAAGGCCAACAATAACTTCTTTTTAAATCCTATTCTGCCTAGTGATCTTATAAAAATTATCAATTTATTAAAGTACAAAACCTTTAGCACTGTTAATATTTCTAATGAAATAATTAAACTAAATTATAAATCTCTCTTAAAACCTCTGACTTATTTAATAAACCAAATTTTTTCATCTGGCATTTACCCTGATATTCTTAAAAAAACAATTATCCCCCTTTTCAAGGCTGGTAGTAGGGAAGAATCGTCTAATTATAGACCAATTGCTCTTACTAGTTCAGTTAGTAAATTAATTGAAAAATGCCTAAAATTACGACTCACTCAATTTATAAATAAGTATCATTCGTTATCTAATGAGCAGTATGGCTTAAGGGAAAATTGCAGTACAGAGGATGCACTTATAAAGGTAACCAACCACATTGTCTCTGGTTTAAACTCGGGTATGAAATGCATGGCCATTTTTATTGATTTAGCCAAAGCCTTTGACACTGTGTCCCACCATATTTTGCTGAAACGTCTAGGTGATCTGGGTATAAATGGATTACCATATCAATTATTAAAATCGTTTTTAGAAAATAGGCAACAGCAGGTAAAAATTAATGAAACAGTGAGTTCTGGACGTGCGATGGAGTTTGGTGTGCCTCAGGGTACTGTGCTTGGGCCTCTTTTATTTACACTGTACATCAATGGTCTTTTTTCAGTTGTCCCAAAAGATAGTGTGGTGTGTTTTGCTGATGACACTTGCTTAATAATTGAAAATAGCAGTTGGGAGGGAGTCAAAAATAAAGCTGAGTCATTAATATCAAGGGTGAAAAATTGGTTTGATTTCAGTCTGCTCACTTTAAATACCGACAAAACAAAGTTTATGTGTTATGCCAAAAATAATTCTGGTCTGCCAGGTTACATACATTACATTAAGAAATCATAACTTTGATTCCCAAAATTACAATTTTTGCCAGTGTATCACTAAAATTGATTGTGTCAATAGTGTAAAATATTTGGGAGTATTTTTTGACAACTTACTAAAATGGAATGTACATATTGATTACATAATTGGTAAAATACGTAAGTTGTTGTATAAGTTTTACATATTAAGGCATTCTTTGTTAAAAAAGACAATCTTGTCATTGTATAAAACTCTAGCGGAGTCTGTACTTGGTTATGGTATAAGTGTATGGAGTGCTTCTTATATCTGTTCTTGTTCTTCTGTTTTTGAGCAACAACCTCTTGTTGTTGCTCAAAAAGCATTGCTGAAAGTTTGTTTATTTAAAAATAAATTGTACCCATCAACTGATTTGTTTAGTGAGGCAGGAGTTTTTCAGCTGCATCACGTTTATGTAAATTCAGTTACAAGACTTCTTTGTAATAATAAAATAGCTAAAAGTAGACCAGTATTGCCTTTGGCAACCAGGTTTCAAAGTAACAATCCTCTATCCTTTCCTAAAATAAATTTTACTTTTACTAAAAGATCGTTAATTTATACAGCTCCAAAAATTTACTATATGATGTCTCTTGATTTGAGAAATAAACCTTATGCCAGGATCAAGTATAGAATAAAAACTTGGATCATTCATATTAATATTGAGCAATTGTTTGGTTAATGTTAATTTTTGCTATCTTGTAATCACTATACTGTTCAAATAATATTAGATTTTATTTTGTCTGAACTTGATATATCTATATATTTTGAATGGGAACACGCACCAACTTAGTAGTTAATTGTGTTTCCAATTGTATTCTTGGTTACTTTGTATTATTATTTTTTCGAAATAAACATTATTATTATTAATGTCTTATTACAAAACCCTTCCTTATGCCAGAATCACATATACAGTCGAGGGCCAAAGGTTTATAACAGTTTGCCTGCACATTTAAGATCTAAACCATACCAGAAATGCAAGGGAGAAATAATTAAATGGAATATAGCAGGGAATGATCATAATTTATAGTAGTTTTAAATTAACTAAATTTTCTTTTTCCTTCTATGGTTATTCTTTGATGAACGACCTTACGTTTTTTCTTTTTGTTCATAATTTTATATAATATAAGTCATAACATTATACAGTGTACTCCGTCTATAACGTACATGGGATGTAACGTACTTCCGATTATTACGTACTTATAATTCGGAACCCGCCCAAATAGTCTTGCCATTTTACTGGATATAACGTTTTAACTCCGGCTATAACGTTCAATATTTTGCCCAATTGACAGTAATTTCCCGGTTGTAACGTACAAAGGTACGTTATAAGCAGAGTAATTTTCCACCTCTGTCGGGGATTCCCATTAATCGATACTGAGAAGTTTCTCTGTCGTCGCGCGTTGGTAGAACTACTACCGAGTAGTACTTCTACCGAGGCCGCCGGGGATTTCCAGTTCTCGACTCTGAGAATTTTTATAGAACATGCAAAATGAGATGACCGGTAGTTTTAGATTGGACATTGCGTGTTATTGTGCGAGTGCGAGTTTTAGTAGTTTTTTTGGTAAAATGACGGATAAGCGCAGAGAAAAGAAAAAGAAAAAATAGACATCATTAAAAGTATTGAAAGTGGCATTAACAAATCGGAAATTGCGAGAAGGAAAAATATGGCAAAAACAACAGTTTCTACAATTTGGGGCAATCGTGAAAAAATCAAGCAAGCAAGTGAAAATAAATCGCAAAGAATTAAGAAAATTAGGAATCCCGTACGCCCAGATGTGGATCAAGCTCTTATTCGATGGTTTGAGGTGAGAAGAACCGAAAATATTTCTATAAGTGGACCACTTTTAAAAGCAAAAGCGGAAGATTTATCTAAGGGATTACACGATGGAGATTTTAAGTGCTCTACGGGTTGGCTCGAGCGTTTTAAAGTTCGTCACATAGTGTTGTAAAAATCCGGATTAATTCAATGTCCGGACAGCATTGATTCGGATGAATTGAAAATTCGGTTTTTTCATCCGGATTAATTCATCCGCTCGATGTCTCGCCCGTTCGGCAAATTATGCCATGTTTCGGGCTCGATGCTCGACCGTCCGATAAACGTTTTTTATAGCTGTTTTTCGAATATAAGGTATGCATTATGCAACCCATTAGACATTTCGTTTTTACGCATTTTTACATGATGTTAAAACTAAAATAGCTAATTATGTATGTAATAAATCAAGTGTATTTTAAACGATGCAAAATATCCCTACAAAAATGCTTTGTTTACAAAAAAACTTCTGAAGGTCAGGCGACCCTTAAAAAGTTTGAGCGTTCTCATAATGTCTCTTATGTTTCTAAATGAGTACAATAAGGATAGATAAAGCAATAGGTTTAGACAAGGCGACGCGACTATATTGCCGATTGCCGGGTTATTTGTCCGGACGATTTAATTCGGATTCTCTTAGCCGGTGGAACGTGGAACTTCGTGTCACTTCGTGCAAGCTTTTATTTCATTGTCGGTCGAACGGGCGGCGTGTATCCGGACGATTTAGATATCCGGATTGATTCGGACTAATTTGATATTCGGATTGAACGGACGATTAATCCGGACTCTTCGCATCACTATCGTCACAACATCAGTGTCGGCAAAGTGTCCGGTGAAGCAGGAGATGTTAGCAGGGAAGCTGTGGTGAACTGGTTAACCGAGAAATGGCCAGGTATTGCACAAAATTAAAGCTGTGAAGATATTTTTAATGGGGATGAGACCGGACTATTTTACAAGATGACTCCAGACCATACACTGAAATTTAGAGGAGAAAAGTGTGTGGGAGGCAAACAATCAAAGCTAAGATACACCGTTTGGGTTTGTGCAAATATGACAGGTAATGAAAAATGTAAACTTCTTGTCATTGGTAAATACGAACGACCGAGGTGCATGAAAAATATTAAAAACCTGCCTGTTATTTATAAATCGAATAGACGCGCATGGATGACTTCAGACATTTTTATTAATTATTTGAAAGAGTGGGATGAAAAACTAAGACGTCAAAAAAGAAAAATATTGCTTCTAGTGGACAATTGTGCAGCTCATCCAAAGAATGTAGATCTGACAAATATCAGATTAGAATTTTTGCCTCCCAATTGCACTTCTGTCATACAACCAATGGATCAAGGCATAATAAAATGCCTGAAAACCTATTACCGTAGATATTTTATGTATCGCCTAATTCAAGCATTGGATAGTGAGGAAACGTTCAATCTAACAATTCTAGACTCGATAAAAATAATTGCGAAATCTTGGAATGAGGTTTCACAAAAAACGATTCAAAACTGCTTTCGACATGCTGGTCTAGTGAAATCGATCGAGGAGTTTGATTCAGATGATGACTTGCCTCTGAATCAGTGGTACGAGAAATATAAAAGTGTTGATGATGATGATGATGACTGGGATATTCCGCTAAGTTATTGGTTGCAAAATCACTGCCAAGACGTAACTACTGAAGAAAAATATCTTCCTGAACTAGATAATTTTACGACCATCGACGATAATCTGGTAGCAACAGAGACCTTAACGGATTGCGACATTATTGCCGAAGTTATAGAATCAAACTGTTCAACAAATGGTTTAAGTTCCGATAACGAAAGCGGCGATGATGATGGACCAGTGAACGAACCCATTCCAAGTTATTGTGAAGCACCTTGTGCAATTAAAACTGTTACGAATTTCTTACAATATACTGATTACGGATCTGATGATACAATTTTACAAGCCTCGTTAAAAGTTGAGAAGCACGTCGACAATTTCAAATTGTGTAAAAAAAATCAGCAAACAAAAATAACACATTATTTTTTTGAAAAATCGTAACTAATAAATAGTACAGATTTAATTTGATTACATATGCATATGTATCCTATTTCTATGTTATATGTTACATATTAATATTATATCTTTTTTTGTATTTAATACTTGAAGAATGTATTTTTTGTTAATTTAGTCCTTTAATTAAAACAAATAAATCTTTACATATTTATTTTTATGGGTTTCTTTTATAGCGTACCTCCGGTTATAAAGTACTAATTTTATTCACCCTAGAGGGTACGTTATAACCGGAGTTCACTGTATATATATATTTTTTTTAATTTGCAATTGTATATCAATAACTTGACCTCATGAGATTTTTGTTATTTAGGATAAGAGTGCACACACAGTATTTTTAATACAATAGTGCACTGTATATTATTAGCAGTAAGGGTTAATAATTTAGAAACATTTATTTTTGTTTAACTTATATAATTTGGGATTCTAGTAAGTAGTGTAGTGTTAGAATTGTAAGTTAAAAGAACTATTGTACTTTGTTATACCTACTCTTGATAAATAAATACTTATAAATTCTTATTATAAATAATACAAATAGACGTAAATTATAGGAATTTTTTATTATCAGACAAATGGACTCAAACTCTAAAATAAATCACATAAAATGTCAGAAAGATATATTTCTGATATTGATCACAATTAAAACTTATTACTAAAAATTTACACTATTGTACTGAAATGCACCTCAAGGAAAACATAACCTTAATTATTAATCCAGTTGCATGCCAATTTTCCTAAAATGTTTTGATTGTTCACTTAGAGAAAAAATTATTACATTCTTGTCTTGATATTACATTTAAATTTAAATTTACAACTTTAGTTTGAATATCCTTAACAAAAAACATTGTATAAATCACACTAAATAAAGTATAAAACTATGATTAAATAAAATACTGTCAATTATTATCTTTGAGGTGCAGGTTTTGGCTTAGGCATTTTAGCTAGAAGTCCCTGAATCTCTTTTTTCTCATCATAGTTTTTCCATAATTCAAATAGGTTCATAACACACCTTGCTATTTCCTGAATCTTTTCTAAGTCAACATTTAGTTCAGCGAACCATGACTTTTGGTCTTTTTGAAGGATAACACAGGCTATCCCCAAACAACCTATTAGGACAAAATAGGAATATATAATTAGGTATATGATAGCATAATGTAAATCCTTTCAAAAACATTCCACATAAGATAAATAGATGTTTATTAAAGGGCCAGTCATTTACAGAGTAGGACAAAAAAAATTAATAGAATTATTTAAAAATTAAAATTCAAGCTACAATCAAAGTCAAGATCATTGGGTCTTTTACTTTTAATTGATTTCAGAAAGTATTCAAATTGAATTTATTATTTTTCATACAATAAAATTTTAAAATAGAACACTTTTAGATATTCAGTTCAATCCCATTTAGATTGCACCATTTGAAGCATACAAATATTTTTGAAGATTCATACAGTCGTTAAAATTTTTAAAATTAAACAATATTATAATTTTTGGACCAGAACCACTGTTCTTACCTATTGCAATTTGATATGGAGGATATAGCAAACAAACATCAGTCCGTAGTGAATCATTAACTATTCTCCAGGCAAGTGTTAAAAGTTGCTCTTCATGACCAATATCTTGAACTAACTGCAGCAGTGGTCTATAGGGTTGATAAACAATAAGACAACAGTCCAGATTCTCTAATAAATAAAATTCACATTCTAGGATATGGTTGGTTCTGTATGGAAATTCTTGACTATAAGCATATCCAAATTTATTTTTAACTAAAAAAAAATGAATCACTTGCACAAGAACTAAAATCAGCCACAAAATAACTTACTGACTGTCTGACAAGTGGTAATAAGCCTAGAATTTGAGATAACTCCAAACTCTTCTACTTTAGAAGCTAGAAAAATACAAGTTGGAGCTAGCAATAAAGGATCAATACACTTAAGAGAATTCCTGGCATAAAATCTTTTAAAATATACTGTTGCTGTTGCTATCACTTGCTGACGAAGTTTTAATTGTTCTCCTAAGGTTTGAATTACTAAAAAATTTAAAACATTCAATTAAATGCTGATTCCTTTAAATCAAAAATATTAAAGGGTAATCAAAAAACCTTTTTAAGACATTCTTTTGATAATAATAGAAAAACTTACCACTAGCAAAAAATATAAATATTTTCTGGTATTCTTCTTCAGTTAATATTCCAAGATCATGTTGTCTCTCCCGAACAAGATCTTGTTTGTCTAGTATCCACTGTTGGCTGTAAACAAGATTTTTTTAATGAAAATATACAGTAATTGTTACAAATAAACTTAACTCCTATTTTGACATTCTTTTTCATCTTATTTAACATGCAACTAGGAAATCATTCTACTTCATTGCTGTTACAGTCAAAGAAATTACAGGTATCTTGCAAGAGATAATAAATAAACGTTCATCGCGTTAGGATGGATTCTCAATTAATGTATTTAAAATTTTGCCAAGATTAGCACTCTCAGTTTTGGTTGATTATATTAATGCCTTGTTCCTTGATGGGGATTTCCCAGACCTATTAAAGCAGACTATAGTTATTCCTATTTTTAAGAATAGAAAGGATACCTCGTCAAACTGCTGGCCAATAGGCTTACAGCCCTTACTTTCTAAAATTGTGAAAAAACTATTTAAAAAGTGGATGGTTGATTTCTTGGAAGAAAACATATTCTCAACCTGTCACAATTTAGATTCCAACTATACAAGAATACGTCTGAAGTCATTTTCCAGATGCTTAAAAACCCGTATCTGCACTTTAAAAGAGAAGTTTATTTAGTTTTTTGTGACCCGGCCAAAGCATCTGATTGTATATCTTATGGGATTCTGCTTGAAACAACTTCAGGGGCTCTATTTTAAAGTAGTTGACATCATAATGAATAGATGTTAAAAGGTTCATTTTGGCCATCTTCTGGTATTTTTTGTTTACATTAATCATTTACCATGGATTATCAGGAAAGAAGTCAGAATACTTATTTTTATGATGACACCACTCAGCTTTGGCACAGCAAGGATATCACTATCCTTGATGAAATGGTTAACCAGGATTTGGCAAATGTTAAAAGATGATGCAACTGTAATTTATTGTCATTAGAGTTTCAAAGACAAACATTTAAAATTTTAGTGTATTTTATATAATGTCTACTTGGGTACACAGTTTCTTACTCTAACATATTCAAATAAATTTTTCAGATTGGTTATTGATGGTAGGTTAAACTTTGACAAACATATGGAGTTGTGCTTTAGGTTGTCATCAGGTTGTTTTGAATCAGTGATTAGAAAAAGCTTAAATATAACAGTGGCCAAGGATGCTTATTATGCTTTGGTTGACTCACACCTTAGATATGGTCCTTGATTTTTGGGGAACTCTTCGGCCTACTTATTCAATTCAGTGTTTGTACTGCAAGTGTGCCATAAGATATTTATCTCTGATTAACCATAGAGAATCTTAAAAGCCATATTTTACCAGTTTATAAATATTACCACCCCTGTTGATTTTAATACTTGACATTGCTTCTTTAATGCATAAAAAAACAAATCTATTTATTAATGGAACCACTAAATATTACAGGAAAGAACTTAGAGTAATTTATATGACTAGTCATACCAAAGAATGGCCAAAATACTTAAAATTTGCAATAAAAAAACAATACAGTGGAGATTTTAATCTTCACTATGTTACTGAGAAATCCTAAAATTCCTAAACCGAATAAAATGCATGTTCAATCGGAAACTCTTTAGATTCAATTACAAATTTGTTGGAGTTGTACTCTTCTTTACACGTGCATTGCATTAGGTTCAGACATTTTACCCCTATACATGAAGGTGAGCCGTTACAGTTGCCTACTCTGGCTTATGGTAGATCTGCGGTATGGAAGAACCAAATTCTCTGCCCCCCTCGTTGAATACTAATGACTGGTGCAATGTTTATCAAAATTTGATTCATTTTGTTTAACAAATATTACTAAACAAGGGAGGGTAAGAAAATTGTATTTTTTGAAAATATCTGTACATGAAGAGGTTGGTTTTATATTTTCCATACATCCCAATCTCTTTTTTTGCATTAGAAAGCATTCCTCCGAAACATTAAACCATACTGAAATGTAGGCTGCACAAGCCCATAGTAAATCATTTTTAGTATTTCTAGATTAATGGTATTTCTTATTTGCCTAATTAAGAAACATAGAGAACTAATTTTCTCACAAACTTTATTAATATGATAAAGCCCACATTAATTTCTGATCAAATAAACTTTAAACTTGAAGAGCTTTCTATTGTTTTGCATGCTAGTTTAACTAGAAGATCATCATTTATGGTAGTATTTTTGGGAAATAGTGGCATAAATATAGTTTTGTTAAAAAGTATTCTTCAATAATTCACTCAATAAACAGAAACTCTATCATGTACCACAGTAAGAAGACATTATGTAACCATCTTCCACTGTTGCTTAGAAAAACTATATCTTATAAATTATTCAGGAGTTAAAAAAAAGAGGCATTTATTTCCAACAGGTTTGTTACCCAATTACAGGAAAGAATATAAAGAAAAAAAAATATTAAAAAAAAAAAAAGAAAAATTTACCAAAATGAGTATAAAAATGAAAAATCAAAATGCTTAACATTCTATGCACTTAAACAGACTATCTATATATATACTAGAAAGACTCTGCATCACCTATTTACTTAATACCTTCTATAATGGACATTGAACTGTCAACAAAAATATCGAACCATTCATGTAAATTATTATTAATATAATTCTGACACATTATGTTAATAGGGGATTTAAACAAAATATTAGTTCTAGCGGGATTTACATTAAATAATCTAAAATGCCTAGAGTTTATTCTTGGTACCCGAAAATTTAATCCAGCCAAAAGGGTGGGACAGTCAATCTTGTTATGAATAAGGTTATATAAGAATTTTATGGAAAGAATTTCTCTTCTTTTTACTAAGGATATAATATTAAATTTATTTAAGTATAATTGATTATCCAAACCTCTGGCTGGAAAGACACCTTCCTCTCTAAAGCAGAGATACTTCATAAACTTGCGCTGAATGCGCTCAATATCATCTATCAGCTATAAATTGGGTACCAAATTAGAGATCCGTATTCTATTTTTGAGCGTATGTAGGTGAAAAAAAGTAGTTTTAAAGTATTAATATTTTCAAAGTGCTGACAGTTTCGATAAACAAAACCCAACAATTTGGCAGCGTCAAAAAACTATTTTTGCTATATGCTTAGCGAAACTTAATTTTGCATCATAAGTAATTCCCAGATCAATCGCCTCATCCACTCTGGCCAACACAACATTATTTGCTCTATAGTCAAAATTGATTGGCAACAGTTTTATAGAAAATGAGAGAATAGACCATTTATTAACATTTAAATATAGTCTATTGACATTGCACCAATTCTCTACTTTGTTAAGATTTACCTGAAGGAATTCGCAATCGTCTTCAGTATCTATTTTTGTGAACAATTTTATATCATCCGCAAACAGTTAGAAGCAAAACGCAGAAGTTAAGAAATTGATGTTGGAAAAAGGTTACTACAGCACTGATGAATATTTTCTCGATAAATTTTAGCCTGTCTTGGTATTCAATTGTTGCATAAGTTTAGTTTTATGTTAATGCTTTTTTACTGGAAATGTAAATGTAATATTAATAAATTTGCTTGGTGCCAGATGGTTTTTTTTAGTGTATTTTTGTGTTTTTCTGGTAAATTCAATAATTTTACAATAGCTTTAAACATTTTGTAATTCTAAACAAAAAACCTTACTTTGAGTTTGACTATAACTAATAAGAATAGGATTTTATCTTTTTCCCGTGCATTCCTAAGCAAGTAATATGACATTTACTTTGGTACAGTATATAACATCTTTAAAAACTTGCTTTCGTTCTTAACTCTTCCTTCTTCGTCACATGTGCGATATAAATTTCTCTTCGGTTCATGTGATTGTCGATATCTTAACTCAAACTCAAACTCAAAAATGCTTTATTGTCAATATAAACATAGAAGTTGTAGACAAAGCCAATAGACTGTATATTAAAGGAATAAAAACAAGAACCTAATTTAAAATAAAATAAAATTATATAAAACTTTGAAAAATACTTAAATGCTAATCATTAAAAAATTCACTTAAACTGTAGTACGCTTTACTAGCAAGAAATATTTTCGTCCTTGTACGTAGGCTTTTCTCAGTCTTAAGTTGTCTTATTTCTAGTGGAAGTTTATTAAACAGCTTTCTACCTCCATATATGATAGAGCTACACACAAGTTCAAAATGAGGAATGGGTAGCCTCAACAAATAATTTTGTCGCGTATTATAGTGGCTTCCTAAGTGAAGTTCCTGTTTATATTTTCTAAAAACTAAGCAAACTGTTTCCAAAATAAAGATACAACACAGGGTTAAAATATTATGACTTACAAAAAGCGGGCGACATGAGTCACGAGGCTTGGCCCCACATAGATATCTAATGGCCCTTTTCTGGAGTACAAACACTGAACTAAAAAGTGAATTTGAACATGAACCCCAAAAGCAAATTCCATATCGAAGGTGCGACTCGGTAATCGCGAAGTATGCAGATCTGGCGATGGAGAAATTAAGACTGGTGGCAATAACCCTTAGGGCGTAGCAGCCTGATGAGACTTTTCTACATACATTCACAATAAGGTCTTCAAATTTAAGGAACTTGTCTATGGAAAGACCCAAAAACTTACTGAACGGTGGCATGGTGATGGCTTCACTATTTAAACATATATCATTTGTATTACATTTAAAATTAAGGATATTTGTTTTGGAAACATTAAATGTCAAAAAATTTGCATCACACCAGTCTTTTATTTTTAACAAATCTGCACGTATATTGGCCTCCATTTGAGAAACATCAGAGTCGTGCCAGAGGATGGTGGTATCGTCGGCAAACAATGTAAATTTGCCAGTTACCTGCAGTTGTGGCAGATCGTTCACATAAATGAGAAAAAGTAAAGGACCAAGTACTGATCCTTGCGGAACACCCACATTTATATTAAGTTCCTTAGAGATACCACCATTAAATTTGACAGCCTGGACACGATTTGATAAGCAGGAACGAAACCACTCAAATGCAGTTCCTCTGAAACCATAGAGCTCCAGTTTCATCAGCAGCACTCTGTGACTCACGCAGTCAAATGCCTTGGACAAGTCACAGAATACCGCTGCTGCAACTTCACCAACATTCAGTCGGTTGTACAGGTGCTCTAGAAAGCTAAAGATAGCATCATTTGTGCTCACAGACTCACGAAAGCTAAACTGCTGAAGACTCAACAGGCCAAACCTATTTAAAAATGAAACCATCCTCACCTTAACGAGCCGTTCCACTATCTTGGCTAAAGTAGGCAATAACGCTATAGGTCTAAAGTTAGAAGGACAGTCGCGATCGCCACCCTTGTATTGTCAGACATAAATGAAAAGTTAATTGACTCGGCCAAGACTTGCAAAGCAACAAGAGGTAAAGCAGAAAATATTTTAAGAGAAAGCCCATCCCAACCTGATGAACTCTTATTCTTAATATTAACCATTAACTGTTTAAGCTCTTCTACACTTGTGGGGGCAAAAAAGAAAGATTCGGCTACTACCACATTGCTGAGATAGCTCCTGGGATCTATTTTTTGTGAGAGATTGGCTGCAAGGTTACTAGCAATATCACAGTAGAAGGAATTGAGGACATTGGAATCTAAGGAAACTTGGAATAACCAAGACATTATTTTTGCCCCTTAGCTCATTTAAAATCTTCCAAGACTCTTTTGCTCTGTTGGAGGAATTATTTATCCTCCTTTGAAAGTAGGTCCACTTAGCCATTTTGATTGAGTTTCTGTAAATCTTGCGGTATCTGTTATAATAATTTAAAAATGTTGTATTGTTCATAGCGTATTTCCTAATGTAAAAAAGAGAGCGCATATTTTTCCCAAATACTCATAAACCCTTAGTATACCAAGGTTTTCTATTTCGTTTCTTAATATTGACAACAGGAAAAGCAGTGTTAAATTTGTTTAATACTATTTGATGAAAGCTATGCAGTGGGTTAACAGTAGTCAATACATTATTCCAACTTGACATATTGCAAAGCAAGGAGAATTTGCGGAAATTAGCTCTAGTATAAAGTCTATCGCGTGCAAACTTATTCTCATTAGCGTTACTATTAAGCTTTACTAATCCCACTGTTGCCTCATGGTCAGACAAACCGGCATTGATTGTTGTACACTGATTTTCGTGTTGGTTAAAATTCGTACAGAAGTAATCTATCAGTGAGGAAGAAAATGCTGAAATCCGGGTTGGCTGATCCACGTTCATCTTAAAATTAAATGAGTTTAACAGACTAAAAAGCATTTGATTTGATCCATTAGATTTGTCTAAAAAATTTACATTAAGATCGCCAGTCAGAATCAACATCGCATTAACCGAAATTTCACTTAAGAGGATCTCCAACCTTTGTAAAAACAAATCTAAATTACCAGATGGAGATCGATATAATCCTAAATTATACAAATTTAACTTACTGCTAAATACAATAGAAAACTCGCACACCTTTTCAATCAATAGATGATCAAATCTGTCAATAGTAATAAATACAAATTTAGTTAAAAAAGCTTTCTCTAACATAATAAGAGTACCACCATGTGAATATTGCTTGCGTGAAAATTTGGAAATTAGTACATAACCAAGGATATCAATAGGCTCGTCAGACCTCAACCAGTGTTAGAAGACCAAAGAATTAACACACTAGGAAAGTTAACGGATTCTAAAAATAGTTCCAATTTGCTAACTTTTGAACGCACAGATTGAACATTAAGAAATTACAGATGAAAGAATTCATAAAATGAATTGTATTGTAATATCTGCTTTTTGAGCACTTATTAAAATCGCATTTAATACAAACAATTACATTAGTTATCCTGCCCATTGATAGCAAGGATTTTATTTGGGAAAAAGATGGCAATGTACAAGAAAAATCAAGACAAACAACATCATTCTTCGTATAGTTAACAATTAACGGAAACACATAATTACATAAGGTTTGGGCTGTAACATTACTAAACACATAATCACAGGTGTTGTATGACGAGCTCAGAATACGTGAAAGAAGAGAAGAGAAACCTCTAGCACTAGAATCACCATAAATTAGTACATTTGATTTTGCCCGTGGGTTGAAATGCTCTTTTGCTAAGCAGTTTGTAGATTTTGATTGAAGATTTGTAGTCGTCAAATCTTTTAAGTTACTTTTAATCTTGGTGGATCATTACTCGTGGGATTAAGACCCATGTGTTTAAGTTATAGTTAGTAGGTATATTGCAGTTAATTTAATTTTGTTGAATATGTGATTATCTTGTTAAACTTTTATAATTGGGTTTTTATATCATATTAATAGTTATTTGTTCTAATTTTTTGGATAACTTTTGAGACTGTCACTTTACTTTTACTTTTTTTCTTTTCATTCTTTTAGGTTTGTTTTGTGTTTTTTTTTCTTTAAACTATATTTTTCATTGTTTTGCAACTGTTTCCTGTTATTGGGCAAGTTGCCTGTTGGAAATAAAGGCTTATTATTATTATTAAGCAATAACACTTAAACAGTAAAGATTATCTTTTGGTAAAAAATTGTAATTGCTGGTATTAATAATAATAATAATAATACTTCTTTATTTGCTCAAATACATCCAACAGCTTAGCATCGTCAAAAGGTATAGACTGTCAAACGCCAATAATACAGTGCACAAAGGGAGACATTATTCTATCAGAGTTTTACCTACATAACATAGCAAATAAAAAAAAAAAAAAGATTAAACAAAATACAATTTTGGTTCGCATCAGAAATGCTCACAAGTATGTATGAAACATTTGTTATACAGGTATGAAAGTATAGTATTCGATAAATTTTGATAGACTAGGTTAAAGACTATTGTAGAATTCATCCAATGAGTATGGACAGATCTCCAAAATCAGGTTTTTCATTACTTGCTTAAATCTATTTAAATGTAGTTGTTTTGTGGTTTCGGGTATTGCATTAAAAAGTTTTATGGCATTAGTCATATAGCCCTTATGGGTCAGACTAAGCCTGTGTTGTGGAAGTAAAAGATTTCCCCCATGTCTGGTGTCATATAAGTGCCTACTATTTACTGTGCTTAATCTAAAAGAGTATGTTCTGGCAAACATCAGACATTGGTGAATGTATAGGCCAGGCATTGTCATGATTTTTAAATTTTTGAATAAAGGTCTACAACTATCTGTTGGTTTTTTGTTTTCTTGAATTCTGAGTGCCGATTTTTGCAACTTAAATGCTCTCTGCCAGTCAGCCGAGTTACCCCAAAATAACAGTCCATATGACAACTTTGATTGAAAAGTAAGTAATTAAAAATTAAAAATTAGTAAAAGTAAGTAATTAAAAATTAGTAACCAGAATTGTAATAAGTACTGTTTTAAATGCATTTCTGCTGACTGCTATGTTTAAAGAAAGATTGTGCGACCAAATATAGAATTTTTGATTTATTATTTAATTTGTAAGCTGTGATCTAGTTATTTTTTTGCTTACTACTTACTGGTGTGAACTTTGCCAAAAGTTGCCCGCCATTGCTTCCTTGGAAATTTGGCTCGCGAAGAGTGAAAACCAATATATGTATATTTTAATAAAACGTTACAAACAAAGGTAAAATAACAATATTCTGTTCCGTTTAAACATAAACAAATATTTCAAAAATTGTTGATTTTTATCCGGCGACGTCTATTAGTGACATTCTAACCTAAGTTTTTATTCCAATATGCCATTGGTCTATATGAGTCACGTGCCAATAAAATGGTTTCAGCAACTTGGACTGTTGGTAAAAAAAAATCAGCCATCAGCTGATCTGTCAAAATGACAGTGACAGTCAAGCCCGCTGTTTTATAAACACAATATTGTCATAACAATTTATAATATACAGAATATGTGTTTCTCTTTTGAAATTGTGCATTTCTGTGGATATTATTAAACCAAATACCTAGTGCAGGTAATTAATATCTTATTTACCATCCGAATTAATACTAATATCTGTGCATTCTTCAGACACATCAAAAATGGCAGAGAAAAATCAGAACGCCTTGGATATTAATGGTCCGAATTTTGATCCAAACCTATACCTGGATAAGGTCTTCAAAGAATGTACCTTGCGGCAAATAATGGATCATGAAAATGAAATAGTCAAAGATACTCAAACTTTACATTCTGACATGCAAACCCTAGTGTATGAAAACTACAATAAATTCATTTCTGCCACAGACACAATTAAAAAGATGAAAAATGATTTTAAGAAGATGGAAGATGAGATGGATCTACTGATGTCTAACATGGAAACTATCACATCATTCTCTGACAAGATTAACTCAAACCTGCAAGAGAGCCGAGATAAGATTTCACATTTGTCTGGAGTTCATTCGTTGTTGCAAAGGTTGCAGTTCCTATTTAAACTTCCTGGCACCCTAAAATCAAGGATGGAGGAGAAAAACTACATACAAGCTACCCAAGACTATTTACATGCCCAAAGAGTATTACAGCAATATGGTGATATGCCAGCATTCCAGGGAATTAAACATGATTGTGAAGCTATTCTATCAGAACTAAAGACCGAATTAAGAAAGCAATTCTGCAATGCAAATGCCTCCACCAAAGAACTGGCAGAATCAGTTGATTTGCTTTTACAATTGGAAGAACCACCCACTGAATTATGTATGGAATTTTTGTCCTGTGCAGAAAAGAGACTTAGTGAACAACTTGTCATGTTAAAAGACCAAAGTGAGCAAAGAGATATTACTGAATTTATTGACCTGGGGTCTTCAGGATTCCTAAGTGACATTTGCTTAATAGTAGCTTCCTTCCATGATATGTTTATCAATAGGGTTAATACAGAAAATTTGGATAGCAGTGAGATTTTTGAAAACTTTGCTGCTGTGGAACTCGAGTCTTTTGTCAAAGAAAATATGAAAAAATACTTTACTCTGGTACAGACAAAAGTAGATTCAGAGCAGGAAATTGTTGATACACCTACATTAGTCAGAGCCCTTGACCATTTCTATCTAAGAATTGATGGTAACAGATTTTCAAAAGATGTAAATTTTACGGAAATGGCTACAGAAATCATTAATCGAGCTGCTAGAAAACAATGTAAGGCTCATTTACAAGTATTAAAACTAGGTTTTTCTGATACACTTACTAAAGTAAAACAGGCTTTGGCTACTCCAAAACTGATAAGCCAAGAGGACACTTCAATGAATTTAAGTGAGCTGCTGAATTCAATGATAACAACTGTAGTCGAAAAAACTAAGGGTGTCTTACAGGATTTGGTATCTTTTATTGGCCCTGAAGTAACATTTGCTAGAAAGTCTGACTTTAGAGAAAGTTTGTGCCTAGATAATGTCAGGGAGGGCCTTATTGTGTGCTTTTTGCACCACTTGACTGCTTCTGTAAGAAACATAACTGCAGAGGGAGGACCTAATTCAAAAATGCCTCCAACACTGGTTCTACTACTTTCTAGATTTTGCTTGGATTTTAAAAATAGCAGTGTGCACTTTCTACTCTCCAAAACTGATGAAATTTTCTCTGTTACACCAAAGAGGAATAGCAGTGCACTGACAAATGAAACTGAAATCTGCAAAGCTATGCAAGAATCAGCTCAGTTTTTGCTAAACTACTATGTACAGCTTCAGGGCCATAACTGTTCTCAAATGTTAAGAAAAAGTGTAGAGACTAGGGATTGGCTACATACCATTGAGCCTAGAACAGTTAGAGCTGTAATGAAGAGGGTGGTAGAAGATATATCTGCAATAGATGCCTCTGTAGCTCTGCTCTATGAAGATCAGGGCACTGCAACAGGCAACAGTAGTGATTCAAGCAGAAAGACACATAGCATTTCTGTGTCTAGAGCACAGTACAAATCGAATTGGTCAAGCTATACCCCCAGCCACTTAGATTCAACCCTAGTCTCCAATATGCATAAATTATTTAGTGAAAGAATAGAGATTTTTTCACCAGTTGAGTTTTCAAAAGTGTCTATTCTAACAGGCATCATCAAAATAAGCTTAAAGACATTCATGGAATGTGTCCGATTGAAAACTTTTAGTAAATATGGGCTTCAACAGATTCAAGTTGATACACATTACCTGCAGCTGTATTTGTGGAGGTTTGTTGCAGACGAAAATCTAGTTCACTTTCTGCTAGATGAAATCTTAGGTTCCACAGTTCACAGATGTTTAGAACCAGTTTTAATGGAACCAAGTGTTGTTGATATCATATGTGAAAGAGGTTGAATTAACAATTATTATTGTGGTAAATGTAAGCTATTTATTTCAAATATTATTATATTAAGTTTTATCCACTTGCTTTTTTCAAACCCGGTATTTTCTCTTATTGTGTCTGAAATAATAATAATAATAATAATATCCTTTATTTGCCAACAAAATCGTATACAGGACGACAAAGCAACGTCATACAAAGGAGGATCTAGCTCCCATAGGGTACATTAATTTTTCTTATCTAGAATTCATAGAGGCAATATACTTATATAAACAAAATAACAAAATTTAAAATAAATATTCTAAATATCTAACACAAGTTAAAATTATTATCCAAAAGTAAAATTATAAAAACATTTAATCTGCAACCAGTGGTAAACAGCTTTTTTAAATTGGACTGTAGATTCTGTAGATTCAATACTTCTAATATCAGCAGGTAGCATTCTATAAGCCGTGATGGCCATATAATGAGAACCTCTTTCATAGTAAGCTGAATTATGCAATAGAATGCGGAGATCGCTTCTATGTCGTGTAATCATAGTCACATCCTCAGCGTACATTGCCCTATTCTCAACAAACAAATGATTGTGTCTTTTACAAATAACACCAAGGAAGAAAAGTATAAGGAGGGAAGGGTGAGTATTTTTAGTTTGCAGAAGTAAGGTCTACAGGAAGTTCTGTAGGTCATGCCCAATAAACAACGAATGATACGGTTTTGCATTCTAAATATATCTAGAGCTCCTCTTGCAGATCCCCAGAAACAGATACCATATTGTAAGATCGACTGTACCTGTCCGAAATAAAATAGGTGAAGAGATACCTCAGACACTACATCCCTTAATCTTTTAATCAATCCGCACAAGCTAGCTAATCTGGAATAAAGGTTTTTAATATGTTTCTCCCAATTTAAATTGGGGTCAATGTGTATTCCTAAGAATTTAATACTATTGGCTACAGGGATTGACTGCCCACCAGACCACACAAGTAGAGATTCTGAGACAATATTGGCCTTCGAAAAATTAATCAACCCTGTTTTACCAGAGTTTAAAGACAACTTACTGTCCAGACACCAGGTCCACATGCGCTCCACTGCAGATGAGCAGCCCCGTGAAAGATCTGCCACTGTCTTTCTGGCAACTATAACTGATGTGTCGTCGGCGAATTGACAAATCATATCAGAAGGGAACAGCTCAGGCAAGCCATTGACATATAATAGGAAGAGCACAGGTCCCAAGATTGAGCCCTGAGGCACACCTCTTCCTATAATTTGGGGGCGGGAAAACGTTGGTGAGCCAAAATGTGTCACACAAACTATTTGTTCTCTTTGCTCTAGATATGAACTGAGTAATTTAGATGCTGCACCCCTGATGCCATACCGTTCCAGGATGTCCAGCAGTAAAGAATGGTCAACCGTGTCAAACGCCTTAGACAAATCGAAATACAGTCCAGCTACACTGGCCTTTCTCTCAAGATTCTCCATAATATATTGTATTGCACTATAAATGGCCATTTCCGTCGATCTTTTGGGAACGAATCCGTATTGGTGTTTATTTATTATTTGATGTTGAGTTAAATAATTCATAACTATTTGATAGATAACCCTTTCAAATACCTTCGATATGGATGGTAATACGGATACTGGCCGATAGTTGGCAATATTCGTTTTTTCTCCCTTCTTAAAAACAGGCACTACTTTTGCCCGCTTAAGAGCAGAAGGAAATAAAGTAGTTTTACTACATTCGATTCATCATGCCTGACAGCTTGCACTTTGAAGATGTTTATATTCTTTATATAAATAATATATTTATAGGCAATACTACTGTACTAACAACTTTATTATCATCTTCATAGACTATCATCTTAACAAAATTGAAGTAACACTGTTGAGACCACTTATAATGCAGATAGGGACATTTCAACTGTTATCTTTACATTTAGTTATTAACATCACAAATTCACACAATAAAATATACGTATTTAAACTAGCTTAGAAGTGATGTTTCACTACTACTTTCTTGCTCTTCAAAATAGGCTTTCCTCTGAACCAAAGGCAAGTGTTTAGTCCTTATTAAAAAATTCTCATTGCCCAGCACTGTGTATTTTGCTTCTCCTTCCTTTCCCATTAATACTCTTAAAGCCTTATTTCTCTCCAAAATTTGAGTATAAAATTGTTTTCCACCTTCTGCAAAAATAGGGCTTAACTCTTTCAGCTCTTTGTCAATTTTTTCTTCATAGATATGCTGAGTCAGATCCTTCAACATCACATAGTTTGCAGTATTTACAAAAGCAATAAGACAATATCCCAAAATTCTCAGGCTCCTTGGCTTAGAATAGAGGTTTAGTCTTTGATTTAGGGTCACACTGCCTGCATATGTTAGAAATACTGATGCAGTAGCATAAAATGTGTCAAAAAATAATTTATAGCTGTCTCTCATTTTTATTTCCTTTGCTATGGCATATAATTGACCATTCTCTGGCACTATTAAGGCATTTAAAAGTCTTTTGCCTGCATCTGACTCCCAAATGACTGATTGTTCATTTAGCTGAAAAAAAATAAAAATATTTTAAATAAAGCCAACAAAAGCTTTATTTACAGCTTTTAATAGGCCAATAAAAGCTTTATTTCAGCAATCATTTTCAGAAGCTATAAGGAAAGCCAAATTAATAGAAATAACAAATCTATTATCACTGCTCTATTATTTATGATTTGTTTTGTAAACTTAGGAGTTCCCTAATAGAAATAAAGAATTAACAATTAATTTAAAAAAATTCTAAGTATATAATTGAGGTACTATTTTAGGGGCAAAATTATTGTAAATTGCTCTTTTAATAACCTGTAATCTATGAAAGCAAAGCTAAAAACTTAAAATAATTTTAGGCTGGTTAGTATTTACCTTTATTTTTGATTTATCAATATTTTCAACATTATCATATGTGAAATTTACTGGTAATCCAATGTGGATCCCAAAACGTCCAAGTGTTCCAGCACTAAACATATCAAATCCACATGCCATAAATGGTATGAATCTCATTTTATTATCCTTATCAATCTAAAACATAATACTACATATTTAGGTGTGCTAAATTCAGGAATAGTTTCTCTTATACCTTCAGTAAATCTAAAACCCTTTGAAACCTCTGGTTGAGCTTGTCAGGAACAGGCACTGCAAAGCCTTTACTAAAATTCTAAAAAAGTTAGAAATAATGTTCTAATAATAGGAATTTTCTCTTACTTGTAGAGTCTCACAAAATCTACGTAATACGGTACACCTCCTATATGGGGCAGTACGTTCCCTAGGAGTGTGCCACAGGTCGCAAAACTGGCCAAGTAAAAGCTTACTTGTCGGCCACTATTTGATGTGGTCCAATTATTGCGGACTGCTACTTTTGATCGAATATGAGACATATTGCTTTAACTTTTAAAGAAACTTGCTTTTTTCCGTTTTATGTACATAGGTTATGTCACAGAACACAAATATAGGTTATGTGATAATAATCATAGATAATAATTTGACGGTTACGTGACAACCTAAAGGTGGGTATTGACTTGCGCAACAAAACACTCTGGTGTACGGCCAGACTGAATTGCGGGCGCGCGTGAAGCGGGCGATAACGATAAGCGAGCGAGCGATTTTTTCAAAAGCTAATGCACAGATGCAAATAGCCACACCGACGCTTAGCGGGCGGGCGAAAATTGAGCGTGCAGCGTGCGATAAAAGAGTAATTAAACTTGTTTGAAATTCTAGCGAGCGTGTTTGGATTTTTGGATAGTTTGCTGCTGTGTTTCTCGTAAAACAGATGTAAATAAAAAGAAATAAAATGTGTAGCAGTAATAAACATGAACAGAGGGAGCTCCTGATATCTAAAGTTCATACCAGAAGACCTTTGTGGCAAGATAGTCACCCTTTATATAAAAGTAAAAATGCTGTTGATAAATTATAGCAAGAAGTGGCCGAAGCATGTAATTGTAATGGTAAGGAAACACTTTTTTTGAACACAGGTCTTTTTAATCTAGCTTATCAATATATAATTATTTAATTACATACACAATCACATAATTATTTAATACATAGTAGATGTGTAATTAAGTTGGCAAGTGGAATAAGTAGTCAGCAAGTTGTTCTCGAATTTCAATTGCTCTTGAACTCCCTCGATTATTCCCTCTTCCATTAAAGGCAGGTTGATTATTTTCCTGATATTGCTCCGATATGTGACGATAGTGGAGATCACTGTCGCCATCTTTGTCTCTTACTGAATTATGCAGGATGCAAGCACACTTAATAAGTATGCAAGCTTTGTCAGGCAGTGTTTCTATGTCTTTATTTAAAAAACGCCATTTGGCACCCAGTATTCCAAAAGCACACTCGATACATTTTCTAGCAGTGGAGAGGCATTTGTTAAAGTATTCTTTTTTGGGATCAAGTTCGCGTTTCGGATAAGGCCTCATTAAATATGATTTTAGAGGGTACGCTTCATCACCTATTAAAAAATGTGGCAATTCTATATTTGTGTTCGGTAAATTAGTAGGACGAGGGACATTAAACAAATTACTTTCTAACAAATTGAATATCGTTGATCCTGCAAATGTTCCACCGTCACTCTGTTTACCACGGCCTCCAACTTCAATGGTTAAAATTTTTTTGTCCGCATCTGCTACAGCTTGTAGCACGACAAAGAAATAGTGTAGATAATTAAAATATTGAGATCCAGAATTTGGTGGGCATCTTATTTGACAGCGTTTTCCATCTATCTAGAAATTTCCATCGATTAAAGTAGTCAGCTATAACTTTCTTTAAACAATTCTCAGTTGGAATTGGCATAAATTCTTCCACTAGTTCTTCCCAAATAATTTGGCAGGTTTTGGAAACTATGTTGCTTACTGTAGATTCTCCCATTCGAAAAGCAAATGCTAACGATCTGAATGATAAACCCGTTGCCAAATATCTAAAAAAATCTATAAATAAGTATATATATCACCAAAAGTTTTGTAAATATAAAAATCATAAATTAGCTATAAGAGTGTATTAAATTATATTTTCTTTTTAGTGACGGATGCCAAAAACAGGTGGAAAAATTTTAAAGATCAGTTCAGAAAGGAGGTGAACAAAATACCCATTGCCAGATCGGGAGCCAGTGCACCACCTGTAAGACCAAAGTGGCAGTATTTTGAACAAATATATTTTTTAAAAGATTTTGTTACTCCTTCCCCTACACAGGGGAATTTGTTTTCTTACAATGAAGATTCAAATGAAACCTAAGAACTTCATTCCGTTGAAAATAATGAAGCCAGCGATCTACATCCACAACCTTCTTCACCTTCATCAATGTCACTACGAACACCATGTAGAAGCAGCTCAATTTCTCAAGTACGTAAAAGGACCAAAAAAGACATCCAAGAAGAATTTTTAAGTTTAGAAACCAAAAAAATTGAAATGTGGCAAAACGAAGCGAAAGACAATGATAACGCCGATTTACTGTTCTTTAAAAGTCTATTGCCCCATATGACTGATTTCACAGAATTTGAAAAACTAGAAATTGAAAAAAAGCTGAGAACAGCAGCAGCAGATTTTACAACTTCCGCTTTTGAAAACTGGTAACTTGGAAAACCAAGCAGGCTGCAGTAACGACCCAGGTTTATGTTTAACGTATAATATTATATAATGTAGTTTTTGTTAGAAAATTTGGTTAATTAGCCTGTTATAATAAAATTAAATAAAAACTTATTTCTATAACTAGCATTTCATTATTATATATAAAAAGAATATATTCTTACCTTAATGTTACTACCAGTCTTTCTTCTGCTGATATAGGAGATCGATAATTTGTCGTAATTTTCGTAAGCTTCCTATTAACCTTACTTAATAAAAAATCATATGTGCTTATGGACATTCTTAAGTATTCAAAGTTTTTGTCCGGGTATTCTCTTAATTCGACGTATAGGTGGTGAAATTCTCCAAAATTTTTTCTACTTTTATTAATAGGATGTATTACATATCTACGAGACTTCTCCAAAAATAATTTCCACTTCATATAGGGGTTACTGTCTATTAAAATATTTCTTTTTAGTTTTGATAAGGGCGCCATGTTTACTGGCGACAGAACACCACTAATCTGCGATTTTCTATTTTTAGTATGGCCAATAAATCGCCTTGCAAAAAATCGCTCGCTCGCTTATCGCCCGCTTCACGCCCGCCCGTAATTCAGTCTGGCCGTACACTGAACAAAACAAACAAGCCGTGCGCGATGTCACAAATTTTTGTAGTGAGTACGTTGCGCCGAATAGAGTTGTTGACCATGCTTTTTACTTTGATTTGAATTATTCTGTTAATAACTTAAATTTTATTATGATTTTTATTTGAAGTAATTAATTATGATTGATTGTCCGACCTTCTACCACTGTAATAGGAACTCTTTGTAATTAAAAATTATTTTATACTTTTTAGTTTGATTAGCAATAAAAGCGTGTTCTTTAGTCTTTTTAAACTATTATCCATTTAATTCATATTCGTTTATTCAGTTTATTGCATTTTAATCAATCAAACTTTATGAATTAAAATATTTTGATCCCGATAAATTCCTTATTTACTTACCAATAATTTCAAAATTTGTGTTCTGATTATTTTGTTGTAATTATTAATAAGAAGCCTTTGTAAATCCGGTTTATCATATTACATCTTATATAAATATTAATTAAAGTAACGTTCGTTTAAGAGACTTATTAGTACCCATGCATGTGTAAGGAATAAACAAGGTGGAATGCAACTACCCTAAAGACATTTTGGTCTCCGTTGTCCAAGAGTTTCCTCCGTTCCAGAGCAGCTTGCCCAAGCAAGTTCGAAAGAGTAAGTTGTAGACTCCAAAAAAACAGTAAGAGTAAAGCGCCCCTCACACGCTCAGTATTACTGACAGTATTTCAAAATACAAAAGATCGTGTGAGGGCAAATACTGTCAGTCGTGAATGAATGACTGATGTGATTTTCAGGATCCTGAAAATCACGTCAGTCATTGGGGGCGGAGCTAAAAGATTGATGAAAATATTGACCGTGTGAGGGCGAGACTGTCAAGCAATCCAACAGTCGTCAGTCTGAATTGCATCGTGCACTGTGTAGAGAAAGAGGCAGAGATAAGTTAAGTACCGTACACAATGGAAGAAACTCAGGAAACGACTGTTCTGAGCTCGATAGCTTCACCTGATTAGTGTGAAGCAGGAAAAAAATATATTTTAACGCAATTTATAGACCTATATAGGTCTATGCTCGAATTATGGAATTCAAGTTTATCTGAATAATATGACAGAGATAAGAAAAGAAGAGGATATGAAGCCTCTGCTTAAATTTTTTGTGCAGTACAAACCGAATGCAATTGACTCTTCGTTATTGACCAATAACGAAGAGTCAATAACGATACACGATGGTATAAACTTATTTTATTTTTATGTTAGTGTGAGTCAGTGTGCAGTTTTTTGTATTTATATATTATTATAGGTCTGATGATGCCCTAATGCGGCGAAACGCGTAACCTTTAAATAGACGCTTGATTATGAGACTTGAACTTTGAGTTTACTTACTCCTCCCCTTTATTCATATACTTAAGTCTCTTTGGGAATGATGGATGATTATTTTGAATTAACTGGAAAGTTAAACAGTTATCATTGAAGATTAACAATTTAGAAAAATAGAATACAGAATACGCTCTGCTCTCCATGGCACTGAATTTATCGGAGAATTTATTATTATTTTTGAATTTGCCTGCTTATAATGCTTGAGTCTGTGCATTTTCGCTTTGTCTTCAACATTTTTTGATCTCCCAAAATCATAAACAAAGCTAATATTAAATAAAGTCTTCCGGAATATTCTAATCATTTCCCTAATGCCGAATTTGCAAAAATTCCTCCACGTTATCTTAACCATCGCCGCAATACTAATAAGTTGACAATCAATCGTCACAAAATTTATATGACTTACAATCTACAATAACAATAAAAATTAACACATTTCTTCGCAGTTTATTATAAGTACTTTATTTATTAGTATTTCAGTTAATATTTGTTTGATATTAAATACTTTTATATAAAAAATATTGGCTTACCTTAAACATACTATAAGTAGTATAGTAATTTTTCTCGCGGAGAAATCGTGAAAATCATTTAAAATATTCCGAAATCTATTTGGTATCTATTGGTGCAATAAATTTTCTTCATCCTCCATTAAGTGATGGTAGAAAGTGTGGTATTTACTTTCGGTTTTCTAATAATCAAAATTGAATGAACCCACAATCTTCTTCTCGATATTTTCTTTTTTCTTATTTTGATTTTTCTTATTAAGCAAGATAACCTTAATGGCTAATAAAAATCTTCAAAATTAAAATTGAGTGCTACTATCACGAACTTATAAATTATAAATACAGTGCATTTTTTTTATCTCGGGTCATAGGGTTTTACGTGTAATATTTTCAACCCCATGTTAGAACCTGTTCTATTTAATCGATAGGATTGAAACTTGGAACAAGTGAAGTTTAAGTTAACAGACTTTAAAAAATCCCATTATTTTGCAAAAAAATTTGCGAGAAACCTATTTAAAATACGTTTTTCTGATAAGTACAAATATCTGACAGTGACACAAAATAATTTTTAAATTGCTCCATTGAATTGTTCAAAAACTCTTTAAAATGTCGATTTACACTACGGAGGAACGTATTGAGATGGTTTCAAACTACATTAGAGGAATGTCGGCGCAAGAAGTGGTAGATAATTTTGCCGTGTCTTATCCTAACCGTCCCGTGCCGTCTAGATCAACTGTACAACGGTTTCATGAAAAATTTATTACGATTGGATGCATCGCCAGTTCTCACTTAAAACGAAAAAGAACCAAAACTGTAGTAGACGACGAATTTAAAATGGAGGTATGCTTGGCCGTTGAAGAAAATCCAACAAATAGTCTTACTCAGTTTGCTGAAGTTACCGGAAAAAGTAGGAGTAGTTGCTATAAGGCAATTAGAAAAGAAAAATACAAATCTTTTAAAGTTAGAAATGTTCAAGAACATGCAGTTTTGTGAACAGTGGATGGAACGAATTAACAACGACCCCACAATTACAAACAAAATACTATTTTCAGACGAAAGTACTTTCTGTACAAATGGTACAGTCAACAAACAAAATACTCGAATATGGGCGCGAGAAAATCCTCACGTCATCCAGGAAACGCATACCCAAACAAGACAGAAACTTAACGTGTGGGCAGGAATTCTTGGAGATCGAATAATTGGACCATTTTTCATAGAGGGTAGCCTGAATACTGCAAAATATTTAGAAATATTTAGAATTACTTCAGGCGCAGGTCATTCCCGCATTAGGAAACGCTGTTCAAAATGGCAGGATAATTTTTCAACATGATGGAGCCCCCGCTCATAGTGCAGCGACTGTTACCAAGTTTTTGAATGCCACGTTCCCAGGACGCTGGATTGGACGTTTTGGGCCATCTAAATGGCCGGCGCGAAGCCCCGATCTTTCGCCTTTAGATAACTTTTATTGGGGCAATCTATCATCGAAAGTGTTTGATATTGTTAGAGGCAGACCCAACAATATCGAAGAACTTCGTAATAGAATTATCGAGGCTTCGCGTATCATTACTCCCCGGCAGCTCCTAAATGTTAAAAGACATTTCTACAACTGTCTGGGCTTTTGTTTGGCTTAATTTGGAGGTCACTTTGAACAATTTATTTGTTTATTGTTGATTTTTGAGATTTTGAGGAAATTATTTTGTGTCACTCTCAGATATTTGTCTACCTGCTTTGAAGTGTAAAGGTAATGAAGGTTACGAGGTGCAGAAAAAGCAAACTTTTTCATCAGAACAACGTATTTTAAATAGGTTTCTCGCAAATTTGTTTGCAAAATAATGGGATTTTTTAAAGTCTGTTAACTTAAACTTCACTTGTTCCAAGTTTCAATCCTATCGATTAAATAGAACAGGTTCTGACATGGGGTTGAAAATATTACACGTAAAACCCTATGACCCGAGATAAAAAGAATGCACTGTATACCTGGACTGCCGGTTTTTCATTGAAAAGTAAATGACCACTACTAGTGAGCCGCCATTTTGCGTGATTGTATCCTTTCGATGTTGGTCACTCTGACAAATTTTAGTTGTGCCAACTGTAGGAAAACAAAACAATTAAAGTTTTTGAGAGGTATGTTTATAAAAATACAAAATAGAAAGTTACATATAGGTTAGAATTTAAGATAGTTGCGTTAGATCTTAGTTATTTTTCTGGTACTTCTTTAAGAATTTCGTTAAAATTTATGAAAGAAAGTAATCCTCACCTAAAATGAGACAAAGTTTTAATCAACTTGGAATAGATGCATGCACTTTAAAAACAATTGTTTTATTATTCTGATAATCTTGAATCTTATAAATCCTAATACCATGAAAATGATGATATTCATTTAAGTTTTTACTTGTATTTACTTAACAAATTCAGTTAAAAATTCTTTTATTTTCTTTCTATTTTTACTATTGCGAGTTTTACTTTCCTTCCATGTACAGGGGTTCCATATTAATAGGTACAACCACAGAACACAAATATATAGGTACAACCATCTATAAAAATCAAAATATAGATGATTTTATGAGGGTTTGTAATTAGCAAGGGTTTATATAGTAAAAATATATTATTCTGTCAACAACTCTATATATTATTCTATCATAGACAACACAGACAGACAATTCACAATAATTCGGTTTTAACAAACTGAACCAAATACCTTTAAATAATAAAGATGGTGATACGTTATTCACGTGTATTAAATAAGGAGAAAGCCGGAAAGCCTGTTCCAGACGATATACCCAAGTGTCGTCTACAAAACGCCAAAAACGGCAAAAACTATGCAATCCGATACCCTCACACGTCAAACGCCAGCGTCGTCAACTTCATTACCGTTACTTAATATATTTTTTGTTGGCAACACTGAAAATGTTCAGAGTGACCAACATCAAAAGGACACAACCACTATAAAAATGGCGGCTCTCAGGCAGTTGTCATTGTTGGGTATCGTGGCCATATGCATTAGCAGTCAGGTATAATTTATTAAAGAGTTTAAGTGCAGCAAATCCTACGTGCGAAGGATCCCGCGCCTGCGCATTTCATTCATTTTCACGTTTCGCTTGAAATTTGGGCTACGGGTGTACGTTATTCTGCGTTGCTCCACGGGACTAATTCACGTACGTATACGCGGAATGTCCCGAGCATCCACGATTCGACGCGATTCCACTCGATTCCAGTGCGGATTAGGTTTTAGGTTATGTTATGATGGGGATCATCCTAGTGATGTGCAACGATTACTTTTATAAGTATCGAGTAGATACTGATACTTTGATTTGAAGTATCAGATACTTTGTATTCGTTACAAAGTAATCATTACTTGTATACTTCTTAGTTGTTAGTAAATATACGGACGAATATTAAGATTTTTTTATGAATACCTATATTAAATTTAGGGCTTGCTCTGGCGTTTGTTATATTTTTTTGAGTATAATAGAGGGTTATCAAGTTTCAGTAAGATATTACAAAATGCACATTACCCAAAACAAAACACAGTCATGCAAGTATAAAATGGGGTTAATTATAAGACTTTTATAATGGTATTAAAATATTTATCGAAATAAAAATTAAAATAAACTAGAAAAACATTTGTATCAAAATAATATATTAAATGTAATAATTGCAAACAACACAAAACAAAATAATTAAGAATATCTAATTCTAATGGGTATATATATAGGAAAATATATAGTAAAAAATTTGGAAAATTAATTTAGAGAAGTTGTGAATTGCCGTTTAACAACATCACCTTTTCTACATTTTTTGGTTTAATTCTGCTCCTGCGATCTGATACTAATTGGCCCGCCTTAGAAAATACCCGTTCACTTGGAACAGAAGTTGCCGTTACGCCTAAGTATTTTCGTGCCAACTCTGCTAAATTTGGATACACTGCTTCCCTTGTTTTCCACCATTTTAACGGGTCATCATTCCTTTTAATGTTTTGCTCTTCGGTATACTGCTTATCTTCAATAATTGAAGTAGCTACCGTAGATATATTTTTCGATATTTTCGCATCGAAACATTTCCAGATTGACTCCTCTTCTACAGTATCCTCTTCATCTATTGACATATTTTGCACGTCCGTAGCTTCATTACTTTTTTTGATAAGCATTGATATTTCAGAAACTAAAAGTTCTCTCACTTGAACTACTGCATTATCGTCACTGAAACCTTTTTTTTTAAAACGGGGATCCAAATAGGTTGCTTTTGCAAGTATAGTGTTGTATTCCATTCGATTAAATCTCGTTTTTAAGCCTTGTATTAAATTGTTTTTTAAATCTAAGGCAGCGTTATCATCTGTTTGGATTCCGCCCAAAAATTGTTTTAAGCTTTCAATTAAGGGTATTATTTTAGAAACACTTATACTTCTTTCGGCACTAAGTTCTCTTGTCACCTCCTCAAAAGGTTTTAAAAGAGCACAAAATTGTTTTAAGAGCGACCATTCATCCACAGTTAATGCCTCCACCGGATTATGTAAAATGCCAATAGCTGCTTCAAGTGGTATCTGAATTTCACAAATCCTTTTAAACATAAAATAAGTTGAATTCCAACGAGTTACAATATCATTAATTAATTTTAGATTTTTACTTATCATCTGCATTTGAAGTTCATTAAGTTTTCCTGCTGCTGTGGTACTGCGATGAAAATATTCTACAATTTTTTTAACTTTGTTTTGCAATGGCTGTAGCTGTTTTAGGGCATCTTGAACAACAAGGTTTAAAGTATGAGCCAGGCATGGTAGATTTGGCCAACCAGCTAACCTTATTGCAGCTGTAATATTTCTTGCATTGTCAGTTACAACAGCTTCAATTTTACTGCAAATGTTCCATTCATTTAGAATATGTAATAGCTTGTTTCTGATATTTTCAGCCGTATGATTTTCTTCAAAATGAAAACAACCCAACAACAATGACTTTGGTGTCCACTCTTTATTTACATAATGGGCAGTTACCGCCATATAGTTTTCAACAGAACGTGACGTCCAAGTATCAGTAGTAAGCGTGATAAACTCTGCTTCATTTAATAAAGATTTTACTTTTAAAACAACGTCATCATATTTTTGGCTTAGTAAATCTCGACTAAAAGTTGTTCTTGATGGTAGTTGATAAGAGGGATCAAGAGCAGCTACTAGAGATTTAAATCCATTATCTCCGACGACAGAAAATGGTTGCAAGTCTTGCAAAATCATGTTTAAGACCATTCCATTTAAAAATTTTCTTCTAGAAACGGATGCTGGGCGTACAGAAAGAGTAGATATTTTGGCTTGGGAATAAACCTTGCGTGCAGGAACTTTTCCAGCAAATTGAGGTTTTAAGGCATTTGTATTATTATTATCGCCAACCTGTGCAATATCTAAACTAGTTAAACATCCTGCTCGATCAGATTCAACATTAGGAACATTGGCCAGTTTATTGCTTTCAATACTTTTATCTTCGTGAAGCACTGAGAAATGTTTTGCTTTTAAATGTTTTTGTAAATTTGACGTGGCTCCGCCTTTATAAGATAACACACTCTTACAAATATCACACTTAGCTTTTTCACTGCTGACCACAGTAAAATGCAACCAAACTTTACTCTTTTTTTTATCAGACATCACGCAAATTCAAAACAACGTAAAACTAAACTTTTAATAAAACTTGACGCCACGGTAACTTACTTAAAACTGAGCCACTTCTTTGAGTTCCCTATAAGTTTTTAACCTGTCTACCTTATAATAAATTTTAAAATTAAATAAGTAGGTAGTAAAATAACGCCTTCTTAGGAAATAAACAAAATTATTTAAAAAAAAAACAACCATAATTCCTTTTCCCTGTAATATCTATAATAATTTATGACTATGACCGCCGTCTAGACCGAAAACTAGTTTCCAAAAGTTGCCATATCGGCGCTGTAAGTCAGATCAAAAACCCTTTTTTTCTCTATTTTTCTTTTTTCAGGATCAGAATGAGAGCCGATCGTGCAGCAGCGAATGTTACAACGCCTTATTCCCCTTGAAAATTAATTTAAATTCTCTTGAAAACGTCAAACTGACTAAGTAAAAATAAAAACAACGCGCAGAGCAGACAACCAGAGCGAGGCACACAGTCCGCACACTTCTGACCGACCGCGCCGAGGTTGCTACTCGGCGAACCCTGTTATCGTTTAATTTTCCGTAGGCGTTACCTCATTTGGGAAGCGCGGAGATCAACCTCCTTATATCCAGTCTCCTGGAACTGGACCATAAAAAATGCAAGACCGAAAATTTAGATGTCAACTGATTTTACCGGACGGAGATTGGATCGAGGGCGGACTGTGACAGCATCATAGTGTGAATTCAGCTTTAAAATCATACGTAAGTATTAATATTTCACCGTACCGGTTACGTTTATTATCCAAACCATAGAGAAAGTAAAATAAAATACCTATTTTACTTTCTCTATAATCTTAACCACATCAAAATTCCATAGGGTATACAGCTACAATAAGTACATATAATTTAAATCTTACATCCTCGTACGAGTTTTAAAAGTACACGAGACACTCCCACAAATGTTTTCATATAAATAGGAGCAAAAGTTTTTGTTTGAACTTTTTCGTAAAAGTTTATCAATATAAACTCGCTTTCGACTAGTGGTTTTACGCACAAAACAGATGCCTTCTAAAAAGAAGAAATACAACGCGCGCTTTCCAGCGGTATGTATCAAATCTTTAACATTGAAATTAAGGGTATTTCTGGTATTCATAAAATCTGTTTTAGGGGCGAATCAAAAAAATCATGCAAACAGACGAGGAAGTGGGAAAAGTAGCTCAGGCCGTACCTGTTATTATCTATATCCTTTTTAAAAAATATACTTCATAACTGGTTACACTTTAATATAAGTATGGTTATGTTTACACTGAAACTAACTTTAAAGGCTGAATAAAGAAAAGGCTTAATATGATCATTATTTTGTACATATTATATAATTTAAATTATAATTAATTACATGTATCAGCAATATCTTGTAACAACCAAAATAACCATTTTCCTTAACACAGCTTACCTAAAGCATTGGAAATGTTCATTGAATCCCTCCTAAAGAAATCCATGCATGTAACATTAAGTAGAAATGCCAAGACATTGACTCCGTCCCATATGAAGCAATGCATTCTATCAGAAAATAGATTTGATTTCTTAAAGGGTAGGTATTATGGCTTATAGTAAGACATACTTTAATACAAAACTGGTCTTCTAGATTTAGTTAAAAATATCCCAGATGCTAGTATACAAGAAGACAATGAGAACAATGCATTAGCAGAGTCAAATTTGAACTTTGGAATCATTCCAGATGAGCCAGGCACCCTAGTTGAGGCCAAGCCTCCACCTTCAAAAGAACGAAGAAAAAGTGATGCACCTTGTAAGTTAACTTAACTTTTTTTTTTTCAAAGTCAAAGTATACTTTATTTGTTAAGTTCACAAACTTGTGCTAAAAGCTTCCTAATCCTAGAATTTATAATACTAGTATTTATTTGGTTATACAGGATACAGGACAAAAACAGAATACAGAATCGATTTTGATTGTACATAGAAGCATATTTTATATAATCAAAGAAAAAACCAAAAAAGAAGAAAAGAAAAGGCGAGAACCAACATAAAACAAGAATAATAAAAAAATAAATAAATAAATCTGATCAACAGATATATAATTAATTTTAAATATTAAAATGAGTTGTTAAAATACTCTTCAATGCTATAGTAAGCTTTTGGTAAGATTAATTTTTTTAGTTCTCTCCTAAACTTTTTAACGCCTGTAACAGTCCTAATCGAAAAAAAAACATGATTAAATATTTTAAGACTAATAAATATAAGAGAGTTTCTCGTAAGTGAGGAGGTGGGGATTGGAAGAGATAGGTTGCCCACTTGACAAGTATTATAACTGGTGCAGGATGGTGGACTTACGGACTTATGTATAAGTGTTGCAGTTTTCAATATAAAGAGTGAGAAAACTGTTAAAATTCTGTCAGCTACAAAAAGAGGTTTACAAGAGACTCTCAGACCAAAACTACACAGATATCTTAATGCTTTTTTCTGAATAGTAAAAATTATGTTAAGGAGTCCCTTGGAGCATAAACCCCAAAATGGCAACCCATAACGGATATGAGAGTCTTTTAAGGCAAAATAAACTGAACGAGCAAACAACCCCCCAACTATAGAAGCATCTCAAGGCAATCTGCTGTTCCCAAGATCTTGGATGATATTATTTGTGTTCAGCTTAGGTGGGCGTGCAAGGGGGTGTTTGATGTGAAGCAGCATGGGTTCATTAGTGGTAGATCTACCTCTACTAATCTTATTTTATATGAGGTTGCCTTGCTGGAGGCCTTCGAGAATGGTTATCAAGTGGATTCAATTTATACTGACTTCTCAAAGGCCTTTGACAGGGTCAATTATGAGTTATTACTAGCAAAACTTAGTTCCCTTGGTTTTAGTGAAAGATCCCTAAGGTGGTTTAGAAGCATGCTGCTGGGTCGTGAGCAGCGTGTTAGGATTAGAGATTCTGAATCTGGAAGTATCTTGGTGACTTCTGGAGTTCCTCAAGGGGGACACTGTTCCCCATTGCTTTTTGATTTATTTCTGATTGACCTTGTAACGTGTTTAACTGACTCTGATTACTTAGCCTATGCAGATGATTTGAAACTTTTCCGTGTTATTAAGTCACAGCGAGACTCTGATATCTTACAACAAAATCTTACTTCTTTTGTAAAGTAGGCTAATATGAATGATCTCTCTTTAAATATAAATAAGTGCGACTCAATTGGATTCTCTAGACTTAAAAATAAAATGAATAATATATACACTATTGATGACATAGTACTTAGTTCTGTTGACTCAATAAAGGATTTAGGAGTAGTCTTTGATACTCAGCTCACATTTGGGGAACACTGTGATCTTGTGGAGGGGAAGGCCTCTCAGATGTTAGGTTTTGTTTTACGAACTTGTCATGACATGTCTATATCTACTTTGAAGATACTTTATTGTTCATTAGTTAGAAGTCATTTAGATTATGCCTCGATCATTTGGTCTCCTTTTTATAATTGTTACAAAATGCAACTTGAAAGAATCCAAAAGAGGTTTACCCGGTACTGTTCCTACAAGTTGAATATGCAGGATAACCTACTTGACATGGAGGCAATATTGGGACTTCGATCGTTGGAATCTAGAAGGATTCAAAGTGACCTCAGCTTTATGTATAAGGTTATTCATGGGCTTATTGATTGCCCTGCTCTCATCAACAGCTTTAATTTAAAGGTCCCTGCACGCACCCTAAGGAGACATGAACTGTTTGCTTTACCAATCTGTCACTCCAACTATTCTTTACATTCTCCAATCTGTCGTAGTCTTGCCTATTTAAACTCTCACCCTGAACTTGATCCATTTGCAAGCTCACTCTCTGGATTTATTGGTCAACTAGCTCAAATATTGTAATTTATTGTTTTCTTATTGTGTTTATTTCTTGTGTATATGTTTTGAAGACTGTCTAATTATGTTGGTGATAGTACTTTTATTATGTTAATTATACATCTTTTACTTTATTTAATATTGTAACCAAATCTTTTGTAAAATGGGGTTTCCCGTATATTGATTGAATAAATGAATAAATGAAACTCATGCCTGGCAACCCTGACTGCAAAACAACCAGAAGAAAGTTTAACAGCGAGGCCCAAAACATGGTTGTCAAACCTTAAACTCTCATCAATGAAGAGGCTGCGAAATCGACAATAATCCCTACTGTAGTGGGCTCTGCTCATCAAACAAAAAACCCTCTACATTACTCTTAAAGCCCAGAACAAAAGTCTTATCAACATTGAATACAAGCTGATTGCAGATGCACCACTCTTTACTTTCGTGAAGGTCCTCTACTATGAGAGATCTGACTACTTTTTGATCTTTGTTATGCCACAGAATTGTAGTATCATCGACAAACTGAACCACTAGTCCATGCAGTGATAGAGAGCTTAAGTCTTTAATGTATAATAAAAATAAAATAGGACCTAACACTGACCATTGAGGTACACCTCGATGAAAATCCAGATGCAACCACCCTCTGAGTGTGGCCAGACAGGTATGACTTCAACCACCCCAAAGCCACTCCCCTAAATCCGTAAAAATCAAGCTTTGACAGCAGTATTCCATGATCCACACAATCGAAGGCCTTGGACAGATCACAGAACACTGCTGCTGCAGCCTCCTTGGAGTTCATAGATAGATACACACTCTCCAAGAATCTGAAAATGGCATCCTGCGTGCCCTTAGATGATTGAAATCCATACTGATTAGGGGACAGCACATTGTATTTGGTCAAAAAAGAGACAATTCTCTTTTTTGCAAGCCGCTCAAGAACCTCAGAGAGGGTAGGCAAAATTGATATGGGACAGAAGTTAGAGGGTCGGTCCAAGCTACCACCCTTATGAAGAGGGATAATCATAGCTTCCGTTAAACAGGATGGGAACTCGCCCTAAAGAAATGACTGATTGATTGCCCAAACCTAAACACCTAAAGCGCTCGCAGGCAGAAGTGAAAGCAGACGTGAAGAGATACCATCGGAACCCGAAGACCTATGATTCTTCAAGCACTGAATTGTTTCAAGGATCTCGGTGGCATCTACAGGGTGGAAAAAGAATGATTGGTTGATAGCATTCCGATTAAGATACTGCAATGGATCGCCGTCACTGGGAACTGCTTCCAGTAACTTCTCAGCAATATTAGAAAAATAGTCATTGAAATCATCGGGCCCCAAGTCCGATTCAACCGACCGCCGACGAGAAGACTGCCTCCATTCGTTAATGATTAACCAACTTTCCTTCTGTCTGTTACCGGACGAATCTAAGCGCTTTAAGTAAAACTTTGAAACATTTGATAGTCATTATTGCTATTAAATTATAAACTAATTCTTAAACCTCATACCTATAATTATTAAATATTGACCTAGTGTTGAAAATTATGGTAATTTCTTTTTTTAAACTTACATTATTTTAGTACTAACCCTAGTAAATGATTACGTTAACTACATTTGCATTGAGTTGAACCCTAGTACAAGTAATTCATTTTGTGATTCCACAAAATGTGTCATAAGAAATAAAAAATATATTGTCTATAAGTATAAGTATATGTTGTCTATAAAATAATGTCGCGAACTCTGAACTGTTTCCGGACATTTACGATGTACACCGATGTGACCGAAGTCTAGACAGAACTGGATTGTCGAAGGTTGGAGGTGTATTGTTAGCTGTTAAACACGAGTTTAAAATGTTACCTCTAAATTTATCTGATTTGCTTCAAATTGTATATTCTATCGAGATTGTAGGTGCGCAATTGTCCTTTGACCATTTTACATGCTTTTTATTTATTGTCTATATACCTCCTGCTAGTAGAAAATGGGTTTATGATATGGTGTACGATTACTTTGAAACAATGCAATATTTGTGTGACAAGAAAATAATTATAATGGGTGATTTTAATATCCCCAATTTTCTTAGTCACCGGCATGACACTATTGTGAGATCAACTTTGGCTTTTATGAATATAATGGAATTCGTACAATGTAACGACGTCCTTAATGTCAATGGAAGAATTCTGGATTTAGTGATAACCAATTTGTCTGAGTGTGAAGTTCATTTGAGTAGTTTTTCTTTTGTTGAATGTGATTCTTATCATCCCTCATTAATTATGAATTTCAAGGGTAAATTACCTCAGACTAATAAATTCACCCACAATATATAATAAATAAATATATAAAGTATTATAAATAAATAAAAATTTACTGGTACAGAATTGTTTCAATTTTAGACGTGCTAATTATCCCATGTTATATAGCTTAATTGAAGCTGCTGACTGGCAGAAGGTGTTTGCCTCTTTTGATCCTAATGTATCTTGCGACAGCTTTTACACTAAATTAATGAAATATTTCATAGAGCAGTTCCGCTTAAAATCGTTAAAAAATATAAATTTCCAGTCTGGTTTAATTCTGATATCATAAAAAATATGAAACTAAAGAATTTAATTCGAAAAAAACTCAAGAAATACAGAACTCGTTATTATGAAAGTCAGTTTAAAATAGTTCGAAGCAATATTAAAGAACAAATTAGGATTGCTTTTTTAGAATTTTCTCGAACAGCTGAAAATCGAATTAATGAAGACTCCTCCGATTTTTGGAACTATGTGCAGAACAAGAAAGGAATTTCGCGTATTCCCGGAGTAATGCTGTTTTAGGATCGTACAATAAAAGATCCACAGCAAATTGTTGATGCATTTGGAACTTTCTTTCAAAGCGTATACATTGAGTCGGACCCATCTAGTATTAATGTTGGTATTGAATCGAGCCAGACTATTAACAACTCTCTAAATTGCTCTTATAATTTTTCGGAAGATGAAATTGTCACCGCCTCTAATAAACTAAAAAGTAAGTTGACCTCCGGTACCGATGGAGTACCAAGTCTTGTCGTTAAAGATTGTATTCGCGCTTTATCAGGGCCTATTGCCCACATATTTAATCTTATCTTGTCTTCAACAGTATTTCCCGATAAATGAAAGACTGCAAGAATATCCCCGATACTCAAAAAGGGACCGAAAAACGACATTCAAAATTACAGAGCTATATCGATCTTATGTAATTTCTCCAAACTTTTTGAAATAGTTCTTTATAATAGAATATATGCCCATGTCAAATTAGACATAGCACCTAATCAATTTGGTTTCATCAAAAATCGCTCCTGTACAGTAAACCTGGCTTGCCTAAATGAGTATCTGTGTCAGCATTTGAATAATAGAGGTCAGGTTGGTGTAATATACCTTGATTTCTGCAAAGCTTTTGACCAAATTGACCACTTTGTACTTCTTCATAAGCTAACATTTTTTGGTTTTTCTACGGATTTAGTTGCTTTGATAAAATCTTACATACGAGGTCGTAAACAGTTTGTTGAATATGAAGGCTTTAAGTCTCCTATATATGAAGTGTGCTCGGGAGTTCCGCAAGGGTCTAACTTGGGCTCGATTCTCTTTTTATTATTTATAAACGATCTTGCCAATTTACTGTCTTGTCAGAGTTTACTGTTTGCGGATGATATAAAATTGTTCACAAAAATAGATACTGAAGACGATTGCGAATTCCTTCAGGTAAATCTTAACAAAGTAAAGAATTGGTGCAATGTCAATAGACTATATTTAAATGTTAATAAATGCTCTATTCTCTCATTTTCTAGAAAACTGTTGCCAATCAATTTTGACTATAGAGCAAATAATGTTGTGTTGGCCAGAGTGGATGAGGCGATTGATCTGGGAATTTCTTATGATGCAAAATTAAGTTTCGCTAAGCATATAGCAAAAATTGTTTCTGACTCTGCCAAATTGTTGGGTTTTGTTTATCGAAACTGTCGGAACTTTGAAAATATTAATACTTTAAAACTACTTTTTTTCACTTACATACGCTCAAAAATAGAATACGGATCTCTAATTTGGTACCCAATTTATATTTCCCCATTACCTGATAGATGATATTGAGCGCATTCAGCGCAAGATTATGAAGTATCTCTGGTTTAGAGAGGAAGGTGTCTTTCCAGCCAGAGGTTTGGATAGTCAATTATACTTAAATAAATTTAATATTATACCCTTAGTAAAAAGAAGAGAAATTCTTTCCATAAAATTCTTATATAACCTTATTCATAAAAAGATTGACTGTCCCACCATTTTGGCTTAAATTTTTGGGTACCAAGAATAAACTCAGAGAGAAAAGGCATTTTAGATTATTTAGATTATTTTATGTAAATCTCGCTAGGACTAATATTTTGTTTAAATCCCCTATTAATATAATGTGTCAGAATTATATTAATAATAATTTACATGAACGGTTCGATATTTTTGTTGACAGTTTAATGTCCATTATAGAAGGTATTAAGTAAATAGGTGATGCAGAGGCTTTCTAGTATGTATATAGATAGTCTGTTAAAGTGCATAGAATGTTAAGCATTTTGATTTTTCATTTTTATACTTATTATGGTAATTTTTTTTTTATATTTTTTTACCTTTTATTCTTTCCTGTAATTGGGTAACAAACCTGTTGGAAATAAATGCCTCTTTTTTTTTATAAGTATCCATTGATATTGATAAAACAGGTTATTAACACAACAATATCATACATAACACAATAATATAAATGGGTTTTTCTGAAAAACAATCTTTACTGACTCATTAAAATCTGGGTTTTTAGTTTGGATTTTAGAGAATTAAACACTTAAATAAAAATAGCAACAACAATTTAAAATCCAGTACTTAAATTGTTTCATACTTAACGAACGGGGAGAAAAACCTATTATAAATTTGAAGCTTAGAAAAGAGGTCTGTGCAACTTTAGTATTGCTTATTCTTAACTATTGTAACATTTTTTATTATCCTCACCTCGATAAATCTACTTTATTTAGGCTTATAAATTGCACAAATTTCAAGATTATCTGTTGCAGATTTATATTTAGCCTTATTTATTTATTTATAAACTTTTAAGGATACAAACAGGTAAACCTACAACAGTTTTCCATTCCTGTTCCATGTTTTCGATTTTATTACTGAGAACAGTAATTTCCGCTTTGAGGGCCTGGTTTTCTGCCTTTAAGTGATCAACAGTTTTTTAATGGATTTGTTTAAACTGTCGATAGTCTTCTGAAAATCAGTCGACTCACGAAGACATCTCAGTTCCATTTCAAGCGCGCTCTCGGGTAATACGCTGTAAGATATGAAGAAAATATGACAAGAGTATTATTTAAAATTAACGAGTTGGGTTAGCTTCGAATAGAAAATTGATCTCATTATAACCTTAGTTTTCATCCACAGAGTTAATATTACATCTTTACGCTTTTATTTGTTTAACAAATTATTGTGTAGATAAAGTACATAATGTCAACGTAAAATTTGTAGATAGGCTAAACATTTCTCGGTATTATTTATTTCAGGCAGAGTTTTTCGTATAATCTTGTCATTACTTATAACAAGATTTCTGCGAGTATAAAAATGTTGGCAAAAAGTTAATTTTGTAAAAATGAATTTTGGCTTCTTTATTAATTTTTGAACATTTCATAAGCTTTTAATATGTACATACCTTATAGAATATATACTAATATACCCTGTATAGAATTTTATAAACATGCCTGAAAGGTTTCTTTCTCGGCTATCAAAAAAGACATGCACAACAGAAAATCGTCGGCAAAGGATTAAGTTAAACACAGAAAGACAATGATTCACCGATTCCCCACTTGCTCTTGTCGCTAAGAGAAGAAATGTGACAATATATCTATGTAAATCTCGGCTTTCACTGCGTTTTTTGGACCCAACTCTGCTTAGTTCAGGGGGAATTAAGAGAAAAGCTATCGTTTAAACTCGGCGAAGGGCAGCCAAAGCTGTTTGCTTAACCGAGCATACAGAAATCAGCAATACATAATATTATAAATTACATGGTATAAACAGTCCTAATTAGTAACAATAATTATGATAATGAAAAATTTACAAAATTCAATCCAAATATATTTAAAAGTTCACAACTCGGCATAAACCCTTTTATGTTTTTCTTAAAACTTGACAAACTACAATTTTGAAGTTTATTATGCAACAAATTGTTATATACTTTTGGAGCAAGAAACGAAAAGCTACGTCGAAACATAGCTATGCGATGCTTTGGTATATTTAAAAGGGTATTTTGACGTGTGATACGATCATGAGTGGAGAATCTAAAAGTTAAACGATCTCTAAGATACTCAGACTAGGAGATAGAGATGATTCTATGAAGAAAGCATGCGAAGTGTACCGTCTCTCGATCCCGCATATTTAACCACTTCAGTGCAGGTAACTTGTATCTGACGTGATCACGGGCCCTTAAATTGTAAATAAAACGTATACATGAATTCTGCAAGCGTTGTAATCTTTTTGTTGATGTTACATCCAGGACTGGGCCATACTCAAAATTACAATAAGCAGTATGAGAGAGAAACAAAGTTTCGCATAAAACCTTTCTCAACGGCACTTCGTGTATATCTTTACTTTTGTACAGATTCCGCAATGACATATACGACCTTTGAAGGACCCTTGCCAATTGGCTGCGAAATCGTAATTTAGAATCAATTATGATGCCGAGATTCTTACATTCTCAATGTATATTACGACTAACTTCGACGGATTCAGTCGCAACCCAATATTTTTAGAATATTCAGCTACTGACTCTAAACACTCATTCAATCGAAGAACAGCTTCGTCTGCATTTACTTTAGAAAAACTGGTATATATTTGTGTGTCATCCGCGTATCGTTGAATTATACAATTATTGACAATAGAATCCACGTCACACGTATAAATAATAAACAGCAAGGGTCCCAAAATCGAGCCCTGTGGCATGCCTTTAGTCAAAGGCCTCAAAGATGGTTTCCTATCCTCAAAACGCACTGACTGATTTCTACCTAATAGGTAGCTCTCAAAAAAACGAATGATCGAAAGAGAAAATCAAAGAACTCAACTTAGCGCACAGAAGCTTGTGATCTATCGTGTCAAAAGCCTTGCTGTAATCAAGCAGAACCAGTGCTGTAGTATTACCCTTTTCAGCTGCTTCATATATGTCGTCTAGGACGCGCAATAAAATAGATGTACTATAGCCTTTACGAAAACCTGATTGATTAGGGCTAAGGAGAGAGTAGTGCTTTAGATAAGTAGTCACTTGGGCGTAAATTAGTTTTTCCTGGATCTTAGAGCACACACATAACAAACTTATAGGTCGTAAGTCAGAAAACGTTACTAGTTTATTATTTTTGGGCAAAGGAAGAACCACAGATGATTTCCACAGATCAGGGAATTGGCCACACAGAAGGCATTCATTAAAAAGATGTGTAAGAAAAGGGACTATAACCGGGCAGCAAAGTTTAATCATTTCTATCGTTATACTATCCGACCCACAGGCATTTGATTTAATACTTAGTAAAAATTGCATTTAATACATCAATTTCTAAACACGGTGTAAACTGAAAACTGCTTGTTGGATGTATCTGTTTATATTTATTTATACAAACATCAGTGATAGCTAAAGCATCAACTGATTCTATAAAAAAATTCTTTATATCTTCGGGATTTCTTAAATGATTTGGTATTGGTATATTGTGTTTTTGTTTCCCATAAATATTAAGATCATCTAGAGCTTTCCATGTATCTTTACTACTATTATTTCGCGCTACAAATTGTAAATAGACCTTTTTCTCTTTTCGAACGGCATTTGTAAAATAGTTCCTGATTTCTTTATAAGCTTGCCAATCCTCTAGTTTTTTTGTTCGCTTATATTTAGATAATGTTTTATTTCGCTCCCTTTTCATAATTTTTAATACATCCGTAAACCATGGTGCCTTTGGTTTTGTCACACATACCTTTTGAATAGGTGCGTGACAATTAAATAACGCCAATATTTTGTCTGTCATAAACTGTGCTTTTTCATTTATACAAGCAAGATCAAAAATCTGTCCCCAGCCAGTGTTTATCAAGTCAAAGTTAAACGCCTCAAAATCAAAATATTTAAAACTCCTAAATACAACAAATTTAGGCTTCCTGCTAGGCATTCTACATAAGAGTTCACACGATATAAGCTGGTGGTCTGTTAACTCATGCATATCATGATGTTTGATGTCACCGTGAATCATATTAAAATGTTACAGAATAAAATAATCCAGCAAAGTACAATTCGTTTTAGAGAGTCGCGTTGGATCTTTTACGACTTGCGAGAGAGAAAAGGAATTAAAAAAGATATCAAGAGTACTAGTTGAACTATTACAAGCCAAAAAATCGACGTTCATATCACCCATACACACTAACTCATCACACAGAGGAATGACTGCAGCAATAGTCCGTTCAAATGCCGTGATACCATCTAATAAATTAGTTTTAGGCGGACGATAAAAATTACCAATAGCAACATTTATTCCTAGCAGTCTGACCATCACCCAAAATTGCTCAAAGCTTTCTACAGATACAGTATCAAATGGTAACGCTGAAAGGTCGTCTCTTATGTATATGCACACTCCCCCTCCCCGAGATCTGCGATCCTTCCTATAAAATTTAAAACCGTAAATAGCTAAAACCTCATCACTTATCGCGTCGCTCAACCAAGTCTCCGAGACTCCGAGAATGTCAAGTTTTAAATGATTTAATTTATCTTTTAAAGGCATTTATGCTGGGCAAAAGTGAACTATGTTAATATGACCTACATTTAAATTTTTTGAGTTAGCCATAACAGAAAAGAATTTCCAATGTATATATAGAATAAAATATGTATCAGTATGAACTTACATCTAAAGAAAAAGGCGACAAACCTTGCAATTTTTATTAGACATGCCCGTAAGGTATATGAAGAAAGCAGAATACTTTTGGCAACAATGTCGCACGGGTAATTTATATGCGACTAACTAACAAATAGTCCAAAGTCCAATATGCCGTGCTAAATCTCGGTAGTTTACAGGTTATTCATAAAAAAAACCTTACAAAACCAGGAATAGCTTACCAGTTACAGGTTCTTTTACAAGAAGGTATCACTCTGAGTCAAAGATGCGATAATAATAATGGTTATTTGCTTCAAAAAACAGGTTTTGAGCAAGACCACAATAAACAAACACACAGCTAGGCGCACCGTTGCCAAATCCACCATTTATGACTTAGACTTGTTATTGCATTGATCTGCACAGAATCTGCAAGACGTAAGTCTGTTGGCAGTGTGTACCACAGAGCACTTACCTCTATATTTACATTCTTTTCCAACCATGTTTACCAAATCTATTAAGTACGTTTTTTTTAGCTGCCAAAATTGGCCACTACTCAGAGCACCAAAGTACATCCAGCCGTCGAACTCCCGTAATCCAGTTCGGCCCTAAAGTGACACGACAGCCCCCTCCAGATCTGCAACACTATAGTAACTTCTCCGTAGAAAATATAATTTACAGTAATCCGGTGTCTCAGAGAGAACAGCCCAAATTGGATGTGACGATAGCTTCACAAGAACTGACTGCTCCCAATTCAAATCACACTATTACAAGAAGTGAACAGCACGATCCTGCCATGCCTCCCTTGGCTCCTTTGTCCATAGCAAGTACGTGCAGTCAGAGCGGTGCAGTGCCTGGTGATAATTTATGCATTGATGAGGACTATGATAATTAGCTATTTGAGGTTAAGTGCTGTCGCACTTTTAAGACTACTTTTTTATTTTTATTATTGAGAAAGTCTGATTTCAGTGTATTTCGTACAGGCTTCTGCCGATTATAGAAAAAGGGTTATCTTTCTTCTAAAAGATATTAAATAACCTTAGTTTCCAAAAAGGTCTATAGCATATATCCATGCAGGTCTTATTTTTTGTCAGTCGTTAGTAGCCTATGAAAAAAGATTCAAAATGAAAATGTAGTCATACACAAAAAGCTGTACGAACAACGAGAACAAAGTTAGAGGGCGCAAAAGTCACCAAAACATGTATTTTTAGTCAATTTTGGAGTGTTTTTGGCGCCTTATAATTTTGTTATGGTTGGTTATATAGCAGAAAATCAAATTTAGAAAAAACGCTTAAAAGAACGGGAGATACGGAGACGACAACTCACGACTGCCGAAAAACAAACCCTGCATGTTTTTTTAAAATTTTAAATGCAGAATTATTTATTGTTTAAGCTGTAGTCGGAAGAGAAATCCGCCTACGTTTTAAAGCAAAACTTATTTTTATGGTTCTAGAAAAATTACATAATTTATTTAGCACTTAGAGAACGGTTGGAATTTTGCCTATACTAATTTTTCGTCCCATATTTGCTAAAATTAATTTGATCAGCTGTTGAAGCATCCAAACTCTGATAAAAAAGGAATAAAATTCCAGGGCTGAAGGTATCTAGTGGAAAATACCGTATAAGCCTGTAATAATTGCGCTGTATTTTTATCCAGAGAAACATTTTAATTGAAAAATTATGTATTATAAAAAAGTGTAATTTTAGCTTAATTTATTACTATGCTTTTTCATGTTATTATATATAACATATAGTCTTAATTAAGTTGTAAAACTGAAGAAATTCATTAATCAGGTATTCAAATCAACCATTTGTATTTTTATTAGATTTAAATTATTTTAATTTTTGCCAAATGTAGTATATTTATTATCCTGTATATTTTTCGAGTTTTGACAATAAAAAAAAATCGTTTTTAACATTTACGAAAATATCACTTATACCAAGTTTGCATCCCGAAATTTTCCTAAATCTATAAATTTTCATTGAAAAATTTTCTTATTAATTTCATGGCATAGTCCAAACTGCAAAAAGTAGATGATGAGAGGTAATGCCGTACTGTTTTCGAGCAATTTTTATCTTTATTTCTTACGCTTACATTTTTTGACTATATTGTTTTAAGATATTTATTTAATTTTTCTAACAGCGGAAATTTTTACAACCATATTCCAAATGGAACACAACAAATTTTATGATGTATAGGAATATTAGTGACCATAGAGAGTTGTATAAAGAGCATGTATAAAGTCAGTAGCTACAGGCTTTTGATCAAACACAAAATAAAATTATTTCTCGCCAACGTTGCGGATTTTAATTCATTATGTTGGTACCGAACCAAATTGTATAAGATTATTTGTTATACAGTCATAGGGCTATAATTTACAACAGAAGATAAAAATTAACTCGGAAAACTTACCTTAATTAAGCATTGACATTTTCTGAACAAATTTGTAACAAAGTCGTGAGCTGCGAATCTAATCTCTGCTCTAAATGTTAATTTATTCACATAATTTGCCCTTCACCAACGTGTGTATATATTTTATCTAATTTTTAATTTTATTGATCTTATTAGCATTGCGATATTTAAATTGGCTGTTCCTGTATGGGATGTAATATTTTATTTCAACCAAAAAAAGCTGAAATTTCGATTAATTGGACCTTTATGTTTTATTATTGGGAGTCCTCTATGCAAACTATTATTTTAAATTTTAATGAAATCAATCACATCTTATATTGATATACAGGGTGTTCCGTTGATCATGTTACAAACTTCTAGGGCAGATAGAAAACGTCAAAAGAAAAACAAAAGTTCATATAAGCATGGGTCCGGAAAAGCTTCCTCAGGGAGCTAGAGCTCTTTGAAAATAACCTTTAAAAACTAGTTTTTTTTTAATAGCTCCGGAACTACTTCAGCTACCGCAACCAATTTTGGGAGGTAAATTATTGTTAGTACGTTTATTCTTTTGAACCTACTAAATAAAAAAAATATTTACCAGCGGCTTCAGAATCAGGGGGGTAATTGGTGAATTTAGGCCCACTTCCTTAAGACTTTCATTTCTGCCCGTTTGGGCATTAGATTATGATGTTCCTATGCTTTTTACATAAAAAAGGTGCTCTTAGTAAAAGTCAGTAAATATCACCGTTTTTGTGGAAATTGACTAAAACCAAACTAAGATACAGCACCTGAATTAATTATTTTAATAATAATAATAATAATAATGCTAATTCATTGCCACTGTCAGTATTTTTTAAATTTGTCACTGTCAGTATTTTTTACATGATATTAATTCCCTTTTATTACGATTAAGTAATGGAAGATTACACTTTTGCTGAATACGCCGATATGCTTTTAATTTATGGGGAAGTTCGATGTAATGGTAGCATCTCGACTATATGAAGAGCGGTTTCCCGAAAGGAGAAACCCAGCTCACACACTTTTTGAAAGGGTCAATCAACGGCTCAGGGAGACTGGCTCCGTTAAAATAAAACGCCAAGATAATGGCGCGCAAAGGAACATCCAAATCCGGATTTTGAGGAAGAATTGCTTCAGCGATTTGAAGATAACCCATCAGTAAGTACTCGAGCAGTAGCTTATGCGATGCATGTAAATCATGTTAGGGTATGGAACGTTGTTATGGAACAGCTTCTTCGGCCCTACCACCTGCAAAAGGTGCAATCATTAGGACCCAATGATTTTATGCCCCGCGTGAATTTTTGCTAGTGGTTTCTTGACCGGTGTACAGCAGAACCTCAATTTCCAAAATATGTCCTTTTTACTGACGAGGCTTTATTTACAAAAGGAGGCATTTTTAATTCTAGGAATAATCATGTGTGGAGTGAGGAAAACCCTTATGGTGTTCATTTTAGGAGCTATCAACATAAGTTTTCGGTCAATATGTGGGCCGGCATTGTTGGAGAACGCTTAATTGGTCCAATTATGTTGCCTCCTCGTTTAACGGGAAATATTTATTTACATTTTTTAAGAAATATACTGCCAGAACTATTAGATGATCTGCCCCTAAATATACGACAGAACTTATGACTACAACGCGATGGAGCGCCAGCTCATTTTTCACTTATTGTCCGCGAGTTTATAAATGAAAATTTTGGAAGGCGCTGGATTGGCCGCGGAGGCCCTGCCACCTGGCCAGCGCGCTCACCAGATTTGACACCCCTAGATTTTTTTCTTTGGGGGCGTATGAAAAGTCTCGTATATAAAACTTCAGTCGAGTCAGAAGAAGACCTGGTGGCCAGAATTTCCGCAGCTGCTGAAGTAATCCAAACCACGCCTGATATTTTTAAACACGTCAACCTTAATATGGTGAGTAGATACAATAAATGTATCGATCGTGGCGGCCGGCATTTTGAGCAATTAATATTTTAAGTTTATTTTTGTAATACCAATCTTTAATAAAATTTGTTTACGTTTCTAAAATTGTTAATTTGTTGGTTTTTTATTACACTTAAAATCATTTAAACATGTTATGCCTCAAGGTAATTAAAGTGACAGTTAATTAATTTGAGTACCAATTTAATAAAGTGGCTACCATAACTTTTTTTTAAACATTTATTTTTTATTTACCCCAGAGTTTTTTTTTTAATTGTTTATTAATAATAATAGGTAATTCATTTTTGTATCTCATAACTTGCTTTTCGTCAATTTTCACAAAAACGGTGATATTTACCATTTACCGACTTTTACTAAGAGCACCTTGTTTTATGTAAAAAGCATAGGAACATCATATTCTAATGCCCAAACGGGCAGAAATTAAAGTCCCAAAGAAATGGGCCTAAATTTACCAAATACCCCCCTGATTCTGAAGCCCCTGATAAATATGTTTTTTATTTAGTAGGTTCAAAAGAATAAACGTACTAACAATAATTTACCTCCCAAAATTGGTTGCGGTAGCTAAAGTAGTTCCGGAGCTATTAAAAAAAAACTATTTTTTAAAGGTTATTTTCAAAGAGCTCTAGCTCCCTGAGGAAGCTTTTCCGGACCCATGCTTATATGACCTTTTGTTGTTCTTTTGACGTTTTCTATCTGCCCTAGAAGTTTATAACATGATCAACGGAACACCCTGTATAAAAATATTTTTTTTCTTTTATTTTCCAATCAACATTTATTTCTTCTGATAATGCACTTTTCAAGGTATATATGGTATAGGTGTCTATTATTCTGCTATGCGTAGAGGTTGTTGTTTCTATCAAAAATCCTTTCGTGGCGTAATTCTAGAAACTTAAATCTTTGTTCAAACTTTCCCTTAATGGAAAGAATTCCATGGTTTAGAATATGTACCCAAAATAAAACAGAATATATAAGATTTAAAACTTTACTATAGTAGAATCAGATTATATAATTGATTGAACTGAACAAAAGGTTTGGGAAAAAATAAAGTCAAAGCGGAAATGCGAACGAAAATGACGCACACAAAAAATTGATAACACAACCGAAAAATGGTATAATACTTGGTAAAATGTATAATTATAAATTTGTTAATATAAATTACTCTATTAATAAAATAAATAGCTATCTATCATTACAAGTTAACGATTCAAGTGAGTGATTGAGAATACTTTATAAAAATTTAAACGACTATAATCTCATCACGACTAATTAATTAATAATCGAGTACAAAAACCCAAACTGTTTCCTCATTTTTTTTTTGGCGTTAAATTGATGAACGCACCGAAAAATGTAACAATATTTTAAAACTATTAAATTATTTTCCCGCTTCCCATCGAAACAAAATTTGGGTTTTGTACCTTTATCCTACATGGAAAACTTGCTTGCACCATAAAAATGATTAGAAAACGAACTCGAAATGTCGTATTTGCAAAAGTGACTACGTTGAGTGTTAGTGGTCAATAACAATTCGAAAAAGTACAAAAAGTCTTAATTATCAGTCACTTATCACAAATACTATATATTGTCTTGTTAATTACATATTTTGAAACCTAAAAAATGCTCGTTCGATTACTCGCTTCTACTCGGTTATCTGAATATGGGTTCATCTAATTCTATTAAAATATAACACTATTTTCCGTAACACAGTATATATGTTAGTGAGAAAAAAAACGATTAACACAAGTTAAATAAATAAATATCTATATAATATAAAAATATATAATAAAAATGTACAGAGTGTCGTTTTAGCATGTGGTTCTTTGATATTCTAGGCTAAACGCTTGTAATAATAATAAAAACGAGACACTAAATGAACACTCTGCATAAGGTACACAAAAAATTTAACCGGTTTATTCGAAATATTATAAATTAATATAACAATCACTGCAAATAATTTTGCGTTACATCCGGTTTCTTATGCAATCAATGGCTTTCCTATCAATATTAAACAGGGACATGAACTCTCTCTACTATAATTTTCCCCTTATTGCTTTTATCGCCATGTGACGGCACAAATTTAGGTCATTATTAAACTTAGAATAAATCACTAAAAACAAAATTAAATACTTAATAATTGACTTGCATTTTTACATTTCTCTATTACACTAAATGACGAACTAAAGTTTAAAGATTACTCTCTTGAAAATAATACAAAAATATACAAACAAAAAAAAAACAAAAAATATAAGTACAGTGCCATGCCTTAGATCCTAAGATAATATTCAATAATATCCGTTAATTATTATCTTTTTAAACGAAGATAAATTTCTTTATTGTAAACTCCTTGAGGTAACTACTCAGTCTGTAGATAGACGCCCAAAGTGTTTGCAAAAACACTTTGGATATCTTACTCCAAAACCAGCGTTTGTATAGATGGAATGATATATTCTACTTCGATAGTAGTAAATGTAATTACGGTTTCTGTCAGTTGGATATTTCTAACTGTCATAACTGGAACTGTGATGATGATCGGCCTGGGGAGACGGGGGTGTCGACAGATTGGAGCTATTATTGCTGGCTATCGAGTGTCGGGGGCTACTTTTTACTTCTGTCGCCTATCAAACATAATTTACCATTAAGTTTCAAAAATTATTTATTTTTATTTCTAACATGACAATAGGCATGCAAGCGGTTTATCTATGGTTTGTACAAATGAGCAATCATCTTATGCATCACACGTCGGTAATGTTAAGCTGAAAAAGTAACTACAATGAGATAATTGTATCGGATTCTAGGATTCCCACTTTTTTTGCATACTGTTGGAGATAAATCCGATGTTGCGTAATTGTTTATTTTTTTTTGGCGATGAGAAGATGAGGTTGTTTAGTTTTGTGTAATAATTTGAATATTCTTTTTATATTTATAAACTTTAATTTTTATTACTTAAAGATGTTTTGCTGGAAATTAAAACCCAAACTGAATAAAGATAGTTTAAGAAAGGCCAAAAATAGACCCTTCATTCACTTTAAAAAAACTAGGGTTCCGATTAGAGGCTTTGGAAGATCAAGAAGTATAAGTAGTAAAGTAATTAAAGACAATTTATATAGCAACAGAACAAGAAAAACTGTTTACTTGTTCTGTTGTTACTTTTGGCAAGAAACATAAGAAATAGGGAGCGACGAATATAAATTTAATTTATTCTAGAGTGACGGTATGAATTATGTAAGATATCTAGTAATGAAAGCTTCATCAAAAACCTTTAAGGTATAGTAGATAATAGAGAAAAAAATTAGGTCAAAACTTCAACATGAATTATTTAATGACCTAAATAAAGGAAATTGTGATGAGAATATAAAGATAAAGTCAATACCAAATGATGTAGAAAAGTGATTAGGAATAAAGGCTATTTTATAAAATATTATATATTAGCATCTTCTGTGTAAAATAAATAAAAATATATTGTCTACACAGTTTTCTTATTATTATAATTTTGTCCAGTTATAAAGCTAATTACACATATTATCCAGAAAATAAATAGAACAAAAATTTGTTGTGGATTATTATTCAAGGTATTGGGATAACAGTGTAAGGTGCTAGAAATTATTCAGAATAGGATTTTTTTTTGTTTGCTTCACTTTTGGCCATTAATATACAGGGTGTTTCCTAACTATGGTACGAAACTATACAGGGTGAATCGTTAGGTCGTTTTATGAAAAAAAGTTCCTATGAACATATGTCGGGAGTTGCTTTATTTCTTAGATATAGGGCGATAAAGGGTGAAAAAAAATAACGGTATTTTAAAAACACTATAACTATCTTTAAACCGATTTGGTTGAAATTTGGTGCAGTTATTTGAAGTTATAAGACGCTTATTTAGCTGTAAATAGATTGAAATTATTAGGTCCAGTGGCGTATCAGTGGGCACCACATGCTTATTGTTGAGAAAAAAACAAGGCCAATAATTAATTGTTTTGCAGCTTTTTATTTATTTTTGTATTTAAGCAACTAAAAATACAACTTTTTCGTATCTTATCTTATTATCTTCATATCTGGCTTTGTTTTCGAGAAAAAAAGTTAAAGTATCTTTAACTCATTCTAAAAATTATCCATGGACGACAACATGAAATAAAAACCAATTAATTCGATAAACAATTTCGACCTTAAAGTACATGAGCAAAATGTCCACCCTCCAATGCACAACTTTTTGGTCTCTTGTGTGTTGTTTACTATGATAATAAACATTCAACTTCTACGATTTTTATTATCAGATTTTTGAAATACAACAAAATAACAAATACATTGCTTCTTATGACAAATAATTGGCAAGTCCATTCAAGTACCTCCTTTGTACCTACCTGCTTTGGAGACCAGCTGGCAGTGATAGAATTGCTATAAGTAAAATTCAGCTGTCAATTAGCAGTGATTTACTCCATCATGAATAATTTTACTAACCATGAAATGACCGACATGCACTTTATTTATGGATTAGCAAATGGAAATGCGGAAGAAGCACGAAGAATTTACCAGGACAGATATCCTAACAGAGTAATTCCATGTGCAAAAACATTTAGAAAACTACATGCAAGATTATGTTAAAATTGGGAGTTTTAATAAAAATATGGGTGGTGGAAGACCAGAAACTATAACAACGCCTGAACTGGAAGAAACTATACTTGATGCGATAGAAGAAGATCCTTCCAATAGTAGTATCAGGAAGATTGCACTGCAGCTTGAAGTCAGTTCAAAAACTGTTTGGAAAGTTCTAAAAAGAAACCTCCTGCATCCATACCACATACAGCGTGTACAAGCTCTACTGCCTCGGGATTTTCAACCAAGATTAATGTTTTGCAGGTGGTTGATTCATACGATGGCACACAATAATAATTTCCTACCAAATATTTTATTTACGGACGAGGCAAATTTTTCAAGAGATGCTATTATGAACTTCCACAATGATCATTTTTGGGCCGAGGAAAATCCCCACGTTATTAGAGAAACTCATTTTCAGCAACAATTTTCGCTGAACGTTTGGATAGGAATTATTGGTGACTACCTAATTGGCCCATTTTTTTTTACCGGCAAGATTAACAGGTGAATCCTACACGGATTTCTTGCAACACCATTTACCCACTTTATTAGAAGAAGTACCCCTACAAGTAAGAGTCAACATATGGTTTATGCACGACGGGGCTCCAGCTCATTTCAGTGTTCTTGCTCGTCAGCATCTCGACGTCATCTACCCTAATTGCTGGATTGGACGTGCAGGACCTCAAAATTGGCCGGCTCGCAGTCCTGATATGAATCCCCTGGATTACTATTTATGGGGCCATCTGAAGGCTCTTGTTTATAAAACTCCTGTTCTAAATGTGAATGACTTGAGGAATCGGATAATTGTCAATTGCAATATCATAAGGGATACTCCAAGTATTTTTGAGCGTGTCAGACACTCAATGACAAATCGTTTGCAGTCGTGTATTTTATCAGAAGGTGGGCATTTTGCTCATTTACTTTAAGGTCGAAATTGTTTATCGAATTAATTGGTTTTTATTTCATGTTGTCGTCCATGGATAATTTTTAGAATGAGTTAAAGATACTTTAACTTTTTTTCTCGAAAACAAAGCCAGATATGAAGATAATAAGATAAGATACGAAAAAGTTGTATTTTTAGTTGCTTAAATACAAAAATAAATAAAAAGCTGCAAAACAATTATTGGCCTTGTTTTTTTCTCAACAATAAGCATGTGGTACCCACTGACACGCCACTGGACCGAATAATTTCAATCTAGTTACAGCTAAATAAGCGTCTTATAACTTCAAATAACTGCACCAAATTTCAACTAAATCGGTTTAAGGATAGTTATAGTATTTTTAAAATATCGTTATTTTTTTGAACCTTCATCGCCCTGTATCCCGACATACGTCCATAGGAACTTTTTTTCATAAAACGACCTAACGATTCACCCTGTATAGTTTCGTACCGTAGTTAGGAAACACCCTGTATATAGGCCCAGACAAAATTTGTCTGTAACTTGATATGTCAAAATACATTTTGGTATTTTTACGACCTATACAGGGTGTTATTCAAGTTCCTATAAGTATAGGGGGAAATGCATATTAAGGGTTACTGAAAGGATGAATTTAAAAAACGGGTTTTTTTAAATTGTATACTTAAAAAACGAAATAAAATCTTCTGCCATAAATTTTTACGCTAAGTCAAATGTTAATACTGAAAAATTATTTAAAAAATCCAACCCATCAGGGCAAACTCTTTGCCTTCAATTTTCTTGAAAACCATCACTCTGGGCGATGTGCAACAAAAGTACCTTTTTTAAAGGAAAAAATAAGTAGTTGGATTTAAGTAGTTAGTCAAAATTTATGGTAGAGCTTTTTTCTTCGAAATCATCTCGTTTTTAAGCTTATAAAATTAAAAGAAAAAACGTGTTATAAGTTTACCTTTTAAGTGCCTCCAACTGCCTTAATATGCATTTTCCTATACTTATAGCAACTTTTTTAGGAGTACTATCACCCCCGAATTTATTTACAGCATTTCAATGACACCCTGTGTTGCTGTTTAGTTAATTATAAAGAAACGAAAAATTATATTTAAAAATTGTAATAGAGTGTGGCTACTAATTTTAGATTTCTATCCTGAAAGTGTATTTTTTCTATATTATAGTATCGATTATATTTTTAAACATATTTTATTGTTTAGCCTAAAATTAATTAAGCAAAATTTAGTACTAACAATCATAAGATTGAGTTCTTGAAGTTCCGGTTCGTAAACTTGCGGTATCAAAGTACCTAGAATAGCCTAATTCAATATTATTATGGGCAATCAGGGTTAGATACAGACGATGTTAATTTAAAAACAAAAAAAAAAACAAACGTTACTTTGGTTAAAAAAAAACGTTTAGTTACAAATATCCACACAACATACAAACACCTGCTCTTAATTGGGACGAAGGCAATCAAAAAACACCAATTTTCCCACTTTTCTTATTTGTCATAACGTGGTTTTATGTTTTCCAACCTAACGAAGAATATGAATATTCGTCAATTAAACCAAATTAAAAAAATTCATATAAGAAAATATATTTCAAAATGTAGAGTAAATACAATTAATTTTACCTCGAAATTTTATCTGTACTCGAAACTCTCAATTCGGTTAACTATTAAGAGCAATCTATTTACTTATTTACACTCACCTTAATCATGTCATGGAGCGACGACATACTGCCAATACTAGCCGGATCAGGGGAGGGAGAAGTGTCAGAAGGACGTGGAAGGGCGGGCGGTAAGTCTCTGGGTCGAGGCGGCGCCGCCCTTTTCGCCCCGTTATAAACTTGGGGCGCGGGGCGATGAGGTAACGGATTTGATATTTCCCAAGGGCGAGGCTTCGCTGGTACCGGGGGTAATGGAGCTTGTTTCGTTGGCTAAAAGAGAGAAATAAGTTTTTAATTTTAAATATTAATAATAAGTTGGGATATTTATAAAGATTTTGATTAGAGAAACTATTAATTTTTAAAAGTTATACCAATTAAAAAGATTGTCACATACCGGGTGACACAGACAAAAGGGAACATTTAATAACTTTTTTACTTTTCAAGATACACAATTGAAATTTGGTATAGCGATAGAATAGTTATAAGAGCATCTTTTGACATATTCTATTATTTTCCATAACTTCCGGTTTAACAGGAAGTGACACTAACTTTCTTATTTTAAATGGAACACTTGGTATACTTTTACGCATTTCGATAAAAAATTATATTTTAAAAACGATAATACTGTATTTTCCACTTTATGTTTTATATTCATAGAAAAAACACACTTTTTTACATTTTAAAATAGGGTACCATGAATGCGTTGAAAGTTTTAATTTTTAATCAAGTAATCACGGAAAAATAGTTTTTGTTACATTTTATGACTTAAATCTTTCACACCCTTATTTAACTCTTTGAAGGACTTAGGGACAACATTTAACCCACCTACAATTGTTTTTTTTCCAGTAATGTACGTCGGTTTATTTATTAAACCGTCTGACTATTTGATCATATAAGCCTTAGAGATTAAGCGTATAAAGTGCAGATGTCGCTAGATTGTGCCTAGTGATTCAAGTGGTTATTCGTTTGTTAATGTTTTGTTGTTGCACGTTTCGTTCTAAAAAGGGTAAGATATATTTTTTTTAAGTTTTATTGTTTTTTTTTTGTAAAAATATTTGATATACTTTTTATACAGATATGATCATTCTAACTTCGCCTATAGGAATTATATATCGCGGTAGGTCTGGCAACGTTGTGACAACATACTCGAAGCAGCGCACCCCGCCGAAGCCCGAAATCTTTCAGTATTCTTAAGGCGTTCAAGCTGGAATGCACTGCTCTGTAGCAAATTAAAAAAAAAATTGTTTCGTTTGAGTCTTTGCTGCTGCCTGTCGTAATAGCAAAAAATAAACTAAAAGCTGACTGCAATAATGTTGTAAACATAAATTAACTAAATATTGGACAAGAAATAAAAACATTAATTCAAAATAAAGCAAAAAATTAAGTTAATTTGATAATATTAAATAAAAATTATCTTATGTAAGGTTCAAAAAGGCCACCCTGTTTAGCAGTGCAGTACGTCAATCGATCATAAAACGACCTTCTCGTGTTCGACAACATTTCAATGGAGATACTATTAAATGCTTTCCTAATTTTAACACAAAGCTTTTCTAAATTAGTAGCCCGTTAATTTTCGTGTCTATAAATTTGTTCTTTTAGGTATCCCCAAGGAAAAAAATCATTGGGGGCTAAATCGAGGCTTCTGGCGGCCCATTTAATAGTACCGTTTCCACTGATTGTTCGAGGGAAAGACGTTTCGAGAAATTGACGTACCACTAATCCATTATGAGCGGGACAACCATCCTGTTGAAACCAAACTTGTTCTAAATTGATATTGAGCCCTCGAATAGGAGGAAGAACTTCATCCCTCAAAAGATAAAGGTATTTGTTGGCATTAATGTTTCCATCGATAAAAAGAGGGCCTATAATTGAATCACCTAAAATGCCAGCCCATACATTAATCTTTTGAGGGTATTGTGTACGTGTTGGTATGCTTATGTGTTTATTTTCCCTCGAATAACCCACTGTAATGGACGGATTATGTTTACCACAAATAGAGAAAGAGGACTCATCTGAAAACAAAAGGTTATTAATAAACATTTCGTCCCGATTTGCCCTTTCCAGTAATTCATGGCAAAATTCCACCCGTCTCTCATGGTCCTGTGGGAAAATTTCTTGGGTTTTTTGCAACTTATAGCGCTTGTACTTATTTCTTTTTAACGTTCTTTTAACCCTTAAAGGCTCAATACCCGTTTCTTTGGCAATGGTTGTACTATTGCAACGAAAGTTCATTTCAACAACAGCACAAACATTAACCTCTCGAAGCTCCCTTTCTTCGCCAAGTGTAACAACAGGTGGTTGCTCATTTGCGTAGCATTTCCTGCAATTTTGCAAGCACTCAAAAGTCTCAAACCTACGGATAATTGCAAAAATTGTGCTGCGTACGGGAATGGACCGATTTTCACGTGAACGTGAAAGCAATTCTGCCTGATATTTCATCGACAGAGCTGCCGGCATAATACCACTTATAATAATTTGCTTTTTTTCCTCAAGAGAAAACATTTTAACAAGAAAATAGCGAGCGGTTTTAAATTTAATCTTTGCTGATTAAGCAGGAAGCTAGGAATAAAAATAACGTTAAACGTTTCAAACTTTCAAATGCAATCTCAGATTGGCGGTACAGTGTGGTGGGGATAAGAATTGTCTCGTTTTTCGATGAACAAGCGGAGAGCCGTGCGGCAAAATATCATTGTTGCCAAACGTATTAATTTGGAAACGGCATGTATTGTGCCCTCTGTCTGTCTCATGCGGACTCCATATGTCCGCTCTCGCTTACGCTCATAGACTATTTCCTATAGGCGAGGTTTGAATGATTATATCTGTATAATATAATCCTGTATATTAAAATATACTTAGAGACCAATATTAAACAAATTAACAAAGAAAAACAAACTTTTACAATGATTATCATAGAGGCTTTATCATTGTTTACAGAGTGATACTTTTATTTAACTGTAAATCGAAATCATTAAAATAAACAACTTTTTTCAAAAAACTGAACAATAAAAAAGTTGTATTATTACAACATGTTGAAAGAACTCGTCCATTATCTCAAAGAGACCTACGTAACTAGAGAAAAAATAAAAACTCTAAGTCTCAGTCTCAAAATATCTTTTTATGTGTCAATCGGGTTACATGTTTTGCTACTTCATGTACTACTTTATTAGCGAAACATGTAACCTGATTGACACATAAAAAGATATTTTGAGACTGAGACTTTTTATTTTTTCTCGAATTACAACATGTGTTCAATGGTCCTGTCTAACTTACATAAAGTGTGCAAAGTTGGCACCGTTAACTTCAACAGAACGATTTGTAACCACAGTTTCGCAACGGCACGCAATAATAGAATCGGGTTTCCTCTAACTGTTACCGCAGCCTATTTCTGTACTTTCTGTCTAAAATGGGTAGATACTCCATCCTGCAGAAGCAACATACTTATTAAGTGGCATCATCTCTTCTAACAGAATATATTGCAAAAAGTCGGCCATTAAACGATCTGGTAAGATCAGGCCCAACAGGTAATCCACTCACAACTCCTACCCACACATTAACAGAGACCGGGATGTTTCTGTGAATTGCATAAGGATTATCAATAGACCAAACAAAAAGAGGGTGATAAAATTGATTTTTGCACAATGTTGTCCATACTTTATATGACTTGTTGTTGGATCTTCTTCGATAAGATTTAAAATTTATTCTTGCCTTTGCACATTTTCAGGTTTGCTCCTGCTTCCTGCATGCTCTCCACGATGTACCCGTATATCGCCAGTATCTCTAGTCCGTTGAATAAAAATTATGAAACTTTTGGGTATAGGATGAGCCCGCAAGAGGTAAGCGCTCTCCGAATAATCTCGAAGTAGGAGTCGCACTTTGAAGACAGTTCCCGTAAATAAGCACAACCACAAGTAATTTTTTTTATAATAATGTGCCATTTTTACGATTTGCTAATTTAAAATTAACAACGACAAACTACTGCACTAACTGATCGGTATAAGGACTGATCAATAAACAAAAATTCGAGCAAAAACTAAACATAAACGGATTAGGTACGTTTTTATACACATGACCAGATTTACTTTTTTTTAATTCTTCCATTTTATTTCGTTTTCTGAAGAAATTATTTGAAAAAGCTGTTTATTTAAACGAGTTCTAATACATATTTAAAAGTATCAACTTAGGAATCATCCTGTATATTTACTACTAAGTGCGTTTTTTTATTGATTACATTTTCTTATTTATTTATAACATTATAATTTTTGATTTTTAATTTGTTTATTGTTTTTTAATTTTTTTTAAAAATTGCCTAAGCTTTCTCAAAAAAAGAAATAGTATTATATAGTATTATAAATGCTTTAATAAACAACTCAAAAGTCCCATTTCTGCTAATGACCTTTGTAATGCTAATTATAAACTAAAATAATGTAGATATATAACAAGAAAGGAAAATGCTTACTCTTGGTTGGGGCGTTGGTGGTCCGTACGATATTTGGTCGGGAAGTTGGTCGACAAGGCTAGTGGTTAAATCGATCAGTCTTTGTTGCTGGATGCTATCGCCGGGCCCTACATGGCTGATGTGATTAAAATTCGTTGGCGCGGAGATTAATTTTGATCGCCTATCAGTGTTCCTAAAGAAAAGTCTATATGAAATTTGCTTGGAACAGTACTGAAAATTCGAAAATTCAGTTGTTACACTTACATTCTTGTTGACCTATGGCCTTCTCTTAGAGAGAATCGTCTTCTAGGCTTATGTACAACTCTACCCTCAGTATCTAAGGTAACTATGTTTTCTAAATTGAGAAGTTCTCCTAGAGGCAAACAAAATTAAATTAAAAAAAAAATATTAATAATAAAAAAATACTGAAAAATTATTAATTTTCTAATTATAAACATTTAATTAGACTTACTTTGATGAACATTAGAGAGATACAAAAGATGGGTCAAATCGTTAAGGATGCACATAGTCAGACTACCGCTATCGTTGAGGGGCTTCGCCCTTTTGATATTAAGCGTTTGAACCCATTCACCTGTGGCGCAGTTGAACACATCTATATGTGTCTCGCTATAAACTACTAGATTACCATCCCTATAACCTGAAAAGAAAAGGTATAGTTAAAATTAAAATATCTTGTTCAAACAAATGGGCTTAACTGGGGGGAAGTGTTACTATTTAATAAAAAGACCTCGGCTAAATTATAATCCATATATGGTTTGACAAATTCATAGTATTATTGTGTACCACTTACTCGTTGCTATTATAACAGAAAATTACAATATTAACTTAGAATCATATTAGACGTTAAAAGAAAAAAGGTAGCAAGTGATTTGGGTTTTTTAATTTTTTGGGTTTAAGAATGGAAAAAAAAATTAAAAAATATGAAAATGTATAAGAATATGTAGAGTATAAATACATGTCCGAAATCACTTAAAGCCACATTATTTAGGATAATCGCAGTTCTGCTGAACCTTAAATTGTTTATAAAATAAATCATTGATTTTTTAAACCACTGTTTTGCACTAAAAGAGTTATCCGAAGAATTTTTTTTATGGAAGACACTATCCAATTTGTTAGAAAAAGCTTTTTATAATCAAATATATGCATATTTTACACACAAACTTCCTGTAACAGCCCAACTAGCAATACTAGTTTTATAAAGGTTGTTCGGGACTGCTATAAAGCTATCTTATAGTAGTGCTTATTATGTGGTTTAAGTCTATTTTACGAACATGTATACAACTGTTTAGAAAATATTTTATAGGTATTTTATAACGCAGTCAGAATCGCTCATATAATAACTTTGTTTTTTATTGCTGAAATTCAGAACAGAATTATCCCAAGAATATTTTATTATGCGTTGTTCCATCACAAACAAAGATGTAGTTTAAGATCACTCAAGTATTATGGTGGATCTAGCTGGTTACCACATTGAAAATATTATAATTAAATCTCTCTGATGTAATTCGAAAAGAGACAAAATTTTCTTATGCAGCCAACTTTTCTGACAAAATATATATATATATATATATAATTATATTTATATATATATATATATTAATTTTTAAATTCTTAACTGAAACAAAAATGCAATGAGTTTTTTATAAAAGTGACAAAAAAATCACCATAGTTCTTAGAGCAAGGTGTTTTTATTGGAGATTTTTATGTTTGTATGAATTATTTACCATAATGGCGGCGGTATCTGAACAACGAACATTTATAAATATGGCGTATTTTGTAATACGATAATTTTGTATTATTAGAAACCTTATACAATGATTCTGTTCTCATCCGGGCTGTATACGATATCAAAGTTCTAAAATGTTGTTTAATATACATGCTATAAACCTGTTTTCAGCGCCTCAACTGGTTTGATTCTTAATGACTTTTCACTGTTGCCAGTTTTAAGTAGACAGAAAATATTTCCAAAAGAAGTACAAAATATAACATAATAACTAACTGAATAAATTTTATATTCCTATAAAATACTGCCTAAGCTGGCAACACAGCAAGTTAAATTTCCGTGTGATCCTATAGTGCGATAGGGAACTACATAATAGAACTAAAGTATCGCATAACGTCGAAGCCACCGTAATATAGAAAGCCAGAAACATCATCCCACTCTCCAGCAGCTACGTCACGTCGAACGTCTATTGCCCGAACGACTTGACTTCCTCGCCCGGCCCGGCATTAGGTATGCGCTCAGTAGGAAGGCATTAGGAAGTATTAATAATAACTTTTAATATCTTTAAATCTCTAATATCAGACAGATATGAAGAAAATTATTTAAAATGCTCATCTCAGAGGCCGACCAAGCTTGCTGTTGGAATTATTTTCGATAATTCAGATATCAATCCTGAAATAACATGTGACTGTGGAATTCTTATGTCAGATCATGTAAAAAATGCGGTATAAAGATGAAAACCTAAAACCAGAACCAAAGACCAGAAAATATAAAAAAACTTTCCAGTTTATAAAATTAATTTATTAAATTTTTTATTCTGTTTTTATCGAGTTTGTTTATCTAGCTATTTGAGTTTTATTTCTGTTGATGTTTTATTAAATTTGTGTTAAACCAACTTTCATATTATTATATTTATTATTTCATTATAATTATATTTATTTTTTTTTAAGAGTTTTGTATTTATGTTTTAATTTATTATAAATATATATGTCGGGAGGTATTAAAAGCTTGTATGGGTTATTTGCCTTATATTTATACCTTGTTAAAGAATGTTATATTTTTTTATAATATTTTTGTTTTAATAAAAAAATATGATTTTATGTATTTTGTACTACTACCAGCACACTATCAATCTTAAACAATTATTTAGTATTTTATTAAAATTGCTTTAAACAATCTTACATTATATTATATTTATTATTTTCCTAAGAGTTTTGTATTTATGTTTCAATTTATTCTATTCTATATATGTGCATACATATAATATACTTTGGTAGCTATTAAAAACTTGTATCGGTTATTTGTCTTATATATATATTTTTTTTTTTTTTTTTTTTTTTTTTTTTATTTATTTATACACGGGATCAACCCTATTACAAAAAATATATATATTCTTGAAAAAGAAATAAAAGCTATACTACCTAACCACTAATTACTAATTAACAATAATTATCAGACTTAATCTTAATACCAAGGATAATTAAACCGTTTTACAAGTAGCAACAATATTCTCTCAAAATCAGAACAATTAACAATGCAAAATTAGCTAAGAAAAAACAAAATATATTATTATCAATGACAATGATCAAATGTATTTCAAATCATTAATCATGGAGCAAAATTAATTCAAAAAACAAAATCCTACAAACTCTTAATAAGACTCCTAAAATGCAATAAGGAAATTCCTAAAACTTCAATTCCAGTAGAGTTTACCAGCCTCAAGGTCCTTTCGACAGGCGAGTGCATAGCATAGTTGGTACGATGATAAGGCAAAGAAAACAATCGATTTGCCCTCAGATTACGGTATGGAATATTAAATGAAATCCTATTAAGTAGTTCGGGACAAATCACAAGGCCATTCAAAAGTTTATAAATGAACACCAAATCATTCTCAGTGCGTCTCTTAAGTAAACTCTGCATATTCAGCAAGTTCATTGCTTCATCATAACAATGGTCATTAGGAACTGGAATGCGAAGTTTATAAAGGCAGAATCGTAGAAATTTATTTTGAACCCTCTCCAGTGCCATACAATTATTCATGTACAGAGGAGACCAAATTATTGATCCATACTCCAACAAAGAGACAACAAGTGATATGTACAACCTTTTGCAAGTTTCAACCGACAAATCCTATTTATAGCTTGTTGAAGTATTTTAGATATAGTATAGTAGATATAGTATTTTTTTTATGTTGTTTTGTTTTATTAGAAAATATTATTTGGTTTCTTTTGTACTACTACCAACTATCTATCCATTTTATTAAATAATTATTTAGTATTTTATTAAATTTGTTTTAAACCATCTTACAGTGGCTATATTTATTATTTTTTTAAGAGTTTTGCATTTGTTTTAATTAATATTTATAAATATATATATGTATTCAGTAGTTATTTAAAAATATTGTATCATATAGGCCTTATTTGCCTTATATTTATAACTCATTAAAGAAATTGTTGATTTTTATATCATTTTTGTTTTAATAAAGAATATGTTTTTATTATTTGTACTTCTTTCTACTAACACACTATTAATTTTATTAAACAATATTATCATTTAAACGATACATAATGATAATATTATGATTTTAACAGCAGTAGTATTGAATAAATACGGCTATAACATACGAACGACACGGGATACTCAGACGTTCGACGTGACGTCATGACTCGAGGGTTCTGGCTTTCTATATTACGGTGGCTTCGATAACGTACGTGATGCGCGGCAGTAGACAATTATTCAGTTATATTGTGTTTCGCTCAACTGCGGTATAGTATAGAGTTCTTTCCATTTGCGCAACCTAACCTGCAAGTATTATTTTTGTTTATTGTTTGTGCCGGTATTCAATATCAAAACAATGTTTAAAATAGTGGAAACTGTTGAAAATAATAGGAAAGAGTTGACAATTGTACCTTTAACAAAAATTCCATCTTGCTTCAAGATGGAATTTTGTACTTGCTTTGTCTCACTAACAAAATTCTGTAGATAACTGTTTATATTTGCAGGTTTCCCAGTGCCACTATAGATTCCGATTACAAGTGGTTTAACTTCTGGGATTTCGTGAATGTTACATAAAATCGGCCAAAATTCGCACTTCGAACTTTTATAGATCGGAAGCCCGTCCATGTTTATATTTAACGAAATAGATTCTATATTATGAGGATATTTTTCCAAAGTAATTATTAGGTTGGATTTAAGGCCATTATGCCTATTTAGGAATGTCCTTAGATCCGTAGGAAGAAGATTAGGAATAGCCAGGTTCCATATTCCGAAGAGCTCTCTTAATGCAGAATGATTAATATTGAAAGACGTTGCCCTCTTAAGTTGTTCTTTAATTTTAATTTTCTCTTCAATTTCAGAAAGGGAAGGTATCAAATATTCGTCTTGGATATCCGTGTAATCTTCATTTGCACTGTTAATGTCGCTTTCTATTTCTATATCTTGTGGGATTTCGTTTGCTGCTGCTTCTCTAATATCACTGTTGGCAGTTGGGTCTAAAATTATTGTTTCTTCTAAATTAGCCTCGTTGTTACCTGGGATTTCACCTATAGGTTGAACTTGAGAAATACAATGAGTCTGAAGAATGCGTTGGTACTTTTTTTTTACTGATCTTTTAAAATGGCCACTCTTTTTTATTTGTTTCCACTGTGACACTGTTGAATCCATTTTGTAAACGCAACTGAGCTATCATTATTTATTCTGATATTATTTTAGGTTATGTATAAACCGATTTTATTAAACTAATGATAAAACTTGAGATAAATTTATCCTATAAGCACTTTATAAGAGGGTATGCTGTCGTAGTTATACAATGATTATAAAATGCTCTCATACTTATTGTATAATATATTTATTTCTGTGCAAAATAAAACTCTTATTACTTTTCTTAACGAACTTCAATACAACCATTTACAGAACTTCTTTCACAATTAACTTTTAACGTTGCTATTAAAAGTAATAAAATAGCTATGAAATTATAATACAATTTGTATAAAGTTCTTATAAAATAATTTTATAAGGATTATATAAGACGTTATGCAATTGTTATAAAATATATATCCTTACAGGATTCCTTTATCCTATAATATGAGTTGTAAGAACTTCTATACAACAGTATTACACAAACCTTTTTATTTTATGACAAAATTGTCGGATTGATACGCTTTATAAAATAAAATTGTTCTTCAAGGAGCGCTATACGATAATTATGAAATAATTTCCTTCTTTTAGGGATTTATTTTGCTAGTTGGGAGTACATCCAGTACAGTTGACTTTACCCAAGACTTTGATACGTTAGATCATAGACTTTTACTGGCTAAACTTAACCACTATAGCTTTGACGTAAATGCAATCCAGCTTATAGACTCTTTTCTCAAAGATAGATCACAAAAAATATTATTATTTAAATAACTTTAGATCCAGTAGCATCTCCATTGAATCAGGGGTCCCTTAAGGTGTTTTGTTTTTTATATACAGTATAGATATTAAAAAAGCTCCTTCCCCTTGTAGCATGCAAGCATAAGCATGCTAACGATATCCAAATGTACTCTTCTTTCAATTATCGAAATACACAGGAGGCAGCCAGAAAGTATAAACATGGAACTCAATACAATCATCATCATCTTATTCTTTGAACATAATCTCTATTTAAATTATAGAAAAAATAAATTATTATGTTTTGGTTGCAAAGCTAGAGCATTAGTCAAAATCTCCTTAACAGCAAAAATTTTACGAACATATACAAAATATTATCAGAGAGAGAGAACATATCAACATATTATGCTCCAAAATTAATATATAATAACTATTTTTATTTGTTCAAACAAAAAACAGAACATGAAAAAAACAAAGTTGAAAGAATAACTTACTAATGGCAGTTGGCACAGCCGGGTACATGATTTCCCTGTCTCTGGACTTTCGGCCGTGCTTATCTACGTAAGCAGCCAAAGTACCAAACACCAACAGGTACTCTCGCCTCGGTAACTCGATCACTCTAAGCGCCTCTACCGAGCTGCAGTTGATCGTAGCGTACAAAGGATTTTCTGGATGAAGTAATGCTAGAAAGAAATGTTTTCCTTATAATTGCAATAAATCTATGCATGTTTTGGATTTAAATATGTTAAAAAGCGACCTACAAATAAAAGAATCTCCGTTTTGTATACTATAAACCGTAAAACAAGATGGAGAGCCAACACATAATCTTCCGTCTGAAAGTATTTGCAAAGCCTGTACGTTCACTGGTATAGCGAACTCGCTAACTTTACTGTGTCTCGTCTTTGTTCTCGTTATTTCGTAAATTATTATCACTGATGAATTCTGGAAAAAATGTAAAAGATATTGCGTTAAAAATAGCCCTATAGGTGACTAAATATTTATATATAAATGTATATATACCTGTTTTTTAATAGCTATGCACAAGCAAAAGGTCAAAGGGGCCCTTAGAACAGGACCAACAGTTAAAACTGAGCATCCTTTACTTTCTGTCACTTTTATCCATTCGGTATCGTCGCCGTCCAGGGCTCTTATGGGTACTAGTCTTACTTGGCGCTGTTTACCGCTTACCACCACCTAGAAATAAAACGAAACATATAAACCAATTAAAAAATAGACACCGAAGTTCGTGAACGGTTTTTTCGTTAATCTTCTAATGTCGATCTTAATAAATATCTTCAGAAAATGACAAAAGACGTTTATAGTAAAACATGTAATGAAGAAATCACCCTATGGTTTTAAAATGAGCCGTTTTTTAATTAATAACGTGCCTGACATGCATTGTCAATGTGTCTGCTAGGCAGATGATACTGTTATTTAGGTATGAAATACATGTTGAAACAATACTTTCTATAAAGCCGAAAGCTGTAGATAGCGTTAACTTATACATGCATCAAAATATTCTAATACTGAATGTTAAAAAAACTGTATGCCTTTCATTATCAATGAGTAATAAAAATATAATATTGCGAAATATTAAGAGAAATAAATTTGATTTTATAACTGAGCACAAATAATCAGAAGCACAATGTATCAGGATTATAAGTAATGGAGAGCATGTAAAATATTGAATTTAAGAATAAGAATTTACGAAATGACATTCATATTCAGTGTGTTGTCAGAAAACCACCCAAAGCAATATTAAACTTTTATCAATTTTTGAAAATAGCAACAAGTGGAATTGCTTGTAATAGTTGTTTATGGAAATAGCAATAAAATGTTTCTGATAGTACCATTTATTGCTCAGAAAAATAAGAAAAAAATTGTTTCTTTGAAGAACATCAACTCAATCAATCGTACACATTGAGTTGCTTGCATTGGATCAACTCTAAATCAAATCAATAAAGTAATAAGTCCATAAAAATATACAGCAGGTCAAAATACTAGAAATGTGTGATGATTTTGGAATGAAAATGTAGCATTAATAGTTACACAAGTAACTGAAAAATGAAGTTACAAGAACTAATAAGCTCTAAAGTAAAGGATGTATATGTATTATGCAGTCAAGAATGTAAAAACTATAGGGTGTCCTAAAATTAATGGACGAAATAGCAACTCTGTCAATTGGTCAACAATAACCTCACTTTTTCCTATAAACATATATCCCTAACCAACTAAAAAATAAAGGGGTCAACCCTCCCTAAGGAAGGTATGCCCCCTTAAAAGGGGGCGCCTAAAGATGGCACCTGATGGATTTTCCTACTTATTTTCGAAACGGTTTGAAATAAAATTTTTCAACTTTAAAATCTCCTGATTTTGATATGCTGAATTCAGATATGGATTCATAAATTTAATTACCTAGTCAGGTGCACATGACTTAGGGAAGAAGCTTAAAAAAACACTTAATACACTTTTATATGCTAAGATTTGTTTTTTTTTCTTCAAGTTCAAAATTTAAGTTTTTTGCGTAAAAGAGTAAGTACCTCTCGGTCGGTATCGCTGAAAACTACAATTTTCGAGAAAAACGCATCTAAAAATTACGCTGCATCGTATTAGGTATGATAACAATTTTTATAAAAGCTTAGTAGCAGGCATTGAAACAATACTGATAAATAAAATTGCAAATGAATAAAAATACTAATTTATCTAAGGCAAATGTTCAAATAGCATTAATTTTTCATAAATGCTGCTCAATGTGGATCTTTTTTTAATATTTTTTTTTGGGTTGATCTAAGAATTTCAAATAGGTTTTCTTTTATTTGATTGAAACTGCGATAATTCGCCTATGAAGCTCTTCTGAGATATCAATTGAGAGTCGCGAAACAAGAGGATTGAGGTCGGGCGATTGTGCTGGCTAGTTTATCGGACTACCTCGACCGATCTAACTGCTTGTAAAATTATTGGCGTAAAATTATTGGATTCCTTTATATCTGAATTCCCTGGCTGAATTCAGATATAAAGGTCAGTACATTTTCAAGATCATTTTAAAGAAAATGTAAATAAGAACAACTAAATAATGTATGTGGCAAAATAATTGGGCCTATCAATTTATCTCCTACCAAAACTGCCATAAGTAAAGATAACTTATGTTGGTAGTTTCATTCTTGGATTTTCCATATGCTAAAAACGTATATGTCTGTTAAAATCCTTACTTTTTGAAAGTAAGGATTTTAACACCCAAGTTGTCGGGAAACGTTTGGGCGATTTAGAATACAACGAAAAAATTCTACCCGAGCTAAAAAAATTCCTTCTCCTAAACCTTGTAACCTTTTATAATGGAAAGGATGCAACAACCTCAATTTAATAATAGGCTTTTAGGCAGTCCACTGTCCAGTTAGTTCTCAAAAAGGTTTGTTTTGGGGAATTAGATGTATTAGATTTATTAGAGTACTTTGAAATTAATTCAATGCGATCCGACAATAAGTAATAGCAACACTAATTATACCAATACCAATTTTGAGTAACAAGAACTCTGAATTCAAATTTATCGATAAAAAATTCTAAATTAATTATTACATTTAACTTCGGGATATTGGTAATACTTTCTAAGAATCTTAATAATATTTAAGGGTTTTCTCAATTATATTCAGTGCTTTCCCATACTCATTATTTGCAATATGTATTCCTTACCCTCGAGCACGTTCAAAGGATCTACATTCCAGTAAGTTTCTATGTACTCTGACAAATACTCTCCAATGTGGAAGCCTTCAAGCAAGAAACCTCCGTTGGTACTCTCGTACAGAGGCACGCGCGTTACTATTGTAAATAACCGTAAATATTTTCCATAATTAAAAAAATATCAAGAATTTAAAAGCAAAATGACAGCTATCACAACAAAGAGCTGCTACTATGTTTTTATAAAAATTATTATTGTAAATAATCTTATTCAGCGTCATTTTTAAATGCATTTTTCTCAAAAATGGTGACACCTAGTGATACTAACCAAGAGGTATCCTTTTACGCAAAAAATCTCAAATTGTTGATTTGATTCGAGATTTGAAGAAAAAACCAAAACTTAGCTTAATATAAAAATGTTTTAAGTATTTTTTTTAAGTTCACCTCCTAAATGGTACGCACCTAAGTAAAAAAAATTTGTGACTTTATATTTGTTTCAGCCCAAATCCAAATTAAGATTTAATCTCGAAATTTCAAAATTTTCTTTTAAACTGTTTGGAAAATAAGTAGGAAAAAACCATCTTCTGGTGCCGCTTTTTAAACGGGCGTAACTCCCTTAGGAGGCGTTCGACGATATATGTATATAGGAAAAAGTGAGTTTATTCTCAACCAATAAATACAGGATTGACGTCTCGTTCGATGTAAATTAATCAACACAGTATGTATAGTCACCGCAAAAGAGTTTATTTTGGACATCTGTCAAAACTCGAGCTTTTTATCTATCAGCTTCCTTGACGGATTCAAATATGTAATGAATATTGTAAAAGTGTGATTACTATTAAGAAATAAATAAATTGCAAAAAAAAGTCATTAATTACTTACTAAAAGTTGTCATTAATACTTACCAACAGGTGTTCTTCACTGATATACTCAATTTGAAAAATTTTCTTTGCTTCTCCAATTTTTGCTATTTCCGTTCTATCCAGATCTATACAATATAGACCCTCTTCAGTACCTACGTTAAAAAATAGAACTTACGTTAAAACTTTATGTTGAATTAAAAATTCAGAGATTGGAGGGACACAAAGTCAATGGTCTCAAATTATGTTAAGTTGAAACAAAAATAAAAACATTAAAAGTAAAAACTAATGCTGACGTTCACATTGAATCCGGTGTTAAAACTAAATAAAATAAAAGTAAACAAAACAAGCAGAATGAGGTTAAGTTGAACGGGAGAACGGAAATAAAGCGAAAAATAAAATAAAAAGTGAAATATTACTTGGTCGAAAAATGAAACAGCGACCATCGGGTTCGTAGGCAAGCGCTAAACTTACGTGCTTTGTCGTGATGAATATTGTTAAAATTTAAATGCGGTTCGAAGGTAAAAACATCATTCACACAAGACAGTACAGGACTCCTTTTTGCCCTTGTAATCTCCATCTTCTCTAATAAGTCAAGCTTCTTTCCCTTGGGGCACTCATGAAGGATTTTTACATTTTCCGGGATGGAAGGATAGTGTTTTGAGGACAATAAATGACTTGCAAAAGCCGACTTCGTCTCGGTGATTTCGGTATCTTTGTGTTTATTATATTCTCTTAAGTGTTCCTGCACTCTCGTTTTTATTTTCCTTCCAGACTGACCAATGTAAATGGCATTACAGTCCCCGCAGTTAAGGGAGTAGACTCCCGATTGGGATAAGAGTTCTCTTTTATTGTTTACGAGCTTATTAAATAATGTGTTTGAAGTTTTGAATGATATCTGTAAATTATAGTTTTTTAAAATTTTGCCAATCGGGAGGAGATACTACCAAAGTAAGTGAGGCAATGAAATCTAGAATTTTTAATGCTGGTATTGTGGATTAAATTATAGGAGAGCTTGTACTTATTATAAAATTTGAAATAAATTTTATTAATTATACTTAATGGAAACCCATTATTTAATGCAATCTGTTTAATTGTAGCCAATTTTTTGAAAGGCGCTTGTTGATAATGGTATTTTGAATAACCGGTAGAAAAAGGAGTTGAATGCAGCAAATTTATGAGAATACAGGGAATTAGAATCAAACTGGATAATGTTGTCCGTCGAGAAAGGTTTTCTATAAATATCAAATGTGATTTTGTTGTTATCTCTAGTCAGCATAAGGTCTAAAAAAGGAAGCTTACCGTATTTTTCTTTTTCTAAGGTAAAAGTTACACTAACGGACAAAAGTAGAGCAACACTTTAATAACGTTTAAATGCTTCATAGTAACGCGTTAAAAGTAAAGCAACATTCAAATAATTTGTTCAAAAGAAAGGTTTTAGCAAAAGTAAAGGGATAAAATAATTGTGTAAGGTGATTTTTATGTTTTTTTGAACATTTCTATGTAAGATTAATCATGCCGAGAGGAATTCCAATTTCAAAAGACTTGAAGCAAAGAGTTGTGAATGGATTCATGGAAGATAACAAACAAGCCGATATTTCAAGACAGTTTGAGTTACCCCGGTACACTGTGTCCAAAATAATATCATCGTATAATGAGAGGGGACATTTAGAGAAGTTGCCAAAATCGGTAATGACTGACAGACGCATCAAAAGGATTTCCCAAAATTATCCTTGGAAGTCCGCACCTTGAATTATTGCCGAAATTCCAGAAATTACGGTTGGTATACGAACAGTACAAAGAAGGTTAGTAGACGCAAAGTTATTTAGTAGACGTTCAGCTAAAAAGCCGTTAGTTTCAATAAGAAATAGAGCAGCAAGGTTGGCATTTGCACGCCGGCATTTAAAGTGGACCGTCAATGACTGGAAAAAAGTTCTATTCAGTGATGAAACGCGCTACAAAATATTCAATTCTGATGGAATGAGGCGTGTGAGGCGACCAATCAATACAAGGTTTAATCCTAAATACGTAACACCTACAATTAAGCATGGTAAAGGTAGTGTATTTTTATGGGGTTGTTTTTCATGGAATAGGGTAGGCCCTATGCACTTTATTAATGATACGATGGACCGATTTGTTTATAGGGATATCATGCAGAATGTTATGCTTCCTTATGCAGAATGGGAAATGCCATTGCGTTTTATTTTTCAACAGGACAACGATCCAAAACATTCTTCACAAGTTGTTCAACAGTGGTTTCGGGAAAATAATGTTCGTGTTTTACAGTGGCCAGCACAATCCCCAGATTTCAACCCCATTGAGAATCTCTGGGAAGAAGTAGAACGTCGTATTCGTACTCAAATGTTTCCAAATAAACAATTCTTAATAAATAAAATTAGTGGAGTTTGGACAAGTCTTCCCGAAAATGTCATTCAGAAGTTGATTGCTTCAATGCCGCGCCGTTGTCAGCAAGTAATTAATAATAATGGATATTCTATCAATTACTAATGAATGAATGAACAAACATGAATAAAATTGAACTTTGTTGCTCTACTTTTGTCCGATAGTGTATGTTAGGATGTAGAGAGTTTAAAAAATACAAAAAACTATCCAGTCTGAGTTCATCCTCACTCCAGGCCAAACAGACAACATCCACATACCGTTTGTAAAAAACAATGTCCTTGGCAAAGGTACTGCACGTTATCTTACTCTCCAGGTTATGCATAAAAATCTCACTCAAAAACGGGGACAGACAAGAGCCCATCGCCAACCCATTGGTCTGTTCGAAGAAACTATCGTTAAATTTAAAAAAAGGTTTGGTCGAGAAACTAATCTCTTTATTATCGATTGTTCTTGACCAAAACTTTTTTGTTGTCCTCAAAACACTATCCTTCCACCCCGGAAAATGTAAAAATCCTTCATGAGTGCCCCAAGGGAGAGAAGCTTGACTTATTAGAGAAGGTGGAGATCACGAGGGCAAAAAGGAGTCCTGTACTGTCCTGTGTGAATGATGTTTTGACCTTCGAACCGTATTTAATTTATAACAATATTCATCACGACCTGGATAGCACGTAAGTTTAGCGCTTGCCTACGAACCCGATGGTCGCTGGTTCATTTCTCGACCAAGTCATATTTCACTTTTTATTTTTTATTTTATTTTTTTGCTTTATTTCCGTTCTCCCCGTTCAACTTAACCTCATTTTAATTTAATTTAATTTAGTAGTCTTGAGTTTAGTTGTGGGATGGGATCGAACGAATAAAAACAAACGTCACTTTATGTACTGGCCAACGTTTCGCAATAATTCTATTGCTTCATCAGGGCCCTAAGGTAACAAAAAAGACACAATAAAAAAGGATTATTATATATAAACAAAATTTAACTTTTTGGGGTTATGTTGATACCACCAAAAAAGAAAAAAAATAGAAAAACAAAAAAAAAAAAAAAAAAACAACAAAATCTTAGATTTGAATTTAAAAAAAAAATTATAAAATTGCTTACATAACAATGTGATTTTGCTTGTCATAAAAAATCATGTTTACAGGACACACAGGTAACATAGAATATATAAAATATTATTTTTTTAACAAAAACGGTTTAAATTGATGGGTTGTATCACAGACAGTTGCTTTAAAATTGATTCTACGGTGTACAATAATAATTTAGCATCTAGCCAGAAAAACCGGGTATGCGAGAACACAATAGACGCATTCTTTTTAGTGATAAGAACCAAAACGGTCCCAAAAGTTTACATTTTGATTTGATCTATTAGATTAAAATAAGAAGAACTTAGATTGTCTATATCCGTTCTTTTATTTACCGCATTATTATGTTTTTTTATGTTTATCATTTCGGCTAGAAGTCTCTTTTTAAAAAGCTGCTGTTGGCCCATAATTGTAGTCTTGCCAAAATTAAAATTGTGTCCTGTATTCATTTTGTGCTTAGCTAAAGCAGTAGGGTTTTTTTTAAGGGCTAAATTCCTACAATCATACTCATGTTCGTATAGGCGCTGCCTCAAATATCTACCCGTCTGACCAATGTAACACACATCACACCCAGAGCAAGGTATTTTATAAATAATGTTAGAATGTAAATCAAAGGCGTCTTTAGTTTTAAGCTTCGTAAATAAATGTTTTCTTACCGAGTTTTCACTTCTTTCTGAGATTTTAATAACATCAGATTTTGATTGTATGGTCTTTTTAATTTTATGAGAAAGTGTGTTAATGTAAGGAATCTTGAAATAAGACAATTGATTATTTTCATTGTTTCGTGTAATATTTTGAGTAATGTTCTCGGTGTCGTTAATTATTTTTTTAATAATTGATAGGGGGTAGTTGTTTTTCTTTAAAATTGTCTGAACATAATGAAGGTTTTTTTTATGATATTCTGGACTAGAAAGTCTCAAGCACCGATGTTTTAGGTTTTTTATTACATTTATTTTGTGTGTCATAGGATGTTCTGAAAAATAATTTAAAATGCGTTCTGAAAAAGTTGGTTTTTGATACCAATCTGTTTTTATGGTACCATCTGTGGATCTTATGACTTTAACATCCAAAAATGGAAGACTACAGTTAATTTCTTGTTCGATAGTGAATTGTAAACGTGGATGGAAACTATTGAAGACTGATAGAATTTCGTTTTCTTTTTTATTTGGAATTGCCGTGATTATGTCATCAACGTACCTACAGAAAAAAGGTACATTAAAATATACGAACATGAGTATGATTGTAGGAATTTAGCCCTTAAAAAAAACCCTACTGCTTTAGCTGAGCACAAAATGAATACAGGACACAATTTTAATTTTGGCAAGACTACAATTATGGGCCAACAGCAGCTTTTTAAAAAGAGACTTCTAGCCGAAATGATAAACATAAAAAAAACATAATAATGCGGTAAATAAAAGAACGGATATAGACAATCTAAGTTCTTCTTATTTTAATCTAATAGATCAAATCAAAATGTAAACTTTTGGGACTGTTTTGGTTCTTATCACTAAAAAGAATGCGTCTATTGTGTTCTCGCATACCCGGTTTTTCTGGCTAGATGCTAAATTATTATTGTACACCGTAGAATCAATTTTAAAGCAACTGTCTGTGATACAACCCATCAATTTAAACCGTTTTTGTTAAAAAAATAATATTTTATATATTCTATGTTACCTGTGTGTCCTGTAAACATGATTATTTATGACAAGCAAAATCACACTGTTATGTAAGCAATTTTATCTTTTTTTTTTTTTTTTTTTTTTTTTTTGTTGTGTAATTTTTTTTTTAATTCAAATCTAAGATTTTGTTGTTTTTTTTTTTTGTTTTTCTATTTTTTTTCTTTTTTGGTGGTATCAACATAACCCCAAAAAGTTAAATTTTGTTTATATATAATAATCCTTTTTTATTGTGTCTTTTTTGTTACCTTAGGGCCCTGATGAAGCAATAAAATTATTGCGAAACGTTGGCCAGTACATAAAGTGACGTTTGTTTTTATTCCTTCGATCCCATCCCACAACTAAACTCAAGATTTCAAACCTATAGGATCGCAACTAGAATTTATTAATTTAGTAGACCAGGATTTAGTAGAAAAAATTCTTCAAACTATAAAAAGCAAGGCATTTGGATCCGATAATTTAAATATTACTTTTGTTACGCTTTGCTGTCCTGTGATTATTAACCCTCTTACCCACATTATAAAGTGCTGTCTAGAGAAAAGCTATTTTCCGGAAAAGTGGAAGGAGGCCAATATAATTCCCTTACCTAAAATTAAAAATCCCACGGAATTCAACAATCTTCGTTCTATTTCTATACTTTCTGTTCTTTTGAAAATTTTGGAAAAAATTATGGAGCGCCAAATTCTTGATTATTTAAATAGCAATAATCTCATCCCAGAATATCAGTCTGGGTTTCGTAAGGGCTATAGATATGTCACTGCGTTGTCTCAAGTTACAGACGATATATTTCGGGCTTTGGATAAAGATCAGGCAACTGTTTTAATTCTCTTAGATTTTACCAAAGCATTTGACATGGTGAATCATGAGATACTCATATCTCTATTACATTATCTATGATTTTCTCAGTCGGCCTTAAAACTTATGTCATCTTTTCTTTCAAACCGCAAACAAAGAGTTCTGCTAAATGGAAAAATATCGGAGGCACTTGACGTTATTTCTGGTGTACCACAAGGTAGTATTTTGGGTCCATTGCTATATACAATATACACATCACAATTAACAAAAAAATTAAATAGATGTAAACATCACTGCTATGCAGATGATACTCATATTTATTATTCATTTAAACCCAGTTATGCTCCTGAAGCTAACCTTAATATTAATATAGATCTTAATAATATCTTTGCTGAAACTCAAAATCTACTTTTAAAAATTAATCCAGCCAAATCTAAAGCTATTCTTTTTTGTAGTGATGCTCACCGGATTGAGATTTTAAATAACTTTAGACTTGAAATGAATAACGATGTTATACAATTTCAAAATTCAGCCAATAATCTGGGGCTCCTAATAGATCATAAACTAAAATTTAGGGAGCATGTTACACTTAAACTTAAAATTGGATACTCTGCTTTAAAAACTATTTACGCGCAGAAGAATTACTTAAGTACTAATATTAAAAAATGCTTTGTGAAGCATTGGTTTTGTCACCTTTCAATTTCTGCGACACTATTTATGCTTCTTGTCTTGACTGCTCAGATGCCTATCGGATACAAAAACTTCAGAATTCGTGCCTACGACTTGTATTTGGCGTAAGGAGAGAGGAGCATATTTCTCATAAGCTAAAGGATGCGAGCTGGTTAAATATGTTCAATCGACGAGTATTACATCTTATTTGTTTTTTTTTAATAAATTACTTAAGTGGAAGTCTCCATCATATTTGCTTAGAAAGATTAGATTCCGAACGGATGTACATAACCTAAATATTAGAAGAAAGAATTTACTTACTATTCCGGCGCACAATAAGGAATTATTTAAAAAGTCATTTTCATACTTGATTGCACACTATATAAATAGGTTTAAAATAAATGATTTTACATTGACAGAAAAAACTTTTAAAGTTAACATTAAGCTGCTTTTCCTTGGTTAATTATGTGTATGAGTGATTTTTTTAACGTTTTTGTGTATAGTATTGGTCATGATTTTGTTCCTGAAAGGCTTTGAACGTTGCCATAAATCGTTATATAATTTTCCTCATCTTCCCTTCCCCTCATATTTTCTTTCATATCCTGATCCTCTTCCCATGCTCCCATTAGGTATGTTCTTTCTTTTTCAGTAGAATATTTATTATTAAATTTTTAAATTATTGTTTTTTTTTATTATTTTTTTTGGCCTCAACAGAATTCAGGGAGCCTTTTGTGTAAGGGATATCTCTGTAAATCTGCATATTATGGCCTGTTGGTCACCTTGCATTATTAGCTTTTTTATTTTGTTACAAATTCTTCGATTTTTTTTGTTATTGGTAAATGATGAAATACTCAATATTTAGTGGAATTTTGTAATATTTGAAATTTTGTAAAAGTTAATACACCTACCTATTAGTTTTATTCTTTGTGCTTAAATGCTGTAATTTCTTGGTGACTAATAAACGTCTTATTATTATTATTATTATTATTATTATTATTCTGCTTGTTTTGTTAACTTTTATTTTATTTAGTTTTGACACCAGATTCAATGTGAACGTCAGCATTATTTTTTATTTTGTATGTATTTATTTTTGTTTCAACTTAAATGTTTGTGGTGTTAATCTAATAGCTTTACCGGTAAGTCATATCTTAACATTGTAATTTATGTCTATGCGTTGTTGTTTTTGTAATAGGGTTGCCTTCTTTTTTCTTTTAGATCCGACGATGCCTTAGGGCGAAACACGTGTAATCGTTTTTAAAAAATAAACACAATTTGAGACCATTGACTTTGTGTCTGAATTTTTATTATTAAGAGGTCTCTTTGAGAAAAATGGACTACTTTTTTTGAATTATGTTGAATTATCACTTTAAAAGAAAAACATTCCTTCAGCGCCTAGTAGATAGTTGAAATATTAAAGTAAAGTTTAATGCAATTTTTAACATTAAATATTTATAATGATACAAATGAGAATTGAATAGGGTTTTAACGGCACTATTGGCCACAAAAATCTGTAACTTTATCCAATAAAATATTTTCTTATCTTCAGTTACATAACATTAACTTTACCATTCACATAATTACGTAATCTTTTTTTTTTAATGAAAACTATATCATTGCACTTACCTAAAACAATCCTATCAGGATCGATAATGGCAGCGCTGAGAGTATTCTTTAACATAGCCAAAGAGTTATCGATCAACTCCCTAGTTATAAGCACTGTGGTGTTAGGCAGATTATTCCTCTTCATTATCCGGTGCAATTCCGCTAAAGCGACCACCCATTTATTTTTTTCCGCTTCTGAGTCCGCCAACATTAACATCGCGTTTCTCGGCCCAGGCGGCTCCATTAAAGAAGTTGTAATCTGAAAACTCCTTTTTTTTTTTAAACGGAACTCGGTTTAATTTTGAAAAACGTACCTTAAATATACAAGGTATATCCTTCTTATTGGCGTGAATAACGTCCAAGTCCTTGACACTACTAACGCTAAACTGGGGATCTCTCATGTCTAAGACCTGAGCTACATGAACACTGGGTAAGGCATTTCTGTCTGCGGATATGTCGTAGAGAAAAAGTTTAAAATCACAAACGACGACAAATTGTCGGATCCAACCTGTAAAAAATAATAAATTATAATATACTTAGATTCAAAAAGGCATAAAAGACTTTTGGAGTTGCAAAGTTATAACTCATAATAGATAATGGTATTGAGTGTTAAATTGGATAACAAAAGAAATATGAGAATATTAGACTCCTAACAATAAAGGATTTTTTTGAGTTTTATATAAAAGTTATCTGAAAGAACTGGGAATGGTTTAGAAAACCAGAGGTAAAAAATCCAAATACTATTTTTTTTTAAATTATTACCTAAACTATAGTCAGTCAGTGTTTTCTATAAGGGTTTGCTAAGAGTCGAAAAAAGTTGACATTGATAATAGACCTACCTCTTTTTACACCTCCTAATTTCGGAACTTTAACATAACCCTCATAGGCCGTACCTATTCCTCTCGTTGGATCTATTCCTAAAGGCCTTTTTGCTGAAAAGTAAAGTCAGATGTAATACCGATATAATAAATAAAATAAATAGATTCAATATACTTTGATCCGGTGGCACGGGACATACAGGCGGCACATGAGGACAGCATGCGGTGTGACACGTGAATCCACAGATTTCACACACCATCCCCTGCCGCATCAGCCCGACCATCAATGACGTACAATGACTGCATTTGGTGGGACTAGAAAAAGTGCGCACCAAAAACTGGTGAGCCTTGTGTTTCATTGGCGAGTGGGTTTCGTGCTAAATTCAGATAACATTCATCACTATTATATTAAAATATTTACAGTATAAACGAAAAGTAAACACAAACTGACGGTCTCAAACATTATGATAAAAGTACACGTATTTCGCCTCAGACATTCTTCAACTACAGTAGTGGAAAAATGTAGAGTAACATTTAATAAGTTGCTAAAATAAAATATTAGATGATGACTTTTAGCATAAAATTTCTGTAGATAAAAATATATGGTACTTATAAATGGTTTGCCAATAAAAACTGTTAATTCTTATCTCGTTTTACCAAGGGACACAAAAAAGAATACTTCAGAGTGGAAAAAAGTAAAGCATTTAACATTTTTGAAATATTTCTCAAATCATGCAAAATATTTTACTCAGTGTTAACTGATAAGTTGACGGTATTTGGCTGCTTAAGATGCCTCGCGGTAAACATTTATCTGTCGATATTAAAAATAGAATTGTTGACTTATACATACAAAAGTGGTCAAAAGCAGATTGCTATTGCAAAGACATTTAGGTTACATAGATCTATCGTGTCTCGTATAATTAAGCAGTTTCATATAAATAGCGATTTATCTGTTAAGAAAAAGTCAGGGAGACGTAGAAAAACCACTCCATATACCGATAAACAAATTATCAAAATTGCTAAAAATGAGCCTTTTCTAGGATCCAATAAGATAAAGCACCGCATATCCGAAGAGCTTGGAGTAAACATGACTTCGAGGACGGTGAGAAATAGACTATTAGAGGCCAAGTTATTTGCCAGAAGACCTGCCAAAAAACCGCTGCTGTTAAAAATAGACGTTCCCGTTTAAGTTTTGCCAAAACGCATCTACATTATACAGAGCATGATTGGAAAAAGGTAATCTGGAGCGATGAATCCAAGTTTGGTTTGTTCAAAAGTGATGGAATTGTATATTTTAGACGCCCTGTCAATGAAAGACTCAACGCCAAGTATACCTGTCCAACAGTGAAACATGGTGGTGGAGCAGTAATGGTTTGGGGATGCTTTTCGGGCTATGGTATGGGCCCCCTGTATAAAAAAGAAGGTATAATGGACCGGTTTCAATATAAGGACATATTAGAGAGCCAAATGATTCCATATGCTCATGATATTATGCCTTTAAGACATTTATTTCAACAGGACAACGATCCCAAGCATTCTTCTCGGTTCGTAAAAGCTTGGTTCAGAAGGGAAAACATTAATGTAATGGAATGGTCTGATCTCAATCCAATTGAGAATCTGTGGGACATTTTAGATTCCAAAATCAGAGGAAAATCTTATAAAAATCAGCAAGAATTGTTTGAAGCATTGAAGGAAACATGGGTGAATATGGATCCAGGGATTATTTCTAAGCTAATAAGATCTATGCCAAAACATTGTGAAGATGTAATTAAGAATAACGGGTACTTTACAAAATATTAACTTATGTTTTTTTTATTTATTAGAAATGAAATAAAACCGAATATTAAAAAATGTTGCTTTAATTTTTTCCACCTAAAAAATAATTTTTTTATACAAAAATACTAAGGACAAGGAAACATGTTTTTTTTTTCTTAATATTAAATTGCTTGTATAATAATAAATTACTGGAATTAATTTTACTTCTGGTTTACATTCACTGCTTGAAAAAATAAAGTATTTTCAAATGTTGCTCTACTTTTTTCCACTACTGTATATTCATTAGTTTAGCAGATTATTTAGCAGATTCATTAGATATACACAATATTCGTAACTTTGTTTTTTATTAATAAATTAACTTGCCCAAACTAACTATAAAATTAACTAATACAACCTTTTAACGACTCTTTGACAACACACCATTTTGGTGGCAAATGGTCAAATGAAACAAAAAAAAGAATTTTAAAATATATACAGGGTGTTCCTTAAAGACGTGCTAATTAATATTTAAGGGGGTGATTTCTGGACACATTTTAAGAAAAAAAGTTCCTATGAACATATGTCCTAAACGTCTCAACTTTTGAGATACAGGGTGAAGTAAAGTTGTCAAAAAAAAATCAGTTTTTTAATAATAAATTAAACAATATTATAGACAGTTTTATGAAATTTAGTACGTGTATTCTGTGCATCAAGACGCATTTTTGATGGGCAAAAAAAATTGCTCTGCCAGTGGCGTCCCTACAGGTCTTCTATTGAATATTTTTAGTGAAAAAATATTACGCCACTGCTTTTTCTTAAAACAAAAATTATTTTTTGTGGTGCCATCAAGGTTTGTTATATTATGTTACATTATTATAATCTTGTTCCGAGGTTGTGTTTTTGTTATAATGCGTCACAATCAAACTGTATTCAGAGGAATCAAGAATACAATAAATAAGTCTATTACCAAACCTTGTTATGGTGTTATTTCATACACCCTAGGTAACTACCTTCCACATGGCGACCCTGCCTAAAGATCCAAGGCAAATTCGGGAACGTTTAAAACGTGCGTGAAGTAAAAGCGTTGCAGACTGCAAAACCCAGTATAGTCTATAGTCTATGTATGAATGGCTAAGTATCAGTAATTATGGGAAAATCCATATCGAAAGAAAGTGAGGTAACCAGTTCGGGTGTGGTTAACTCAAACTTTATAGTCGAAGACGAAAAACTATCAGTTCCACATGATATTCGTGCCGTTTTGTACATTATTGCAAGCTGTGTGTTTATTCTGACTGTACTAAGTGTCCGAAAGTTATACCGAAGGAGTTTGAAAAGAGACATCAGTAGGAGCATTTACCTGAGAGCACCAGCGAGAGCCCACGAGGAAGGCGGCAGAGAATAAGATAACCGAGTAAACAGCTGCTGACCCTCTGGTATGTACATTTATGCCTATGTTGTGAATTTTTCCGGACACATCGTTTTCGACAACAACAATCAACCTATAAGCGTGGTAGAAAACGCTGATAATATACATTTTTGCAAAGGTCGTTAGCTACGGGCAACAGGGTAACGACAGTGTCAAGTTCGCAGAACAAATTAATTTTTAATTAATTATGCTGACATTGTATTATTCTAGTAGAAGTAAATTTATAGGTCAGCTGTTATGCTTTATAAATATTAATTTTTTTTTAGTTAGGTAATAATTTTGTACGATTTTAGTTAAACATTTTAAAAATAGACAAATAATAGGAAACCATTGTCTGAGCAAACAATCCTAAACTTCTATACGTAATGAATTTAAGCTTTATATTAGTATTTAATATTTTATTTTATATGTTATAATATAACATTATTTGTTAAATTGGCTACCTATGAGTAGCGTAAAAGTGACATTTGAGGACGTTTTAACCAAGTTATCAAGTTTAAAAGACGAAATTTTCAGGGAATCAAAAAGAGTCTTAAAGAAAAAGGTACCTCAGTCAGAAAGTATAAAAATTCAAGTAAGAGATAATTTCATAAATTTATATAACGAGTTTATTTCGACAATAGCGCGTATTTGATAATCAGTATCAATCTATAAAAGTTTTATTTAGCACTTGTAGAGATAGAGTTATTAGATCGTTCGAGGTTCTTCGCGTCGACTATAAAGTCCCTATTTCGATTTTAAAGGAAATTGATCCTGAAATTAAGGACGAAATCACAATTTATTTAACAAGTAGTGACGACGACGACGACATTGACGATCCGATACCGATAATAAAAACCGAGACAGACATTTCGCTCACAATGCCTCTGTCTACGTTAGAATTTTTCAATTTTGCAAGCAAAATTTTACCAAATGAGTTCGATGGTTCTGCCGATCAGTTGACGTCTTTTCTGGATGCGCTCACCCTTCTTAAGACAAATGTTGAGACGCACGAAGTTAATGCCGTCGCTTACGTCAAAACCAGACTCATAGGTAGAGCTAGAAGTTTGGTAGGCAATAGCAACAGTCTCGACTTAATCCATGCAAAGCTAAAGGATGGCATCAACCCCGAAAGCTCACAATCAGTAACAGTCAAGCTACTCAACTTGAAGCAGCGAAACGACTCAAAATACGCTACCGGAATAGAGGAACTATGTCAAAAGCTGAAGACAGCATACGTTAGCGAGGGCGTACCGGAACAACTGGCAGAGACATATACCACCAACACGACCATCAAAGCTCTGGTCACAAACGCAACTTCCGAAAAAGCAAAGATAATAATGGAAGCTGGAAATTTCCAGACTGTGCAGGAAGCGTTGACAAAATTCGCCAGTGTGAGTACTGAAGCCACCACCAGTACGGTATTCTACACACAAAAAAATAATTATAGGGGGGAACCTATAAGAAAAAATGTTCGCAGAAGGGGTACTGAAAGATTTTCAAACCGACCCGATAATAATTATTATAACAACCGCTACAATGAAAATACGCAGAACAGCAACTACAATCAAAATGGGCGGCAAAATAACTACAATGACCGTCAATATAATAACCAAAGAAGAGGCAACGATAACAACAGGCGATCAACTCACCGAGGAGGACAAACAAATCGCTATATAAGGGCATATAGCACCGAGATCGGTCAGGAAAATCTACAGGAACCCCAAGAAGGTCCTTTGGGGCACTCCTAAAAATTTTTAATATGCACTGTCTAACTTCGTATCCATCCAAACAGAAATGACAGGCTACCAAAATGTCACGTTACTGGTCGACACGGGAGCGGATATTTCATAAAAGAAGAACGATAAATCCAGAACAGCTCGTGGACAGATCTAAGGTTAGCCAAATAAAGGGGGTGACAGAAGGGCATACCAACTCTATAGGTACTACAACAACCAATATTGATATAGACAACTACAGTATCAGTCATAGCTTTCATATCGTGGGTAACGATTTTCCGATACCGGCAGATGGAATCTTGGGACGGGATTTTATCTCGAAATATCAATGTCGTCTAGACTATAGCAACTGGACTATGACAATAAAATCCAAAGAAGGATATATAATAATACCAATATATAATAGTCCAGAGGAAGACGTCTTGATAATTCCACCAAGATCTGGGGTTGTGAGGCAACTCAACTCACTTAAAAATCTAAAACAAGACTCTGTAGTTCAGAACGAGGAGATAGCCCTTGGAGTTTTTACCGCCAGCACCATAGCATCTAGCCAATCACCCTTTGTAAGCATACTAAATACACATTTCAACAGTGTTACCATCAGAAACCCAAAAATTAAATGCCAAAACTTATGTAATTACAACATTTTTCACATGGATAGCAAAAACAACAGTAACAAACAAGATAGAAATAAGCTGTTACTAAAGGAATTAAACACAGCCGACGCTGCAGATTTTGTAAAGTATTACCTCATAAACTTGTGTCAGGAGTGTTCGGATATTTTTGCACTAGACACAAATACATTAACTACAAATAATTTTTATAAGCAAAAGCTAAGACTAGCAGATGATACCCCTGTGTACATAAAAAACTACAGAACACCACATACCCAGATAGGCGAAATCAATTCCCAAGTAGACAAAATGTTAAAGCAACAGAATACAATAGTCCAATACTGCTTGTCCCTAAAAAAATCTAATGGCGAGAAAAAATGGCGACTTGTAATTGACTACAGGCAAATCAACAAGAAACTTTGTGCTGATAAGTTTCCCATAGCGAGAATCGATGATATCTTGGATCAACTGGGAAGAGCCAAATGGTTCTCAACACTCGACTTAAAATCAGGATTTCACCAGATCCCACTGGAAGAAAGCTCACGGGATATCACCACCTTCAACACAAACACAGCTTCCTATCGCTTCACTCGTTTGCCATTTGGTCTTAAAGTCAGCCCAAACAGTTTCCAAAGGATGATGAGCATCGCTTTTGCCGGTATAACACCTGAAAAGGCTTTTCTCTACATGGACAACATAATTGTAATAGGATGCTCAGTAGGCCATCACCTTCAAAATTTAAGAAACGTTTTTGACACTTGTCGAAAATTCAATTTAAAACTAAATCCAACTAAATGTAAATTTTTCCAAAACAACTGCTATTTCCTAGATCACCAAATACGTGCCGACGGCATTTTGCCGGATGAGTCGAAATATGACGCAATTCTTAAGTGCCCTACACCACAATCAGGTGATGACGTCAGAAGGTTTACCAGTTTTGCAACTACTATCGACGGTTTATACAAAATTTCGCTGAAATAACGGAACCCTTAAGGAAGCTTACAAAAAAGAATGCGCAGTTCCTATGGACTGAAGAATGCCAAAGGTCGTTCCAGAAACTGAAGCAAATGCTCATCGACCCACAAATCTTGAAATATCCAGATTTTGAGAAGCCCTTTATTCTTACAACGGACGCGTCAAAAGAAGCCTGCGGGGCAGTTCGTTCTCAAAACTCAAAGGGTCAAGATGTCCCAATAGTATACGCTTCACGAAGCTTCACTAAAGGCGAAATTAATAAATCCGTCATAGAAAAAGAACTAGCTGCAATACATTGGAGAATTATCCATTTTCGACCCTACTTATATGGAAAAACCTTCTTAGTTAAATCTGACCACAGGCCGTTAGTTTACCCATTCTCAATGAAAAATCCATCATCCAAACTTATGCGTATGAGACTAGACTTGGAAGAATATGATTTCGCAATAGAATACATTAAGGGAAGTGTTAACGTGGTAGCAGACGCATTATCAAGAATTACAATTGGGGATCTCAAAAACATGACGTCAGACCGCCACAGAATTTTAGCAATCACCAGGTCGATGGACACAGAAAAAACAAGTAGTCCTAGCTGACAATGCAGAAACCTCGGCAAAAACTCATGCTACAACAATTCAAGAAAATTGCAATAAAATAAAATTCGCAAATGACAATTACAATTTATTTAAAATCCCATCAGTAAAATTCAGGCTTAAGCCAGATTATCTAAGGGTAATTGTGTAAAAATGGGGAAAAAATAAAATCAGCGCTGAAAGCAAAATATGTTTCACCAATGGCAATTTTTCTTTAGGGAAAACATTGTCTCAGCTTCAAATTTTGGCTCATGAAAACAATTTGCAAAAATTAAAATTAAAAACAGATGATAAAATATTTGGCAAAAGACGAAACGTCGTTTAAAAAAATCTAAAAACATCATCATGTAGCACGAAATAAGAGGCAATGCAAAAGTGCAAATTATTTTTAAATCGAAAAAGAAATAACCTCAGAAAATAATAAAATCAATTTTTGAAAACTTTAAATTTCAGATTTTTCCGAATATGTTCAGAACCATTCAGAATTTAAAATTTTTTTAACCTGTATATTAAGCTCAAAAATACTCAAATTTGCCAATTTAACCATTTTCGCATCTCTTACAGATTCGGAGATCCCATGTTGAGGATCGAATTTGAAACACCCTGGATACAGAGGATCAAATGATAAACTGCAGCGATCGAGCAGGCTGAGACATAAGAACTATGATGTTTGTGGAAGAGGAGAAACTTAGTAAACTGTATTCATATTTTGATAAATATTAAATTAGTGGTTTAACCGAAGTACCGAAATTATTTTTTCGATATGTGATTTTTTACGAAAAAAAATTATCCTTTGGTTGTATAGTAACAAAAAATCAGAAACTCCCTAATTTGAATTAAAGGTCAATGTCAATTGGCGTAGTACAATACAAAATAAACAAAAATCAATGAAATCAACTGCATGACAATAAAAAAAAACCAACACCATACCCGCTACTGCCAATACATTAATATATTTTTAAGGACGCTAAGTGAGAACCATTTGTGTTGACTCCACGTTTATATTGATTTTGTTTGGGCTCTTAAGGACAAATGGATGAAGTGTTTTATTTAAAAATACTTACCATACTAATTTCACTAAGATTACTTTTCGAGCTAACTATGCTTGGCGCCCTATTGTCTTCAACATCAGCATCTTCAGACTCTAATGAGCCCCCGTGGTACATATGAGCCTGCGGTGGCACATTGTCATACATATTTTGTCCCGATGAAGAGTTGGTTTCTTTCAGGAACTGTTCCAAGTATGACATCTGTGATGACGGACGTTCCAGAACTAAATAGGGTGAAGTATTTTAGTTTAGATGTTAGGAGTGTTTTAAAGGCCTTTCGTGTCGTTTAAGTTTGTCAAAGATTTATAAAATTATTCTCGAGAAACTGACACGAGAAGCCAAAGATATGTAATCAATTATTTGATGAAACAAAAATGAGATGGACAATATTAAAGTGGTATTAAATGATGCATTAAAACGAGGTAACTCCACAGAACCATTAAATAAAACCAAGACAAAACATTGGCAAATTTATTATTAAAAGTTTTAGTTATTCAGTGCACAATAAAATTATGGAATAAATTTAAAAAGAGAATTAATTCTGCCATTAAAACGAAAAAAAAAACAATTTTTTTTCCATAATTTAATTTAGCACTCTATTTGTTTATTGCATGTTAATTATATAACAAGTGGACTTCACTAAAACTTAATGTTTAAACAAAATAACATTGTCCAAATCCACTTATATAACAGGTTATCCCAACCCCACAAGTCTACGTATTTACAATTTGATTATCAGTAAAATATTAATATTCGATTTTCTAAAACAACTTACTGTTATGTTTTATTTTAAATTTTTTGAGTCAAACTGCTGGGATAACCTATAACATGGAACCTTGAGTCAAGATTGGCGCATATCTTGTTTATGACAAAAACGATCACCTGCAGGAAAGTTAATAAAATGTTCCCACAGGAAAACAAGTTATTAGGCAGAGTGGCTTAAAGAGCTCTAGATGTATAAAATAATTAGTTCTAACAAACGGATATATATATATAGATACGCTTGCACTTGCCCAAAATTGTGTTTCCATGAAAAAACTGTTTTTTGCCTGCAGGATGTAAATTTGACAATAAATTCAAAACAAAGTAAACAAGCGCCCATTTAACGTGGGTTCCATTTCAATTTAAAATTACGAGTAGTAGCTGCAAAAAAGTAAGAACTAGACAAATACAATATATTAGCACTCCAAGCAGTAAACTAACACGAGATCAATTCGAAGCTTGAAAAAAGGACTAGGTATATATTAAGGTCGTTTATAATAATTTTTAAAGCAATTTTATAATAAAGGTTTTTTTTATATTTGCATAAGCATTACCAAAGTTTTTTCTTGAATATCTTTCAAATAGTTCCAGTTATCTTTTAAATAGTTTTATATTAACAACTTTATAAATATATTTATAAAGTTGAATTTAGTCCTTATCAGAACGAAATTTTTGTAATGAACGAAATCTTACTATTTACTTATATGTACATTTTTCTTTTTCTACTGTATAAAATCTATAGGAATTATTGATTTATTTTCATTATCAAAATGATATTAATTCAACTTTTCTCAATGTTAAATATTATACAGCAAAATGAGATAATGAAAGATTATGATTATTACTTTTTTTTTTAAGAAACACCGTAATTTTTTTTATCAGATTTTTTATTAAAAAAAAAAACTGAAAAACCAATACAGTGCATTTTTTTAATCTCGGGTCATAGGGTTTTACGTGTAATATTTTCAACCCCATGTTAGAACCTGTTCTATTTAATCGATAGGATTGAAACTTGGAACAAGTGAAGTTTAAGTTAACAGACTTTAAAAAATTAGACCCATTATTTTGCAAAAAAATTTGCGAGAAACCTATTTAAAATACGTTTTTCTGATGAAAAAGTTTGCTTTTTCTGCACCTCGTAACCTTCATTACCTTTACACTTCAAAGCAGGTAGACAAATATCTGACAGTGACACAAAATAATTTTTAAATTGCTCCATTGAAATTGTTCAAAAACTCTTTAAAATGTCGATTTACACTACGGATGAACGTATTGAGATGGTTTCAAACCACATTAGAGGAATGTCGGCGCAAGAAGTGGTAGACAATTTTGCCGTGTCTTATCCTAACCGTCCCGTCCCGTCTAGATCAACTGTACAACGGTTTTATGAAAAATTTATTACGATTGGATGCATCGTCAGTTCTCACTTAAAACGAAAAAGAACCGAAACTGTAGTAGACGAAGAATTTAAAATGGAGGTATGCTTGGCCGTTAAAGAAAATCCAACAAATAGTCCTACTCAGTTTGCTGAAGTTACCGGAAAAAGTAGGAGTAGTTGCTATAAGGCAATCAGAAAAGAAAAATACAAATCTTTTAAAGTTAGAAATGTTCAAGAACTCTTGCCTAATGATTATTTTCTTAGAATGCAGTTTTGTGAACAGTGGATGGAACGAATTAACAACGACCCCACAATTACAAACAAAATACTATTTTCAGACGAAAGTACTTTCTGTACAAATGGTACAGTCAACAAACAAAATACTCGAATATGGGCGCGAGAAAATCCTCACGTCATCCAGGAAACGCATACCCAAACAAGACAGAAACTTAACGTGTGGGCAGGAATTCTTGGAGATCGAATAATTGGACCATTTTTCATAGAGGGTAGCCTGAATACTGCAAAATATTTAGAATTACTTCAGGTGCAGGTCATTCCCGCATTAAGAAACGCTGTTCAAAATGGCAGGATAATTTTTCAACATGATGGAGCCCCCGCTCATAGTGCAGCGACTGTTACCGAGTTTTTGAATGCCACGTTCCCAGGACGCTGGATTGGACGTTTTGGGCCGTCTAAATGGCCGGCGCGAAGCCCCGATCTTTCGCCTTTAGATAACTTTTATTGGGGCTATCTATCATCGAAAGTGTTTGATATTGTTAGAGGCAGACCCAACAATATCGAAGAACTTCGTAATAGAATTATCGAGGCTTCGCGTACCATTACTCCCCGGCAGCTCCTAAATGTTAAAAGCCATTTCTACAACTGTCTGGGCTTTTGTTTGGCTCAATTTGGAGGTCACTTTGAACAATTTATTTGAAAGGTTTTATTTGTTTATTGTTGATTTTTGAAAATATATTTTTGAGATTTTGAGGAAATTATTTTGTCTCACTGTCAGATACTTGTCTACCTGCTTTGAAGTGTAAAGGTAATGAAAGTTACGAGGTGCAGAAAAAGCAAACTTTTTCATCAGAAAAACGTATTTTAAATAGGTTTCTCGCAATTTTTTTGCAAAATAATGGGATTTTTTAAAGTCTGTTAACTTAAACTTCACTTGTTCCAAGTTTCAATCCTATCGATTAAATAGAACAGGTTCTGACATGGGGTTGAAAATATTACACGTAAAGCCCTATGACCCAAGATAAAAAAATGCACTGTATACGACAAATACATATAGGACGAATTCAGTTTCAGAATTTACGCACAAATTTTAAAATTTTCCCTGTACCATTTAATGTACTTAAAGTTAGAGGTATGATATTAAAATATATGCATTTAGGGAAGCAATTTGCGAGATATAAGTCGGTGAAAATACATTGGAACTGATTGATGGCAGAAGCAATAAAAAAAGAATATTACTGTAACTATCTGAAATAAGAATGTTTTAATAAAATTATTAGTTTAGAGTTTACTATTATTAATCCATTATCTATAGCTATGACTAACTTGTATAATTTAATAGATATAATAAATTTAAAAAATGGCTTCCTGTGCATAAAAAATGAAATCCTTACGTACGAAAAATATGATTTTGTAGTTAGAGAAAAAATTCATTAAAAAAAGTATTTTTGCCTCTTGCCTAGCGCAGTATTAGAAGAATATAAAAAAAATGTTGAGCATAAGTAATCATAAATTATAGGTTAAACAAGTCCTTTTTTCAAAAAATCAAAAACAGTTACTGTTGTCAAGCTAATAGCTAAAAAACGTATAGCTTAAATTATGAAACTAACCCTTCGGTACATGACGCTTGATGAATGTCGAAAGTCCTACACTTGCTGCATGAAATGTTACAAGTTCTTTTTTATTTTTTATAAATTTGTAAGAAGCAATTGCAAATTGTAAAAAGTGAAATTGTAAATTAAAGAGAAAACCCACCCATTTCTTCCAATATCATTTTACTTACTAAAATATTGTTTTCTAAAACAATGCTTCTCACAATAAAACATTGTTCAAACAAAATAAAACCAAACAAAAATTTGTACAGCTTATTTTATTTTTCTGTCCAAAACAAACTTAACAATACGTCAACAAAAAAAATTGGGAAAAAACAAATCCAAAAGGTAAAAATACATGAAAGTGTTGTGTAATGAAATTCGTGTAAAAAGATGTACGTAAATGAAGTAAGTCAGAATGAAATACAGTAGAACGATAATAACAAAATGAAAACAATGTCTTTTTATCAATGCAGGACAGGTGTACGATATGACGGTTTTTAAACAAACTATATCAGATAAGTCAAAATTTTAAAAACTAAGCTACAAAAAGTTAGTTTTTTTTACATCTTTGCTCATATAAAATATATTTGCGTTCTCCATAGTTAAGTTTGCAACAGGTTTAATGTAAACCATTTTGTAAATGTTTTTATTTTGTGAGTACCCGTATTTAAAATTCCACCACTAAAAATGTCGAATAGAACTGTAGTTCTCCTATACCTATTCATTCTAACAAGGATTTGCTTTTTCTCTCATTCGTTTAAAATAATTATAACAAAGACTTTCGTTTTCGCAGTTTTATAAAAATCTAAAAATATGCTTTAAACTACTCTCTCACACCTCAAAGATACGTACACAGCTTGACTCACTTTCGTTAGTTTCTCACTAAATGTAGTACCATCGCGAACGAAATGATCGATGGCAGATATTTAATGTTTATAATTTTTTGATTTTAAACATAATTAGTGTAAGTGATGGCCAAAAAACTTTTGCAGCAATTTTAAACTAAACCGCAATCTTAATGAAATCTGAAATTCTATAAAGTCCGAATAATAAATGCCGCTTTTCGTATTATTTAGAATAGACATAGAGTATTAATTTAGTGCAGAATGGGTCATTGGGCAGTGTGAATAAAAACTTAGCTTTTGCTTTTAGTGTGAAGTATAAGCTTTAGCTTTTACTAGATAGATTTAGCTTTTGCTAATAGCATTTGCTGAAGTTGAAGTGAATAACTTTTTGCTTTTACTTACTAGCAAAAGCTAGATATTTTAAGTTTTACTTAAAGTTTTTTATTTGGTAAATCATCCAATGGTGTTGTGCCGTACCCTTTATCGCCTAAAATAAGTCCATAGTCCATAAGATGACGTCTTCTCATCATACCAAAAATGTTTGGTCTACTTAAAATACGACTGTCGTGCAACGAGCCAGGCCATTGAACATCTACGGATGTAAAAATTTCTTTTGCGTCACAAGTTGCTTGTTTTCTGCACCATCCTTTCCATCCAGCGATGGCGTTATTATTGGTACATGAGTGCAATCAATTGCACCAAAAGCACAGGGAAATCTATGCAACTGTACCCATTTGTTGATTGCCTGCTCAGTCGAGTTTTTTGTAGGAAATTTCATCCAAATTCCTGCCTTTTCAACTATTTTTGGTAAAACGTGAGATATCGTTTTACATATTGTTGTTCTATGAACTTTTTCTTTCCTGATCCTTATTTGAAATCCAGAATCACTTAGAAATTGCAAACAAATTTGCATTTTTTTTTGGACTCAATGCACCACCTCTAGTCTCCACTAGCTCCAAAAAATGGTTAACTATCCGCTCAACATTTTCTTCACCAAACTGTTAACCAATACTAAATTTTTAAGCCAGGGTCTAACAACCCTGCAAAAATGTAAGCTTCTCCTTAATATTCTTAGTAATTGCTTACTTCTATTCCCACCATTTTTAGACAATGCTAACAACTTTAGCTTTTGCTAATTGAATTAATTAGTAAAAGTTACTACTTACTTTTATTCATTGCAAACTAAGCATTTGCAAGGAAAATGTAAGTTTCAGCTTTTATTGAATTCTTATTCACACTGCCCATTATGCTGGAAAGTTATGCCGGTTGGAAACTTATGTAAATTGTTGGATAAATGTTTATTTATTAATCTAGTTTTACTGGTAAGTTCCAGGTTTATTTAACTTTTAGGAACAATAAAATAATAACATTTAAGAACTCCAAAATTAATATCCCATGTATCGTTCGTTCGGTCCGGCACCATTTTATCAACAAAACAAAAAAATAAATAAATAAGAAATGCGATAAAGCAATGCCTGATTGTTTACTTAAGTATCGTCAACCGTAGACCTTCAGGTAGATCAACATAATGCCCCAGAAGCACGACGTGATACCGATGACCAAAGGGAGTTGCTTGAACCAAGAACCCACGACTGTTCCGTACATAGACAATAATAACAACAAATTACCACCATTTTAAGCCGCCTCAGAGTGCTAATATACACTGGGGCTGATCCATATCGGATTTAAGGTAAAATATTCATTGATTCACTTGCAGTAACTTTATATAAGTTCGGAACAAAATTATTAACAAACTATGTAAATTGATACAAAAATAAAATTATTTTTTTGTCTGAAATAAGAGGTACAAATGATATCGTTGAATGTACACTGTGTCCCATTTCGGATGAGATTGCAGGCTATCTGTCATTTTTTAAGATATAGCTTTGCGGTTTTCGCGACCCTGTATCGCTTTTTTCTAAATTCACTTATTTATTTAAACCTATTTATTTAATAATATTTCAAACATAAACTCAAAATATTACTCTTTAACATAAACTTAAAAATATTAAAAAAAAAATATATTGGTAGATTTAACAGTAAAAACTGTAATTACAGCAATGACAGTTTGTCTTATAAAGGGTGTCCCAATAGGAACGCACGTTTTGAATTGCGCAGCATTTTTTTTTATCGCAGTATGTCAAAAAAAAACTGAAAAGAATAATGTAAACAGTTTGCGATTAGTAGCCATGGAATGATATACGATCGAACAACGAATTATTATTGTTAAAACACACTAGAAATATGGAGAATGTTTTGCGGAAACAGTTCGTAAATTGCGGGGCATTTTTGGTCGACACGATGGACATCACACGACCGTCCAAAGATTAATTGATAAATTTGAACAAAATGATTCTGTCGTGGATGTAAAAACACCAGTGCGTCACCGTACTAGCCGTTCTGTTGAAAATACTGCCACAGTGCGTGAAAGTGTTGGCAAGAATCCGGGAACATCTATCCGTCATCGTGCACAGCAGTTGCACATTTCGAAGAGCACTACCCACCGAATTCTAACAAATATCTTCATGCATGTGAGCATGTAAGCATGTAAGATCTTCATTTACATGCCTATAAGATTTAATTGACCTAAGAATTAAAGCCAGTGGACCATGCGACGCGCCGTACATTTTCTTCTTGGGTATTGCAAAAACAACAAATGGATGTCGATTTTTCGAAAAAGATTTTGTTTACCGATGAGGCACACTTTCACCTTAATGGCTTTGTTAATAAACAAAATTGCCGAGTTTGGGGCGAAGAAAATCCTAGAGTCACTGTTTGGTGCTGACTTTGGACAGGTGGAGTAATTGGACCGTACTTCTTCGAGGACGAGGCTGAAAATGCAGTTACCGTGAACAGCGAACGCTATCGTAATATGCCCACTGAGTTTTTATGGCCTCAATTGGATGGTATGGATACGGGCGGTATGTGGTACCAACAAGATGGTGCGACATGTCACACTGCACGTGAAGCAATTCAATTGTTGCAACTTTTTTCTTTGGGGTTTTTTAAAATCCCTCATATACGCTAATAACCCAACAACAATTCCACAGTTGAAAAACGAAATTAGACGTATTATTAGCGAAATTGGGCCGCAATTATGTGAAAATGTAATTGAAAATTTCTCAAAACGAATAAGAGTCTGTCACGAAAGTCGAGGCGGCCATTTGCCAGATATTATTTTTCACGTTTAATTGCAGTGTATTAGCTTTACATTAAAATATAAATAACACTCAGTTTAAAATAAATTATTACTTTTATTTAACAATTAAAACGTGCGCGCTTATTGGGACACCCTATACATAAAGCACATACAGTTTCAATTCGCTTCAAGGCATTTAAAATTATAAAGGGTTGCTTTTGTAAGTTTCTGAATGCTTCTTCGGTTGAGGCTCGGAATTTATCTATAGTATTATGCCGATTTTCATAAATTTTATTTTTTATGTATTACCATACAAAGAAGTCTAAAGTACTTAGATCCAGTGACCAAGGCGGCCATCTGATTGGCCTGTATGTGCCAGCGTCTACCAAAATGCGCACTTAAATATTCTCTAACTACCCTTGAACCCTCCTTCCATCTTGCTGGAAATATATCTGATGTCGTTGTATGCCAAAGGTCAGTGGCGGCTCGTGGTAAAAATTTTAGGGTGTTCTGCAATTATTATTAGCAAAAAAAAACTGAATTATTTTTATACTCGTATATTACTTATATTTCACCTACTACCTATTTTTCATAAATTAAGTCTATTCTTCGTTCTTTTCTGGTGGCAAACTTTGTTATAACTTTTTCATTAAAATTGTTATTTTTAGAGATATTAAAGATAAACTTTTTTTCAATAGATAGCATGGAAAGTGCTGTTAAACGATCTTCGGTCATTGAATTTCTAAGAAATGTTTTGACTCTTTTTAATGTTGAAAAACATCTCTCCGCCTCTGATGTCGTCATGGGAGTAGTTACCACAGTTTCCAATAATTTTTTTGTCTCCTTCAACGTATCTCCTAGATTGTTGGCTACTAAAAATTTTAGAAGAGGTAGTGCGCCATTTAATGTCCTGCAATCATTTATTGAATATAGAACAGATAGTTCAGTTCGTAAACGTTCTTTATCAAGCATGGGATAAAAGGTACATACGGAAGTGAGCTTATCTTCAGAAAATTTGTCACAATATTCTCCAAAGCATTCGGAAAAGAAAAGTGATGCAACTACTAGATGTTCTTTAAATTGAAATCTATCTTTTGCGCAATTTATAATAATATCACAAACTTCTAAAGCAGAAATCCGGTGATCAAATTGGCTGTTATTTGGGCGTTTTCATTTGTTTTCTGGTGGCTCATCGCTAATTATATTTGTTGCCTCACTAATAATGTTATCAATATTATTTCGAACTTGAATGATACAACGTTCAAAATTTTCAACAGCGTTTCTTACTAGAGTAGGTTCGATTTTTCTTTGTTGTAATTGATTGAATAGGATCATTACATGATGATCATTACATCGTGGGGCATTACATGATGGAAAAAAGTCAGCCAAAAATTGAAAATAGGATCATTCAATGCACGCCGAATAGAAGCGGCCGCACTACAAACTGTGTTATTGGAAAATTGATCTTCTATTTCATGCATACAATCAATGAGAGAGGCTCTATTTTCATACACAACATTATGGGTTCGTATATTAAAATTCCATCGGGTATTAGAGCCATGAGGGATTCTTTTGTTTACAATTTTATTCAATACTTCTACTCGTTGTGGCGAATTATTAAAAAATTCCGAAATGTCTTGTACATTTCCAAAAAATACACGTACTTGCCTATTTGCAGAAGCAGCTTTAGACATAATCAAGCTGGTGGGCATAGTGAGCAAAAGGATACTTTTTTTTATTAATGCTTGAACGCCTGCAGTGTGGCCACTCATCACTGCTGCTCCATCGTAGCTTTGGGCAATCAGTTTCTTGGGCGAATTTGGAATTAAAGGCTCAATAACAGTTAGAATTGCTTTTGAATTAAGTAGTTCCAAAATCGTTCAATTGGTTCACCATCGCAAACATATCTAAAGATAACAACCATTTGAGACTTTGCAGCAACGTCCGTTGTTTCATCCGCTATGATTACCAGAAATGGCGAATGATTAATTTCTTTAATTATTTGTTCATGACAGACTTCAAGCATACACTGTAATAAATCATTCTGTATTTCTTTGGAGGTGCCTTTAAATACGGAAGAATTCTTTAGATGATCACTTAGAGTTGCATCTAATTCAGCAGAAAAGTTGATCAACCCACGAAATATCCCCGGATTCTCAGAAATATCACTTTCGTCATGTCCCCGAAGAGCCAGTTCAAATGCTCCACAAAATTTAATACAATTTATAATTTTTTGATAAAATGTATCTATTTTTTGGGACATTTTCATTATGTTTTTGTATATTTAACCAATACGCAGAATCTAATTGTGTCATTATATTAGTTGATCCTAATAACGCCAATTCCATACAATTATGAAGATGGCTTTTAGAGTTTTCATGCCTTTTTATTTTCAAACTCAAATGTTCTAGATCGGTGATCCCTATTTCCGTCCAAGCTTTATCGCCACCAAAAAGTAGGCAGGGAAAACAGTATAAAGAATTCTTTTTGTTACAGCCACAAATCTATTCATTTTTTAAATAAATGTCTTTATTAAATTTACGCGTATAACTTTTTCCTCTACTTACACCAGCTTTTTCAATAATAATGCCTGGCAATGGTCTACCTTTTGCTTTTAGCTCAAGTTTTCCGCGCCGCGCCGAAACTACCTAAAAACTGCCAAGCCGCGAAAAAAAATCCCGATCTCAAGTCTCAAATTGTATTTTCCACCTAGAGCTGGAATAAATTCAGCGAATTATCGGGTTATTTCAGCGTACCATTCCGATAGACACGGGGGTGGCGGGGAACAGCGCGGGTGTGCGAAGGAGCGCGTAGAGCACGATTGTGTGGACCAGATGATTATTTCATATCGTCGACCGGGTCGACGGTACTTTACTTTACTCGGCTGCTGTTGACTCGCTGATGCACTGGAGGTGCTGGCGCTTCGGCTGTGATGACGCGAGAGGGTTTGCGTTTTGTTTAATTGATAAATTAGGTGTAAAAAATATGCGGGACGGAGATTTTTTCTCTTTTTTTGGGTTTTGGTTTATAGATATATACATATTTTTAATAGATTATTTAATTTTCTTTGGAGCTCTGCAGCACTGCAGCACACATAGAACAGCCGCCACTGCCAAAGGTATGTCGTCCAGCAACTCTGGCATATTATTATGTAATATATTCGTTAGGCAGTTAAGCTACCCTCAAAAATTGTATATATAATTTTAGTGCCGAATACAAAACATGAAACACTAAATCGGCCTCGTTGCTGCCATCCAAAAGTAATATGTTGGTTTTCTTGATACCAATATCTTTTTGTAATTTTCTGTCTATATTTTGCCTATTAAATATGCCGCTGCTGCTTATATGGGATTCGTCAGATCATATTACCTTTCTTGCAAAATCCAGATCTTCGTTAGATTTGGTTAAAAACCAATAAGAAAATCCCAATGGTTTAAGTCGATCGTCAGAATGCAATTCTCGAACAATATTTACCTTACATGGTTTAAATTTGCTTTTTTTTAATTTTTTGCACTTTTGTTTTTACTCTGGATTGGATTTTAACTGGAATTTACCGAGAAAACCGAGATGCCGATTGCCCAAGATGACTGACATCTTTCTGGAAACTTAATCTTTTTTATTTTTTAAATTTTTTAACAAAATAAAATAAGTCGATTCTCTATATGTTTAAATATAATTGCAGTGTTGCTTCGAGTTTTTTGTTAGACATTTTATAATATCATACTTTAAAAGTTTTAAAGTTTTGAATTATTCAGCCATCATTATTGATTTGTAATTACTCTGTGACTTAGTATCCATGAATGCAATAAACAAAACGTTTTTTATGTACGTTCAGGTTTTATGCATGTGTGAAAAAATTCATGACAAACATAAATATGGATTTTGCTGATTTTTGAAGCTAAAATTTACTAAAGATTAGGTTGTGATACATTAATGTATTCAGAAAAAAAATGCAAAAATTTGACGTTAGAATATATAGGGTGTTCCATTTAAAAAATACCTAAATATAATATAATAAAATAAAAGTTTGTGCCCAATCTTAAAAACAGTGCTCTAAAAATTTTTTTTTTTATATGCCACTGACTTTTATGTAAAAATATCTATTATAAGCAGTTTTCATTTTTTTTTCTCTTATACAGGGTCTGAGAAATAATAACATCTCAAAAAGTGAATATTCTCGTTTTCGCCCTGTATTTCAGGAACAAAAGTAGTTGGAACATTTCTGCTTTAAGAGTTTTAGAAAAAAGTGATAAAGGGTCGCGAAAACCGCAAAGCTATATCTTAAAAAATTACAGAGATACCGTGCAATCTCATACAAAATGGGACACAGTGTACAATTGTTTAATTTAAACTCCGACTGAAATTAAAATTTCAATTCTTTTAACTTCAAGAAATAATTTCATTATTATCATTCTATTTATTAATATATCAACCCCAGTGTTTCACAAACTTTAAAATGTTTGATTTGAATGTGTATAATGTATAAAAAAAAAATTAAAAAAGAAAGTTAAGCGAAGAAAATTAAATTAGAATTGAAATCAAACGTTTTAAATACAAACTAGAAATAAGAAATAAAGAATCTGATAAAACGGTACGGTACTTACATCCTTCCGAATCTAGCCTATTTTGGAAGTCCTTGATTTGTTTCTCTTTTCGTTTCAGGTCCAGTTGTAAGGCTTCGTTTCGTTGTCTGTATTCGCGAAGATCTCTAAAATAAACAAAAAAAATTTAACTTATTTAATGTAACACATAACGAGACCAAAGAAATTATATTTGTTATTTATTGTCCTTACTTTTGAGCAGCTAGCAAAGCTTCTCTGGTTTTACTAAGATCTTCGCTTATCGCTTGCTTCGCTTGAATTTCGCTTTGCAAAGAACTTTGCAGGTTAAGCAGTTCCATTTTGTCCAACTTTTGGGAACGTCTGTTTCTCCAGTTCTTGTCTGGGCCACCAACCGTGTTAGAAACTCCTACAGAAAGCGTGTTTAGTCAAATTTATGTTGAAATTTTTAAGCGGGAAAACGAAATCTTTTTGACTGCTCATAATGTAATGCTCAATATTAAAAAAATTACATGGCAAGGGGTCAAAGAAAACATATTAGTAGTTTTCTAATATTGCATAAAGAACATAATATTACTTTAAAATAATCGAATAAAAAGGTTATACATTAAGGGGAGTTTTTAAGTGCTAGGTTTGTAATTTTTGAATCTTAGGTCATTGGAGGACTTCTTATTGAGGTACAGAATGATTGTATGGGAAGGTGCGTAAAGAAAAAACATAAAACCATTAGTTGCTAATCAGAATTGCATCCGTAAGGCTATTTCAGAATAAACTTTATTGTAAATGTTAAGAATCTGCTTTTATAGCGGGTACTTATCCATTTCGAGGTTGGCTAAGTACAACCCTGCCGTTTGACACCTGTCAGAAATAAACGTCATGTGAAGCGTTTTTTTTAGTTAAAGGTTTGCCATTTATAAATATGGATCGTTTAACAGTCGAACAACGTACTAAAATTATCAAATTGTTCTATAAAAATGGTGATTCTCCTGTGTCAACGTTTAGAGCTTTACGAGCTGATTACGGTCGACATAATCGTCATACAGAGCGAACACAGTAAGAAAATTTGAAGAGACTGGATCGGTTACTGATATTGTAAGGCACGTGCATCACCGTAACGTTCGTTCAGCTGAAAATATCGCTGCTGTGGCTTGAAGTGTGGAGAAAGACCCAAATTTGTCAATTCCTCAGCGTGCTCAAAATTTGGGTTTGTCTTACGGCTCACTGTGGCGAGTTTTGCATTTGGATTTACAGCTCCATCCGTACAAAGTCCAACTCACTCAAGAACTTAAGCCTACAGACCATGGACAACGCAGAACATTCGCAAATTGGGTGCTTGAACAACAAGCTGCTGATGCTCATTTTTCGAGCAGAATTTTCTTCAGTGATGAGGCTCATTTTACGCTATGTGGCTACGTAAGTAAATAAACAGAACTGCCGCATATGGGGTTCTGAAAATCCTCAAGTGATCGTAGAAAGGCCTTTGCATCCCGAAAAAGTGACTGTATGGTGTGCATTATGGTGTGGTGGTGTCATTGGTCCGTATTTTTTTGAAAACAATCGTGGGAGAGCCTTAACAGTAAACTCTGAGCGGTATGGAAGCATGTTGACCAATTATTTTTGGAGAGAAATCGAAGAAGAAGATCTGGGAGACATGTGGTTCTAACAGGACGGGGCCACAAGCCACACAACACAGGTCAACCGAGCTCTTTTGCAAGAGAAGTTTCCAGGACGTTTAATTTCAAGATTAGGTGATATCTATTGGCCCCCAAGATCCTGTGATCTCACACCTTTGGATTTTTTTTGTGGGGCTATGCGAAAGATCGTGTCTACGCCAATAACCCTCAAACTCTTCAACAACTTAAAGCCAACATTCGTTCTAGTTCAAGTTCTAGCCGAGATATCACCTAAAATGTGCCGAAAAGTGATTGAAAATTTTCTTTAAAGGATTGAAGTTTGTCAGAGGTCCCGCGGTGGACATTTAAATGATATTGTGTTTCACATATAATGGAATGATTCAATCTTTAAAACAAAATAAAAATTTGGTCTCCATCTGAATATCTTGTGTTTTATTTAACTTTACTTTCCCAAGCATAAAATGGATAACCCTTTATTGATCTACTTACTTCTACATAAAAAATATGTTCAATATAAATACATTAAATACCAGGTAACGTATCGAATAAACATGTTATACTGCTGAACTATAGTAATTATTTAAATTTCGGTTCGTAACCTCTTAGGGTTTTATTTAGTTTTCATAATCTATTGCCAAATTACACAAGTATTGTAACGATATAGTGAACACCGAGAAACCAGCTGATTCTCCATCATTCCGGAATGAAAAGTGGAACACCGCACGATATTTAGAAGATGCCAAGAATCCGGAACAGAGTAAACCCCAATATAAGAAGCCCTATCAATGCCCTAAAAATCCTATTTTTTAAGAAATCAAGGATCTTAATCAATCAAAAAATCAATAAAACATACAGGATCTCAATTTGAAAATGTTCAATATAAGTAACTTTGAAAGCGAAAAAGACAAAAAACCTAAATTTGGCCCTGTTATGTAGGTAAGGAGAAGAAGAACTGGCATATTTAGGACATGAAGTGACCAACCTCTTGGGCTCTATGCACCCCAACCCCTAAATATTAAAAAGCATCACCATCAAATTAAAGGTCTTGTTGAATAGTAATCATTTTGGCAATATTTTTTAAAATTTAATACAGAGCAAAAATTACAGTTTAAATTCTGTTATACTAAGTAACAGAAACATGTTTATCGTTAAATGTTATTCTAAAATAATTTTTGATTGTTTTTTGTTCCAAATACTTTAAGTAGCCTTAAATAAACATTAGCTATTTCAGTTTTATTTTTAAAGATAATTTGAAAAATCAAAAGCATATATTTTTTACATTTTTAAAACTATAAATTAAGAAAAATAAAAAATAGAAACTTATATTTCTAAGATAATATAACCGGTTAATTGAACATAATTTCAAACGAAGTTAACCGTTTTATTTTGTTTTTATTAATCCAAAACATTTTAGCTGAAAGAATTCAAACAACTTTTATTTGCTGGTTTTAAAAATAGTTGCGCCTTTACCACTGCTGCTGTATTTAATGAGAGAAATCCTGGAAAAAAAGTCACATTTACGTGTGGCAACTGATTTATTCAAAATTTGAAGAAATAGAATCGGTGGCAAACCAAAAGGGGTTTAGGATAGATTACGCGATTAAGCGGCATAAGTAGAAGTATTGGGACATTGTCCTATGGCTCAGTTAACAGGAATTTCTCATAAATGTATTCATAAGGTACTTAAATTAAATAATTTTCATCCGTACAAAAGATAATCAGGATCAAATAAATCAATTTTGAGAGGAAATGAAAAAGTTGAAGCTTACCACTGAGTTGCTTAAAAATGTTTGTTCTCCTGATGAATGTTTTTTTTAATGATTCTGTTAATGAATGTAGTTGTAGGTATTGGTGTCATGAAAAACTGCATATTTTCACGAGGACACACAGTACCTAGAAAAAATAATTGCTTGGGCGGGAATATTGGATGAACTATTGTAACTATATTGGCAAAACCGCGAGTATCAGGTGTACTTCGCAATTCCGGAATTATCGCGGTGAGTAAGCGGACACACCTCACAACATCGCCAGAGATGCGTGAAAGGTTAGCGTATATGTTCCTAAACCAGGATCTCCCTATTTATATACTGTGAGGGATCCACAGTATATAAGTAGAGTATACAGGGTGTTTCAGAACTATGGGATCAAACTTCTAGGGGTTGTTCAGTGCAACAGTAGAAACCATTTGAGTATAGGAACCCATGTCCGGAAATGTGTCACTACGCCACTACGGCCCTAAGACGCGTTTAAATTTAGAAAAAATATGAATTACCTAAATAGGATCTGATGCATTTATTTTTACCTTTTGTATATGATACCATCACAACAATTGTTCAAAATGTCTTCCTCCAACCTCACTACACCGATTTAAACGCCGCGCCGCACATGGTTTCGGCGGACTACACTAAAAATTTGATCCTCGTTTTGAATGATTTTAAATGCTGCTGTTATTCGTCCAATTAAGTCTAGCTCTGATTCTACTAGAGTTTCGTAGACTAAAGACTTTACATGTCCCCACAAGAAAAAATCGAGCGACGTTAAATCGGGTGACCTAGGAGGCCAAGAAACTGCTCCACCTCTGGCAATTTAACGGTGCCCAAACCGCTGAGCCAAATACTCGCGTACTTGTACAGCAAAGTGAGCTGGCGCTCCATCATGCTGAAACCACATTTGCAGTCTAACGTTTAGTGGAACATTTTCAAGGAGTTCTGGGAGAACTTCCTCCAAGAAACGCAGATAAATAGGTCCTGTTAACCGTTCCGGTAGAAGGTATGGTCCAATTAAATAATCATCAACAATGCCTGCCCATACGTTGACAGACCAACGATTCTGATGTTTTCTTGGAAAAATTGCATAAGGATTTTCTTCATCCCAAACATGGCTATTCCTACTATTAAAAATACCGTCTCTTGTGAAAGAGGCTTCATCGATCCGCAAAACATATCGTAAAAAATTTGGTTGTGCAATGATGTGATCCAGGAGCCATCGACAAAATTGAACTCTAGGATGATAATCGGCTGCAGTCATACCTTGAACTTTCTGGAAGTGGTAAGGATAGAGTTGTTGCTCGTGTAGTACCCACCAGACAGAAGCGTTACTCGTATTCATATTCTTAGCGACGTCACGTGTGCTATTTGATGGTTCATCGGCAACTCGCTGAAGCACCTCTTCTTCAAATTCGACCGTTCTTACGGTTCGAGCAACACCAATATTATGCATCTTGGTTTTAAACACGCTTGTCTCAGCGAGCCGCCAATGAACCGCAATAAACTTTTTGTACCCAGAATGCTGTCGTTCGAGATAACGTTCATAATACAACCGCGATGCTGCTCATGCATTGCAGTTTGTTGCTCCGTAGGCCAAATGCATATCCGCCAATTCTTGATTGGTAAAGTTTTCCATTAGCAATAAATGTTTAAAAATTGTAAGCTATAAAATTTTTAAACATGACATTGAGAATTGACATTGATAAGAGTTGATTTTAAACAATTGTTGTTATGGTATCATGTACAAAAGGTAAAAATAAATGCAGCAAATCCTATTTAGGTAATTAATGTTTTTTATAAATTTTAACGCGTCTTAGGGCCGTAGTGGCGTAGTGACGCATTTCCGGACATGGGTTCCTATACTCAAATGGATTCTTCTGTTGCACTGAACAACCCCCAGAAGTTTGATCATATAGTTCTGAAACACTCTGTATAATGAGTATGTACATAAATAGTAGTAAATAAATTACGTTTAAATAAATATTTCAGGTAGTCTTAAGCAATAATGTTTAGCGTGTACGTGTAAAATAAATCAGTTTACTACTCTTGTGCATCGTGTTCTAATTCACGCATAACGAACCTAGCTAAGCCCTATCGTCCCTTAATTGCGAAATGACGAATTGTATTCGACACCATTCATTCTTTTATAGAAAATTAGTTAAATACTAATGGAAACATGAACCTAAACAAGCATCTAATATCCCTCGATTTTTTTTGTGGAGTCACTTGAAAACTGATGTGTTTAAAACAGAACGAGATTTTCTTGATGATCTTTGGCAACGAATTATAACAGAGAGTGCATTCATTTCAAAAATAATTCTATTTTTATTTAGCCCAAACTGCAATGTCTTTTGAGCATCTTATTTAACAAAATAGCCTTTTTATTTTTTTAATCCTATATTATTTTTTTTATTGCACAGATGAATACTACTTAAAAGACTTCTAATTTAGGGTATCACAAATGGTGTAGTGCTATTTAAGCTTTAGGAGGTGCTTATTAAGATAGAGAGCATAGAGCCCAAGAGATTGCTCACTCCATGACTTATATATGGTAGATCTTTCCCATACATATAACTTTCTTCTTAATTTTTTGTGTTTTGTTTTAATTTTTGAATTTTATGATTTGTGATTTCTTAGATTTATTGAATAAATAAATAAATAAAACTCTTACCAGCATGTTTTAGATATTCCAGCTCCTCAGTCATTTTGGTGGCTAAAGCTTGCAAGTAGGCCCTGGCATCTTTTTCATCGCTCACCCATTGAATGATCTCAGAAAGTTGCGATTCCCACTGTCCCAAAGCGTCCTGTTTCGTCCTTAAAGCTTCATATTCCGATTCCAGATTGGCCCGCTCAGATTGTAGACGATTCACCGATTCTGTTAGCTAAATGATAAAAAGAATAGTTAGAAAAGGTGAAGCCTTTACTACAACTTGCAGATGATTGTCATAAGCATTAATTAACTAAAACATCTAAGCAACAACATAAAATAAACTCACAAAATGAACATTTGAGCATAATTTTTTATTTTCTTCTGTGAGCATTTGCTTTTCTCGCTCGTGTCTACGGTTCACGTCAGCCAACGTTTGCTCAGTATCAGCGATGGCCTCCAGCCTATATTTCTCCCACTTTTCTTTTAAGGATTGGAGCTGATTTTAACGAAAAATAAACAATAATAACCAAAATAACATAAAATGAACACTACAAAATGAAAATTTGAATGAATAAAAATATTAAAAGATATTGTACCTCTCTTTCCAACAGATCCCTATGAGTTTCTGCTTCTTGCAGTTGCTCCCTTAGAGAAGAAAGTTCTAGATTATACCTCGTTTGTTGCTGAGTTAAACTTTCGTTATATTGCACCTAAAAGGATATAAATTTAAAAATGATAATTTACATTAAAATTTTAAACTAACTTCTAATTTTTCCAGCTCTGCTTTTAGCCTTAAGGAGTCCTGCTGATCCCTCGGGCTATGTTCCGATCTTACTCTTAACCGATCGGATTCAGCCTGCATTTGTCTACAGTATTCTTCCGATCTTTCCCTGTAAAAATAATTGAATCGGTGAGTGAAAGAACGATATAACTCCAAAAAAAGTGATTTTAAACCGAAATAGCAAAAATGATCTTTAACACTAAATCTATCTGATGGACCGAAAAACGATATAACTTTTGAAACCTATATGCTTTATGACAAGAGGGTAATTTCGCGTTGAGTGGAACAACAGTATAACTCCAGCTTTTATATCGTTCTTCCACCCAATGTGGGAATATTGCGCGTGAACTGCTTCAGTCGGTAAGTCTGTCAGTTGCCATCTTGTTTTTTTCTTGATGTTGTTTACTAGTTAGCAGTCACGAGTCACAGCCAGTTTGCACTGTATTCGATTGTTCCTAAACTTTTAGTGTAAATACCTACTTGCTGATAATTTCAATAAAAATCATAATGTCTAGCAGTAGAAGTAGTGAGAGTTCTAGCACAGATATAACTAGCTAACGCAACAGATAAATACTCCAATAGTAAAAATGCGGGCCCCAAAATGTCAGCTGGCTTTTTGAGCGGGCTGACCATCGAGGAATTACTCAGCCCTTGTTGTCAAGTTTAGGTGAAGCAGGCAGCAGACTGCAGTCAGCCGAGTAAAAGTTTAAATAAATAGAGCGCTTTTTGGGAATTTGGTAGGTTTGACTTTGCCTTTGTGGTTAAGTGTTTTGCGCTGATCGAATGAGTTTCTTATTTGTGTTAATGCGTTGTTTTTTAATATTTAAGAATTTTATTATTTACCAAATTTCATGTTTTTCGATTAAAACATTATATTAAAATGATTGAGACTCTTCCAAAAAAACGACCTGGTGGTTCTAGATGTGAATATTTTAATTGTCGAAATTCACGAAGAAACTCTTCAATTAGAATGTTTAGGTTTCCAGTGAAAATAAAGGATTTATGCGATAAATGGATAATAAATTCTGGTAAGTACATTTTATAATTACTCCCGACATTACTTTATTAAGTTCTTTTTTGCACTAAACTAAATTGAATTAACGCCTTTACCATTTTACTTAACTTAATTTTTTTTCTATTAAACTTTATTTTTAAATTTACCTTTACTTACGTTTTACTAAACTAAATAATAATTAAGAAAATAATATAATGGTTAAGCAATAATAATAACTCAATTAACTCATGAGTACTTATACAACCAAAAAATGTTTTTTTTCACATTTCAAATTGTTCAACAGTTACTCCAATATTTGTTTAAATTTTAAATAGATCATTTTAGTATATTTTTAAAGAAGATATACCATTCCATAATTATTGTGACTTGCACGTCAATAGTTGACAGATTATTATTTAAAATAATTTAAAACGATAAATATAGTGGTGGCATGGATAAGCACGTTAACGCATCTGTCAATATACGATTAAATAACCATATAAAAGTAGCTTTGATGCTGTTTTATTTTGTTTTGTTTAAAAACCTCTTCCAAAATCTATTGAACCACTTTTTGACAATTACTTAATTTTTTTAGGTGCAACCAAATAAGAACAAAGACTTTTTAAAAGCAGCAATTCTGTCCCAATATTTTGATATATTTTTTCTCAAAAATCGGTCTAGAACTACCGTCCCAATACAAAACTCTAATTTAGCAAATTTTGTAATACTAAATAATATAAAAAAAGGTAATTAGGATGAAGATTTGAAGATCTTGTTTTCACGCGACGCTTCGTGTTTTGCCCACTACAATCAAATTCATATTGGCCCCATATTTATTTTTTGCATTTTTAAGACTGCTTTAATACTTTACCGTTATTTTTTTCTCAATATTAACAATTGAACAAAAAATGGAAAACAATAAAAGAAGCAAAAAGTTATCTTTCACTTGTCTTTTGGCTACCTTGAATCTCAAAAGTAAACAAATAATTTACTTTAATAATATTAGGATTTATAAATACAAAAATATTTTTTCTTTGCTTTATATAGGAAACGCTAAATTGGCTACATTTTCCGAAGAAACCCTACGCAATAAATACCTTTGTATGGATCACTTCAAGAGTGAGGACTTTCGTGCATCCAAGCAGTTTTACCTGAAAAAAGATGCCGTTCCCAGAAACTATGCGCTTAATGAAACCAGTCCTTTTGCTACTGACTACCCAGATAGTCTAAAAGTGTTGACTCCAAAAATCACTCACTCACATCACTACTCGATTTTAGTCCAAAAAGTTCTTCAACAAAACGAAGAAAACATAATAATAGTGTAGAATACCAGTTTGTCAGCAATTTATGTTCGTTACCAGACAAAATTGTGACTCCAAGAAAATTAAAATTAAAAAGAAAAATTACACGTGTTACTAAAAAGAATAAGAATTTAAAAAAAAGAATTTTTAGATTACACAGAAAAATACAAAAATCCAAACTTGCAATGTCGTCGCCCTTACCGCTTTTAAATTTGTTATCTCCAGTGGCAAAAACTTTTGCTGAAATGCAATTAAGAGGTAAGAAACGTGTGATTTGGAATCAAAAAGAAAGAGAATTTAGTTTGTTTTTATTATAAATCTCCGTCCGCTTATTTATTTCTGAAAAAAAGGCATCATCTTACCAGCTATTTCAACAATTCAAAAGTGGATTGGGAAAAATGATTTTAAAACAGGCATTGATGAAGATATTCAAGTTTTTTTACAGCAAAAGGCCCAGGCAATGACAAAAAATGAAAAAAAATTCTTGTAGCATTTAATGAAATAAGTTTGAAAGAAAATTTGGAATTTAATAAGAAATTAGATTTAATAGAGGGGTTTGAGGACTTGGTCCCTTTTGGTAGGACTCAAAATAAAGTCAACCACGCTCTCGTTTTTTCCATGAGAGGAATATATTTTTCCTGGAAATTTCCACTAGGATATTTTTTTTTCAAAAAATGCAGTCTGTAAAGAAAACTTAAAAAATATTATTTTGTACGTTCTAACTGTTCTAAACAAAATGAGCTTTTTACCACTATCCACGGTTTGTGATCAGGGTACCAATAATAGAGGCGCAATGAAACTGTTGGGTGTTACGGCAGAAAAGCCTTACTTTTATTTAAAATAAAAAAAGATCATTTCTTTATATGATGTCCCTCGTCTTTTCAAAAGCGTCAGAAATAACTGGCAGTCTTCAATAAGGTTTGAAATTTTAAATGAAAGTATCTGCTTTGATGTTATTAAAAAAATATACGAAATTGGCAAAGCATCTCAAGCAGCCAGAATGCTTTCAAAAATAACAGATAAGCATATAAATCCTGACGCCTTTGAAAAGATGTCCTGCAAATTGGCACTACAATTATTCCCAAATACTATGGCTGCAGCTGTAAAGACATCCGTTCAAAAATCTATAATTGATGAAAAAATTGGTACTAATACCTCAAATTTTATAACCATCATGAACAATTTATTTGATGCTCTTAGTAGCAAACGATTATATACTAAAAATCCTTATAACTGTGGAGTGAGTTTTAAAAACTCATTAGTTATAGATGTTTTGCAAAAAGGTAAACAGGTTTTTGAATCCATAATAAAAAATAGCGAGGTTTTAAATAAAAAAACACAATTAAAAAAAATATCCAAAAGTAAGCCACCATGTTTTAAAGTGTTAGTTCAAACTATAAATGCCATAGATATCCTTTATGCAGACCAAAAAAAAAGAAAATAATAATTTTTTATTAACTATGAGATTAAACCAAGATTTTTTGGAAAATTTCTTTTCCTTAGCTCGACAACCGCTTTGTCGAGCTTTGGTTGGAATCTTAACCCAACGGCCAGATATTTTCGATTATTTTTTAGAATTAAAAGTGTAACAGATTTACTAACTCCTTCAAAATTATCCAATTGTGAGAATGATGTCGACAAACAATTAATTTTAAATAATATCCCTAAAAAAGAGGCGCACCAAACGACATCGAAAAATAATATTGAAATTTTAGATTCCGAAAAAATTAATGACATTAAGAGTTAAAAGCAAAGAGCCCATTATCAAACACCATGCTTTGGAAGAGTGTGCAAATTCATATTATGCCGGATACTTAGTTAAGAAAGTTTTGGAAAAATTTAATTGCAAAAATTGTGCCTCTATTTTAAAATCTGATTCTTATTTAACCGATCCATCCCAAATATTTATACTAAATAAGAATTACGGTGGCCACGAAAACAACTATCTGATAAGTCCTTCTGCAGATGTTACCAATGTTGTAGAAAAATGTATGTACATTTTTGCAAACGAGTTTGAAAAAATTAAGCATCAGGAATTTGTGGGTACCAAAATAAAAAACAAAATTTTAACTAAAAATATGAAGTGGTTGGGACCATCTGATCATAATTGTTACGAGCATTAGGTATTTTTGTTAACAAAACTTGTATATACTAATTTATATAAATTTTGTAAATGGAACCGAAAAAATTTGCACAATAAAACCCAAAAAATTAAAAATTTAAAACATAAATAATAAATAAAAAACAATAAATTATACAGCGCATTTCAGGTTAAAGGCACAAACTCTAACGGCAACTATTAGGTCTTGCAAAAAGAAAAGAAATTTACATTAACCTAGGCTCAGAGATGGTTCGATTTAAAAGTACAGGGGTGTTAAAAGGGAAAACAATTTTAATTGGACAAAAAAACGATACACTGATTTTTTTTCTATTTAAAAATTATTTCCGTAATCTCCAGTTATTTTCTAACAAAAATTACATTCTGGCTTTATTCTGCCAGCCAAACTGTTTTTGACTGGTTAATTTGTGTAATATTATACTTTCTTTAGTATAATATTACACAAATCTTGTTTATTTTTTAAGTTATTATTCAATTTTTAGTTTTAAGTACCTTAATATATTTTTGATTATCTTAACTCATCTTAACTTAACTTACATCTTAACTTACACTATAATTTTGCAAGGGTTTTAAGTTTGTATTAAAGGTAGTAATTTATAGTTATGTATGTATTATAATGTGCTTTTATATACCTCCTATTCTAAGAAACTATACACGATATATAATTTTGTTTTTCTTTTGTAAATACTCCATTTACTTTATTGAAATATATACAAATATTTTTCTTACACAGGCTTTTTGTATTAAATACGGATTTATTATAACATACGGCAACGCTGCGCCGCATTAAAGTATATTTTATTAGGCGCTCGAGTCTCGGTCAGGTGCGACCGTCGATTTTACGGGGGACAAGCTTTGCTATTCGAATATTTATCTGTTGCGTTAGCTAGTTATATCTGTGGTTCTAGTACAGATAGAGAAAAAAGTAGCCGAAAAAGAACATGCCCTGAAAAATGGAAGCGAAATGAAAGAAAGAAGGCTGGTCTTCTTGGAGAAAAATATACAACTAAAACTGGCAAAATAGTCGAAAAAAGTTTGTCAAAGAGGACTGCACGTAAGTACAATGAACACTTAATATTTGCGGTGTGATGTATTATATTATATCTGATATTATAAGTGATCAGGGAATATTTTTATTTAAATCACAGAAAATGTACATTCAAGTTTTTTTATACATTCTATTCTACTAACAGTTTGTATAATATTTTTTTTTTCAGATGTAAAAATAAATGCATGTCAAAACTTACACCGGACGAAAAAGAAGCAGTTTTAAGAAAAGTTTATGAGAAAGGTTCAAAAAATGAACAGGATGAATATTTGCATGGATTTATGGATTGTAGACAAGTAGCTAGGAGGCGACCAGATGGGGAAGATAAATAAGGAGATAAAAGATAAAGAAGATGAAAAATAGGGAAGTGACTTTTTCATATTACATACGGAATAATAATTAGAGAGGCAACCAGTTTGCAAGGCAGCTTTTCTTAGTCTGCATTCAATATTAAATTCTAGATTACAACGACTAAATAAACTATTGGTTGCTCAGATGTCACCTTAAGACCTTCGTGGTACACATAATAATCGACCACATGTCTTAAAACCCGAGATTATTACGAAAATACAACAACATATTGAATCGTTTTCCTATAAAATCTCTCACTACAGTTCTAAAGAAGTTCACTATCTTGATTCAGCTCTAAACGTCAAAATTATGTATAATCTTTTTGGAAAATTACACCCAAACTTAAAAAATAAAGTAAAATATGAATTTTATTTAAAGTTCTTTAAAGATGAAAGAATGCAAAGAATTAGGTACAAAACTTAAAGACCAAAATTTAAACGACAACGCAAAGAGAGTGGCTGCTGCCGAGCTAATGATTCATAAGCGTAGGGCTAAACAATTTTACTCCAAACTTAAAGAAGAAATAACTGCTTTGTGCCATGAGCGTAATGATGTTGGTGGAATAGTATTTGACTATATTCAAAATATGCCACTGCCTGTTATACCCGTCCAAGAAATGTTTTATTTAAGACAATTGTGGCTGTATGGATTTGAAATACATGATTTAAAAAAAGATACTGGGCACTTTTATACATATCATAAAGGTCAGCTGCGAAAGGTCCAAATGAAGTATGTACATTCATAAACGATTATGTGCAGAAAATGCCTGCAGAGAGATTCAGGAGCTTCACATATTCTCAGATGGATGCCCGCGCCAGAACCGTAACAACACCATAGTGAGATACTTATTGGCTCTTGCAGCTTCAAAACGGTTGCGTAAAATTCATTAATACTTCCCAGTGCGTGGTCACTCTTTTTTGCCGTGCGACAGAGACTTCGGCTCGCTCAAGAGAGTTATAAGAAAATATGATAGAATCTATGTTCCAGAGCATTACGAAAACATGATACTTTCTTGTCGCAAATTAAAACCATTTACGACGACAACAATATGCTATACAGATATAATCGAGTACAAAAACTGGTGGCCCAACCACTACAAGAAAACTTGTCAATCTTCCGATGAAAGAGAAGCTAAATTTGCAATATCAAACTACAGGAAATTCATTTATGACAGTTCCACACCCGGGTATGTCATAACTAGCGACTATATTGGCGGAGTTGTCACAAGAAATTTCAAGTTAATCAAACCTAAAGTAGTCCCAACGTTACCGACTGCGCCTGCATACACAAAAATGTTACCGATCAATGTAAAAAAATTGAAAATTTGAAAAAGGTCATGAGCGGAAAAACCGTATAACTCCTACTGACTTTCTGTCCCGCATCTTAGACAAAAATAAATTTTAAAAATATTTTATTTTATATTCGTTTAGAGAACACGATTTCATATAACTTTGCAATGTTGAAGACTCTTGTAAAATAAATACTTTTTCCACAAAACAGTTTTTTGTGATTATCTCTAAACCATATTTTTGGAGTTATATCGTTATTCCACTCACCGATTCAATTGCAATAATATCAGACTATGATATAGAGATTGACTCATTTATTATTACCTTAATTTCCTTTCTTTAGTCGCTTCAGCTTGAGCTTCGTCAACCCTAGATTCCAGTTCTCGCCTTAATTTTTCCGCCCTTCGTATATCGTTTCTGAGAGAGTCGACTTTTTGCATCACAGTTTCCAGTTCCTCTTCTTTGTCTCTTACCTTGAAATAAATAAATATATATCATTATATTGATTTGAATCGAAAATTTATGATTAATTATTATTTAATGATATTATTATACCAAATAACAATGAATTTCTAAAAAGTACTTAGTTGCTGCATTTCTGCATAATAGGAGAGGAAAGTATAAGTTATATAGTACTACTTGATTAAAACTATTATCAACTTCAAAAGATATTAAGATTGAAATAAATATATCAAGTTATTTCTGTTTAAATCTAATGTAGGGTGTGTTTGAAAATAATTTATTTAAAGCTTTTTGAGCACATTGATCAAATGATAAGAAAACGACAAGGACTGTTCTTCCAAAAATTGATGGTATAGGCATTTTCAGTATTCAAATTTAATAACTTTATATGACACTGGTGATTTACTCAAAACAGTCTAATTTAAAAATAAAAGAAATGGTAACTTCATCATTTCTTACAAAGCTCAGTAGACGTAAATGACCATCAAAAATATAACTTAATTATGAGGTATTACAATATTGAAAATATTGATATTCCTTTTGGAGTGCTTTCAACATATTCAAAATATGTTTAAAAAGCGGACATCGGTCTGCTATGCGATTAAAATGGAAAATATAATATTCTTAAATTAAACTTTTATCTTCTTGCGGATATATAATCCTTAGATTTTCTCAAATAAAGTGTCTAATTCGCATTTTTAAGTACCCTTTTTTTTCTGTGTAGTTCTATCGGAACGGTTGTACAACAGGTTAAATTAAATAAATATTTAGATCATAATCCTCAAAATTATTCCAGGTCATTTTTGTATGTCAATCCTTTGTAACTGAGTGTGTCAAAGACGCTTCACTAATTTTCTGTATAATAAGCTTTCTCTAGATGTAAAAGCTTTATTTGCATAAAAATATTTTTAGTGAAAATGCCTCACCATTTTTTTTAGTTCTTTCTAAACAAGATAATCGTAGAATTTATAGTTAAAAAAATACTGTTCTTGGGATTGCAAATAACGAATTAATAAACTATTGAAACTAAATTCTGTTTCATGTAAGTAAAATAATCCGTTTTAGAATAACACAATGCGGAAATGAAATAAATATCTCTTTCTCCTCTATAGTGATCTGCGAATAGTACTTTGAACTAATTTTTTTTTAATTTGACTCACCTGTCTAGATATTTTTTGTTTCTGAGCTCTAAGTTCAGCAAGCTTATCAGTGACTTCCGCATATTCTGTCATCGCGAGCTTTTTTTGGGCAATGGCATCTTTTAGTTCCTTGTCCTGAAACTTTAATTTTTCTTGGAGATCTTGTTTATCTTTATTCACTTCTTCCTTTTCCTGCTTTAAAGTCTTAATGAGCTTCTCTAGCTCACGTATCCTTACTAAAAAGATATCATACATTAATTGGTATAAAAACAAAATTAATTAAATTGGTATAAATTAGGCTAAAAAACTAATATATAGATCTTTCTTACGATTTTCATTGCCGTCTAATGTGTCACCGCTTTCTAAGCTTCGTAATTGCGATTCCAGCTCACAATTTCTCTTAGTCAGCATGTTAATTTCATCTTGCAACTTTCTGGTTCCATCTGGAGACGTCCGTTGTTTTTCACCTTCTTTTTCCGGCTTCTAGTAATAACAAGAGAGGTTATGTTGTTGTTGTTTTGAGCACATGTGATTTTTTTACTAATTGATTTTTTGTTGTCTATTAATCATATCAAATACTAAATCTGTGCTTATTTTACTGGTTTATATCCAGTTCAGTGGTGTAATTGGAGTTAACATTAGTGGTCACTTCTAGCATAAAAATTTTGCATGTTTTTTAAGATGTCTAGTGAACAAATGAAATGCTATGTTTGTGGTGTCTGTTGTGTGGCTCGGGAAGACAAACAGCAATTATTTGGGTGTAAATGTGATATGTGCTGTAAATATGTAGGAATTGCTGCGGTGTGAAAACAACAACTGAAATAAGATCAATTCTGCTTCAAAATCGTGCTACCCTTCTTTGGTGTCCCAAATGCAAAGAATCCATTGTTGAGCAAGTAAATGGGAAAAAAGGTGATCCCACTTGTAGTCAAAGTGGTAACACAACTAAAGACAACTCATTAATAACCAACAGAGCTCTCGAGGTTGAAATTACATATTTAAAAATGCTTTTAAAGGAGGTGGAGGAGAAGAATTATCTCTTAAAGGTAAATAATGAACTGCTTACTAAAAGGTTTACTTCTTTGGAGCATGAACTGGAGAAGACTGTTGTGAACTGCGGTATTGAGACGAATTCCAATCCCACTGTGTCTAACAGTAGTGTTGATATTGAATAATTTATTGTAGAGCACCATGAACGGGAAGGCAGAAAAAGGAATTTCATGTTATTTAATTGCCCCGAATCAACAAAAGATATTAAGCAGGCAGTTACATCAGTGATCAGGGAGTGTGTGGACTCAACACTTCTGAAGATGATTTTAGGGTTTACCGAATGGGGAGGCAGGTTGACAATCAAATCAGGCCAATTAGAGTGATATGTCACTCTCCAGAGCTCCCTCAAATGGTGATTGCTAACGCCGTCAGACTCAAAAAAAGTACTAATTTGAAACACCTGTCTCTAAGTATGGATAAAACACCGAGGCAACAACAGGAGTATCGAAATTTGAAGGCAGAACTTCAGAGGTGTACGGAGGCTGGTGAGTCAGGTTTGAAAATTGTCTACTCCAATGGATCCCAGAAGATTGTGTCCTTGGATAACAATCGTAAACAAAAAAACCAATAGCCTTGTCCAACGGGGATATCTCTGCAATTTACCAGAATGTTCGGGGACTTAATTAACACACGAATTCTACAAGTCAGTGTCCGGTGGCGATTATCAACTTATATGTGTATCTGAGACTGGTATTCAGGATAGTGTACGGGATCGGGAACTTTTTGAAAATAACTATTTAGTGTATCGTAAGGACCGAAATCTCGAGGCTCTTGGAGTCAAAAGAGGAGGTGGAGTTGTTGTTGCTGTTAGACATGACTTGGCATCTGTCAGGGTTGATTTGAAGGACTTGGAGGTCATACTACCATCTATGGATATTGTGGGTTGCAGGGTGTCTGTAAACAAGACAAGTGTTTATATTTTTGTTATATATATACCACCAAACTCGCCTTTAGAAAATTACTTGTCTCTCTTTGATTATCTTTCCTCTTTTAGGGCAATTCAGAACCAAAATATTTTGTTGTTGGGGGATTTTAATATGAGGTTTATACAGGATAATGTTTATGATTGTAACACTAAACTTGCTGGCCTAAGGGATTTTATGGCGTTTTTGAATCTCTCTCAATTTAACAATGCCCTTAACTGCAACAATCATTTGCTTGATCTAGTTCTCTCCAACTTCCAGTGTTCTGTGGATAGGGACGACCAACCCCTTGTCACTGAGGATGCATATCACCCTGCTATTAATATCTTGTTGAATCTTGTCAAATTCGAGAGTGTTACAGATTTCCCCTCCAACAATGAGAGTCCTAAGTATAATTTTCGGAGGGCTAATTTTCCCTATCTTTACCAGCTTATCTCTGATGTGGATTGGACTTTTATACGCACCCAGTCCGATGTTAATGAGGCAGTTAAAACCTTTTATGACAAAATCCATGAAATTTTTTGTCTAGCTGTTCCTCGTTTTCGACCCTCTAATAGTAAATACTCATATCCTGTGTGGTACACTCATGAAATTAGGAAATTATTAAAATTAAAGTCTAGGCTACATAGGAGATGGCTTCATACACGGTGCTCTGCTGCTTATGAGGATTTTAGAGCTGCTAGGAGGGTAGTAAAAACAAAAATGAATCTTGCTTATCACGAGTATATATCCAGGACTGAGTCAGCTATTCGGAGTGATCCAAAGCAATTCTGGAGGTTCATTCACCTTAAATGAAACAACTCTCGCATTCCAGGTTCTATGAGCTATAAAGATACCACTGTTGTGGGTCCTAAAAGTATTGTAAATTCTTTTTCTGATTTTTTCAGGAGTGTTTATGTTGAGTCCTCTATTGCTCAGCCCAAAGAATCTGATACATATGGTTCAGACAACATTTTGGTCCAATGTTTTGTTGAGGCAGATGTAAGAAAAGCTTTACAGAAGTTAAAAAACAAAGAAACTGCGGGTCCTGACCAAATACCTTCATTTCTTTTGCGTGACTGTGCATCGGCCCTGGCTGTACCACTCTTACAAATCTTCAACTTATCACTCAAGACCAATACATTTCCGGAAGAGTGGAAAAAGGCTAAAATATGTCCAGTGTTTAAGAGTGGCGACCATGGCAGAATAGAGAACTACAGACCGGTGTCAATTCTCTCTAATTTTTCGAAGGCCTTTGAGATATGTGTGCACGATAAATTGTCTCCTCAAATTAAGCACATAATTACAGAAAAGCAGCATGGTTTCTTTCAGAAAAGATCTACTGTCACTAAAATGGCTTGTTTCTTGGAAACAGCATATCTAGCTATAAATCAGAAAAGCCAGTTGGATGTGATGCACACAGACTTCTTGAAGGCTTTTGATCGGCTGAATCACGGTTTGCTGGCACGGAAGCTGGCTTTGGCTGGATTTCATCCTTGTCTGGTGGAGTTCTTCATCTCATATCTGACTGGCAGGCTTCAGTATGTTGAATTTAATGGTTTTGGGTCTGAGTATTACGTGGCTTCGATCTATTTATTAATTAATGATTTAGTTGATTGTATGGAGAGTTTCTGTCTTTTATTCGCTGATGATCTGAAGTTGTTTCGTATCATTCGTACTATGCTGGACTGCCTGAAGCTGCAAGAGGATATGAATAGGGTCTTTGAATGGTGTGAAACAAATAAACTACCCCTAAACTGTGACAAATGTAAAAAAATTACAATTTCCATTCTTCAGTGAAGGATTTGGACATTGAAGTAGATAAGAGGCTCACATTCGACCAGCATGTAGCACAGGTCACTGGTTCAGCCTTAAAATCCCTCGGGTTTATAGTAAGGCCCACTTCTCAATTTAAGAATATATCCAGCTTGACTGTATTGTACAATTCATTAGTAAAGTCTAAATTAATGTATGGCTCTATGTTGTGTTCCCCATCTATGATGTTCATGTTAACAGACTGGAGTATGTACAGCGCAGATTCTTAAAGTTACTTTCTGTTAAGTTGGATGGCGTATATCCAGTAAGAGGTGTGGAACAGGAGTACCTGCTGAATAGATTCAACTATTTGTCACTAAAGCAAAATACTATTCTCTCTAGTCAGATATTTTTATATAAACTTTGCAATAATAAAATTGATTGTTCTGAGCTCTTAGAGAGGCTACCTCTATTTGTTCCTCCTGCCAATACAAGGAGGCACCATATATTTTATCCCTCTCTTAACTTAACAAATCTGTCCAGCAAAGCTCCACTGTGCCGTGCTTGTACCGGGTGGCCAACTAAGAATAGACGTCGGCGATATCTCAGGCCCTAATAGTCGTAGCCCCTTGAAAAAAAAAAATTTTGTAATAAAAGTGGCCAAAAAAAAATGCTGGAAATTATTTTGAAGTTCATTGGTCAACCGCTAGAGGGCGCGACAGCTTCTTTAAATCTTAAAATTGCATTTTTGCCAAAAAACCTCCCATAACGTACACCTCAAAATATTATATTAATATTCTAGGAAGATTTCCTCACAAAAAAGTTTCTACAAAAATTTCTTTCAGTTGTCAAATAAAGTGGTGGGGGGCGTTTTTAGCTTGAATAAAGAAAACAGCTGAAAATCAGCTGTGACTGGACCGATTTTTTTAAACATATTTTTTTTTATGTCTATTGTTGCCTTATTTTTTCAACCAAAAAAAAAATTCAAATTACTTTTCCTAAAATCCGCTAGAGGGCGTTGACTTGTGACTAACCCTTTCTGTCGGATTATTTCAAAAAACTCAAATGCAACTATATATATTTTTTTACGTCATTAAAAGCGGGGAAGAAAACCAAAGAAACTGGTGAAAACGGCACTTCGATATCATTTCTTAAACAAAAGTTATAAAAAAAAGTGTCCATTCGAAAATAAAAATGACAAAAATGGCGATAAACTCCTATTTGCTTAGACAAACTGAATAAACTCCTTTTATATAAGTATTTTTTTAAACAAACAAACTCATAGTACTCTTTTAGAAAATCCGACATACAGGATTGATCGTTATACGTTTATTTATACAGGGTGTTAACTAGACCAAGTTGACAAAATGGGCCTATTTTGGGAAAACTGTGCATAGGAAAGTTGAGTTAGTAGGCTATGGAAAGAAAAGTGGCAGGTAACCATGGAAGCAAAATATGTAAATATTTCAGTTAAATGTCATTTTAGCGTCTCTTCTTGCGATTGTTAAAGCGTTTTTAAGTCTCGCTAATAACATCCAATAGTTTTCTTGTTAGTTCGCCGTATTGTGAACTTTGTTTTTCCAGTTTTCCGTGTTGTTCCAGTTTTTCGTGTTGTGCCAGTTGTTCGTATTGTTCCTGTTTTGTTCCAGTTTTTTGTGTTTTGTTCCTTAACTTTTTATCTCTGTTTTTCGTATTGCTTTGTTTAACAATGCTTTACACAAACGAAGAGGCGTTTGACATAATAGGTACTTATTTTTAATGTATGAGAAATGCCACAGTTGCTGCAAGGGTGTATGCGCATCAGTATCCTGATAGACGCCATCCTACTGCAAAAGTTTTTCTTCGGATCATACATCGTTTGCGAACGACTGGAAACGTTCGGCTGCCCGTGTTTCGGAGACAACGCAGGGGACGCACCGAAGACAACATAATAAATGTTTTAGCCTACGTCGAGTTTAATCCTCACTTAAGTACTAGAACAATAGCGCACGACCTGGGAGTAAATCGAACTACTGTTCAGAATATTCTTAAGGAGTACAGGTAAGCGATCTTTTGGATATTAATCTTCACTATACGCGATGAGACTTAATTTTCCTAAGAAGAGTTCATTTTTTGATGATGATGCTTTAAATGTAAAATTAATTAATTTTTACACGAAAAGCACCAGATTGGTCTATTCTGTTGAATCAGCAGTCATCATCTTGTTCCAGGTTTCATCCATATCATTTAGTCCTGCATCAAGAATTAAGTGCACAAGATTTTGACCGAAGGCTAGACCATTGTCACTGGCTTTTGGGTATGATTGTAGAGGATCCTCAGGTGCTTTCAAACATATTGTGGACAGATGAGGCTACATTTCACAGCAATGGAGGCGTGAATCTCCACAATATTCATTACTGGTCACCAACGAATCCGCACTGTATGCGAGAAGTCCAGCATCAAGGCCGTTGGTCTTTAAATTGTTGGGCAGGAATATTAGGAGGTCGAATTATCGGCCAATCTTTTTTTAACAACGCACTAAATGGTGCAAATTATTTGCAGTTTTTAAGGGAGGAATTGCCAATTTTATTAGAGGATGTGCCACTTGAAATTCGCCAACGAATGATGTTCCAGCACGGTGGCTCTCCAGCACATTTCGCCCGAAATGTTCGGGAGTTTTTAGATGCTTCCTACCCTGGTAGATGGATAGGACGGGGCGGTACCTTTCCATGGCCGGCTAGATCACCAGACCTAACGTGCCTGGGTTTTTATTTATGGGGTCGAGTTAAAGAAATTGTTTTTGCAACAAGACCTACGACACGACAAAATATGATTGGCCGGATTAGGGATTGCATGCAGACTCTCTCATTTGCTGAGGTAGAGACTGCAGCTTTGTCTACCGAACAAAAGATGTTTCAGTGCATAGAAAATGATGGAATGCATTTTGAACATTTGGAGAGGCACTAAATAAATTATGTGTATAACATATTTTGATTGTACCACCTAAGATTTCTTAAAATTGTATGTAGAATTTAAATATCAAATAATATATTATAGAGTGTTCTATTTAAAATAAGCAAGCTTTCATCTACATCCGGTATCATCAAAATTGTTAAAAGTGTCAAATTATTTTATTTTTGTATCTTTAATTAACTTTTCTATGGTATGGTGCCAAATTTTTAAAACTTTCCTATAGAACAACTATAAACTGTATGCACAGTTTTCCCAAAATAGGCCAATTTGGTCAACTTTATTTAGTTAACACCCTGTAATAAATAAACGTATAACGATCAATTCTATATCTCGGATTTTCTAAAACACTACTGAGTTTGTTTCTTTTTAAAAATACTTAGTTAATACGAGTTTATTCAGCTTGTGTAAGCAAATAGTAATTTATGGCCATTTTTATCACTTTTATTTTCGAATGGACACTATTTTGTTAATAAGTTTAGTTTAACAAGTGATATCGAAGTGCCGTTTTCACCAATTTCTTTGGTTTTCTTCCCCGCTTTTAATGACGTAAAAAAATATATATAGTTGCATTTGAGTTTTTTGAAATAATCCGTCAGAAAGGGTTAGTTACAAGTCAACGCCCTCTAGCGGATTTTAGGAAAAGTAATTTGATTTTTTTTTTTTGGTTGAAAAAATAAGGCAACAATAGACTTAAAAAAAAATATGTTTAAAAAAAATCGGTCCAGTCACAGCTGATTTTCAGCTGTTTTCTTTATTCAAGCTAAAAACGCCCCCACCACTTTATTTGACAACTGACAGAAATTTTTTTAGAAACTTTTTTGTGAGGAAATCTTCCTAGAATATTAATATAATATTTTGAGGTGTACGTTATTGGAGGTTTTTTGGCAAAAATGCAATTTTAAGATTTAAAGAAGCTGTCGCGCCCTCTAGCGGTTGACCAATGAACTTCAAAATAATTTCCAGCATTTTTTTTGGCCACTTTTATTACAAAAAATTTTTTTTCAAGACGCTACGACTATTAGGGCCTGAGATATCGCCGACGTCCATTCTTAGTTGGCCACCCGGTACATGGTATAATCAGATGAATGCTATAGATGTCGACATCTTTAGCAGCACTGAATATGTTTTTAAAAAAAGGATGTGTTCCTCTCTTAATTTGAATGATACCTGATTATTTTTCTGTGATTGTTATCATTTGGTTAGTGTGTCTTATATTCTTACAATTATGCTATTGTTTTAAATTTTAAATTTTGTTATCACTCTATATTGGATCTTATATTATTTTTTTATATTATTTTTTTTGTACTACTTATTTAAGGTAACACATAACATAACTTGTACTGTTTTAATTTTAATTATTTCGATTGTCTTGTAATTGGGAATTTTCCTGTTGGACAATAAACTATTTGAATTTGAATTTGAACAAGTTACGTACTAAATAATTATACAATAGTATGATCAAAATATTTTAAAAACACTCATAATATAAAAAGAATCTAAATTAAATTATTTGATTTAAAATTAAAACAAAATTATTGTACTGTTTGCTTACTAACCACATTTCAACTTGTTCATGTACGAAATTTAAACAAACATAAACTATAACACAAAAGTGAGAGTAGTCTTAAAGGAAGGAATAAAACGTTATTATTCAAGCTTGTCTGATTAAAAACCAAACATGTTAAATACGGTTTTGCTTTCGATAATTTAATTATGCAAAAAGAATCTTTGATATTTAAAAAAACAAATAGTCATTAAATTCCAAGCATACAGATAAATGCACTAATACAGATAAAATTACCTGATTTTGCTGGTTTGGGGTTTGAACCAGAGACATAATATCGTTCCTTTGATTTTGTTTCTCCGTGTTGTTCGTCGTAGTTTTCGAAATAAACGAGTGAAGATTGCTTAAGTCACAAATGTAACTGAAATACCAAAACAAATTGTTACGAAACAAATTCTAAAAGATGTAATATTACTTTTTACCTTCCTTGAGTAAAAGTAAACCCAATAAACGGCAAATGTAAACCAGTAAAAGCATTATTCGCTGTGGGTGGTAAGGCATCAGACAGCCGTATATCGGCGTCATCCACATCAAAATTTGAAGTGTCCGTTGGGCTGGATACTTCTGGAATATAGGGAGCGTTGCTATCGCGGATTCCATCCCAGTCCACGCCTTGAAACCATGGATGACCCTAAGAGAATTCACTTAAATATAGAAAATAAAATAAATAAATGAACTCACCTTAAAGTCCTCTATTCCATTTTGTCCTAACCTAAACTCCTGACTGCAAATTAACCTTTTAATAAGATCCTTCGCTTCGTCAGAAACATCTACTTCTATTGCAAAATCAAAACAGTTCTTATGGTTCATTATTTTCCCATAAGTTTCGACTAGACTTTCTGCGTAAAACGGCGTTTCGCCGAATAGCATTTCATACATACACACTCCTAAAATTATCTTAGACTCAGAGCTCAAAGGACTAAGAAAAAAAAGGAAATACATACCTAACGACCACCAATCACATTCAGGACCATATCTACCCTGTCCATCTTCCATAGCCTAGAAAAAGCAATAATAGGTAAATCCAAAAATCTCATCCATTCTTCTCTAAGAGACCAGCATACAAAATTGACGAAAAAATTTATTACAAATTTTTAAATAAATATAAATTGACCTACAATATTGTTCATAATAAGGACTCAATAAGTTCCTTTAGATCCTTGACCTTTTTTGGTTCTATCTCCGTAAATTTAGTAAGATTCTTTAAATCCCTAAATGTAAAAATCGCGTTTAAGACAGTCAATAATTTAAAGAATTAATTAGTCAGTAGAGTAGACAAGGCAGGCATGTCAGTGATACCAATGTCAGTGATACCAAATCAGCGTTTGCGAATCATTTGCTGGCCTCTACTCATAATTTTTCTCCGGGGGTGGGAGCTGAAATGTTTCATGAATGCCCTAAAGGTAAGAAGCTTGACCTTCTGGAGAAAATGGAAATTACAAAAGCTAAAAAGAGTCCTGTTCTTGTGTGTGTGAATGACGTGTTGACTTTCGAACCTAATTTAATTTAGCTAAGTATCGTTTAACATTTTCCTTGTAGTCACTTTCTTCAATTTACATTGGCTAACGTGTTAAGTTATTTTAGTATTAGGTCCGTATAGCCGATAGGTTTTACACTTATACTTATAACTTTGTTGTGCCGGGTTCGATTCTCGTTGAGTCTATGTTGTTGCGGCCCACTTTTTAATTTTTATTTTCTGCTTTGTACCGGGTTGGCTTTTATATTTAGACAAAGCCTAGCTCGGTTATTATACGAGGTGGAAAAAAAAGTTTTATATAAAAGTTGTAGGGTTTACCTTAAATCGCCAGAAAATGTTATAAAATATAATACAGGGGTATCGCAAAGTTAATAAAAAATACACAGTTAATTTTTTTTAAATGGAACCCCTTGTATATTTTTACATTACATAAAAGACTTTTTTTTTTGTGATTTCAAAAATATATAATATGTTAATATTTGGTTTAGCCGTTTTCCCAATATTTATCTTTAAAAAATTAAAAAATAAAACAACTGAATAAATTACCCGAATCCCCGTTGCTATGGTGTTTATCGGTAACAATAAAATAAATAATGTTATTTGTTGGGCTGTCACTGTCAATGTTTCTGCTATTTCTTTTGAATATGGGTTATACCAAAGAAGAAAAGTTTGAAATTATGAGGTTGTTTTACAAAAACAACAATAATGTTGCTCGAGCGCAAGCTGAATATCACCGTATTCATCCCGAAATGAGAGTTCCTGCTAGGTCCACTTTTTATTACACTGAAAGGAGTATGAGAAACCACAAAAATCTACAAAGAAAAAAACGAACAGTTTTAGCTAACGCGGATGAAGAACTACAAATTTTATTATATTTTCAAGGTAAAAAGTTATTTTATATCTAAGAGCCTTATAAGAATTATAATTTATGCTTTGATTTTTGTAGAAAAACCATATTTATCAACCGTAGATGCTAGTAGACACTTTCAATGCTCTAGATCTAAGATTCAAAGAGTTCTTCAGAAATATGGATATCATCCTTACAAATTGATGCCAGTACAAAAATTAACAAATAATCATGAAATAACCCACATAGCAATAAGAAGCATATTCATATCTGTAGCATATACCCAGAATGTGATTGAACGTATATTCTTATTTTCATATTCTTAGCATGTTCTACCAAGATATAGTTATGTACCACCTATATTCTTAGACGTATGTTCCCGTGCATTTATTCATAACATATGCTAAGAATATTTCGCCATATTCTTATAAAATACTTTATAGGATATACTTCAGACGATGTGCGTAGCATATGCTTATGATATACCGGGATATATTATACAAAACAACATGACAACAGCGCCACCTGGTGCTACTGCCTCAGTCGGTAGTGCGGCCAGCCGGTATTTTTGACATTTTTGACGCCATCGGTGTCATAGACAAACGATCGAACGAATATCGGTGTTTATTTTTTATTTTCCGTTTAGTTCTCTGTTCTTTTGCTTGAGAAACTTTTATTATCGTATACGAGAATACGAGGCCTGTAGTTCCGTAGTCAAAATCGTGTATAAAAATAGTGTATACCGTGAGGGTTTACTGTGGCAATGTACATAAATGAGGATTGAGAGTTAGGTTTAGGAACATTAAATTCCAAAGAAACATTAAGCAGGGGTATTATTCAGAAGACTCTGAGTTTTATTGAAATTTCAAAAAAGAAGATTGTCTTGTGCGTGCTAAGGATCTAGGTATTAGTGTAGGTAGGTACACAGCTTTTTTAGTTTGTAATAGGTGATAGGTTTTAATTTTTCTAATTAGTTTTAGTTATTGTGTTTAAGTTAAGTTTGAAGAGGTATCACGTAAAATGTCAACAAAAAAACAACCAAAAAGTAAAAGTTCACTTAGACGCATAGTGACCAAAAAAACTGAAACAGAACTTTTGCTGACTTCAGATGACACTCTATGACCCTATCCAGAGTTATAATTGGTAAGTATGTATAGTGGTTTGTGTAATTCCTTTTTTTTTCTAACTGTAGAACCATATGGTTATAAATTTAATCCAAGAATTTTATTATCCAAAATTAAAATAGGGCCACCTAAGAGCTCCTTTATATTGTTGATTTTTTTAAATTTATATTAAGTTTATTAAGGATGTCAAGATTTTTTTAGATATATAAAAAAAATGTTGACGTCTTTATTGTTTAGCAGTTATTGTTGTTTTTGTAAACCCAGCTGTGGTTCATAGAAAAAATTGTTTTTTTATATATATTTTTTTATATCTCCGTAGTCCAAAACACTATACATAATTAGGAAAAATCACAGATTTGAAATAACTATTAATGGAACTTTTTCTTTTTGATGCAGTGAGATGTAATAAAAGAACCTCAAATGTGTGTGATGATGAAATAATCAGTGAAATAAAAAGATGGCTGGTCAAGGCAAAGGAAAGATTGCAAAACAAAAACAAGAAAAGTGAAAAGTAAGTGCATATGGTTTTATTTATTTTAGATTAGTTATTAGCCTTTTATCATAATTTTTGGTTTGGTTTCAATATTGATATGTAACCGATGTTAAGTAAATTCTGAAAAAACAAAACATATTCTCCAACATTTCTATTTTTTAGATTGGCTGACAAACGGAATACACAAGAGGACAATAATGTATAAAATATGTTGCATTATGTGATTTTTATTGAATAAATTTTATAAGCATATTTTATGTAGCTGATTTTTGTAGCAAGTATGTTGCAAGAATGTGCTATGCATATATAGCCAAGTATTCTTAGTATATTCCTAGAACATTCCTAATCCTAGTGCATAGCACATGCTACTTGCGGCCAAAAGTATATGCTGAGCATTTTCTCAGTACATATAAGTATAATTCTTAGCACATGCTCAGCACATATTTCCAATATTCTTATACGTAAAAGTCGATTCTAAGCACATGCTAGGTATATAATTTTGCTATGTGGGAAGAAGGCTAACATACTGTAATCAGATGTTAGATATAAAAAACGTAGATAACGATATCTTTAATAAAATCTTGTGGACGGATGAAGCTGTATTTACAACAGCAGGGATGTATAATAGAAAAAATACTCACATGTGGGCACCAGCAAATCCTCACGCATACGTCGAAATAAAAAAACAGGGCAGAATGTCATTAAATGTGTGGTGTGGTATCCTTAGAAACCAAATAATTGGACCCATTATATTTCAAGGATCTTTGACTGGAAATAGGTATTTGCGGTTTCTAGAAAATGAGATTGAAGCTTTATTAGAAGAAATACCTTTAAGAGAATATACCAATATTATATGGCATCAAGATGGCGCCCCGCCCCATAACTTTAGGCCAGTAAGGATTTTTTTAAATAATCGTTTTATTCAGTGGATTGGAACCCATGGTACCATTAACTGGCCACCAAACAGCCCTGATTTGACTCCTCTAGATAGTTTTTTATGGGGGTATCTTAAAAATGAAGTTTATAAGGAAAGAAGTGAAAATTTGGAGGAATTAAGGGAAAAAATTCAAAGAAGTATAAACTCCTTAAATGCAGAACACCCTGAATATATTTCAAATGCTCTGTTAAAACTGGACAAAGATTATAGAAACTGCGTTGAAAATAATGGCGGCCATATACAACATTTGTAAATATTTAAAGAAACAAGGCTCAAAGGTTTTTTTTTTTCAAAAAACCAAATTTTTTTAAAAATGATGAATTAAATATTAACATTTTATATATTTTTTAAATTATAAAAAAATGTCTTTCATTTAAAGTAAAAATATACAAGGGGTTCCATTTAAAAAAAATTAACTTTGTGTTTTTTATTAACTTTGCGATACCCCTGTATTATATTTTATAACATTTCCTGGCGATTTAAGGTAAACCCTATAACTTTTATATCAAACTTTTTTTTCCACCTCGTATAGTAACCGAGCCAGGCTCTGTCTAAATATAAAAGACAACCCTGTACAATTTATAACCTTAAAATTATTGTTTATTTATGTACTGTGAAGTGTGTGGATGGCTTCCAAAGGTTTTTATTGTTTTATGTAAGTTTTTAGTTTTGTTTAAGTAGTATTTTTATTTTAGGCCTGATGATGCTCTAACTAGAGCGAAACACGTGTAGCCCGTTAAATTACATGTTGTGAGACCGTGACTTTGTGTTTTTATTTGTTTTTCGTCGTTTGAAAAATTTCACTACTATAAATAACAACCCTCCAGGGATTCACCGAACATGATCCGAATAGAAGACTCCAGTTTTGAGAACAAATAATGAATCCACTGGACAGGAATTTTTTTTTGCGAATAGAAAATCTATTTTCTGATTGAATAGAGAGGTAAACCGTCAGAATTGTAGTTATTGGCCAGTCAAAAATCCGCACTGGATGAGCAATCAATATGCGGAAAAAGTAAATGTTTGGCAGGGATTGTTGGTGATCAAGTTATAGAGCCGATTTTCTTCCAAGAAAATCTTAACGAAGCAAGATATTTAGTATTCTTGCAGTAGGACCGTAAGTATACAGGGTGTCCCGTAAATAGTGGTCCAAATGAAAACTCCTAATAGATTGGACTATTTCTGATATTATCTCCATTTTTTGCAAAATATTCTCCCCATCCTTTTGGAAAATGTTCCTTTCGACATTCGCAGAAATATGTGGCTGCAACACGACGGATGTCCTGCGCACTACGGTTTGCAAGTTACAAATTTTTTAAATGAATCCTACCCAAACCGATGGATCGGACGTCTAGGACCTATACTGTGGCCCCCACGGTCACCTGACCTAAATCCTCTTAATTTTTTTTACTGGGGATGCCTCAAAGAAATTGTATACAGGAGACCCATACAAAACATTGAAAATCTGCGCGAGCGCATCCAAACTGCTGCTCAAGAGATAAATAGAGCTGGCCACGCTCAACGGATTAAGCGATCCTTTATAAGAAGGTGTAGGACGTGTATAGCAGCAGGTGGTGGCCATTTTGAACACCTTTTGTAAAATTGCAAAACACAAATAAACCGAATTAATTTACATCGAAAAAAAAACGATTTTTTTTTTCACAAAATAGTTCTTTTGGCATTAAAACAGCCATTTTTTTTTTGAGGTTAACAAAAAATTCAAAAAGTTTTTTACTTTAATACGGCATGGGATAAATAAGTTTTTACGCTAATGGCCACCAAGATTCTATTATTATTTTATTGCGTCATAGGACTTCAAACTTTTTGAAAAGAAAAAAAAATCCAATATTGCAATTTCAAATATTTTTCCTGTGAAAAATATTTGCATAACTGAAAAAATTTTAATACGCATCATAAAGCGCATCTATTGGCAAATAATATCCAACCGAAGAAATTGTGATTTTTTTTTTCATTTAGTGACACACCATAAAAAAACTGATTACAGGTAGGTATTTCTTAAAATTTCGCAAAAATCAAAATATCTCGAAAACCGTAACACTTTCGTTAGAGCTATGTTGGATTATTCTGATTAGAAATAGTCCAATCTATTAGGAGTTTTCATTTGGACCACTATTTACGGGACCCCCTGTATATCAGCAGGATGAGACCTCTCCACATTTTGCAAGACCTGGGGAGTATGAGTACCGGGATAATTTATATCCAGATAGCAAATTCGCAGAAAAGGGCTCTTTGAATAGCCACCCAGATTTCCGGATTAAGCAACTTTGTTTCTTTTCTTATGGAAGTGCAAAGTTTTTAAGGCCAAACCGGCAAATATTGAAAATTTGAAAGAACGAAATGACAGGAGTGTAGGCTCATTTCCTGCGAAGTAAATAGAAATGTTCAAAAGGAGTTTCAGTTCCCTTAAGAGTAGTGTTAGGAAATACACTATGTTTCAACAATTAAAGAAGGACTACTGAATTGAAATATCTTTAGGATTAGATTATGTCTGTCAAAAATCTTTTACAAGACAAGGAGTAAAATTTTTTAATTTGGCACGCATATATAACTTGTTAGGCCCTTTAATAATAGTCATTCAAAAATTAGGATTGCCATTTTAAAAAAATAGTCGATAACGTCATATCACACATTTGAGACACCCTGTATATAATTTTTAACATTAAAAAAAAAGACAATTTAAAATACTAATCGTTGATCCGACCATATTTTAAAAAAAGGGACATCTTTGATTTAGTGAATTTATTCAAAGTTACACAAGAGTTATTCTAAGTTACTTGTAAGAGACTCTCACTGTATAGGGAATCTATACCTAACAAATTAAGATTTATTTTTGTATTTATGGAGGAAAATGTTATATTTACTACATTATCAGTCTTTTTCCATTAGTTACAGCTCTTATATAGTTAAGTATATCTAATGATTGAAAATTTTGTTTTTATCTGTGTAAGTGCCTTAATGCTCATATTATAATATAAAATCTTACCCTTAAAATTTCAGGAGAAATATAATCGGGGGTTCCTACAGCTACGTTTGATTGCACCATGCCATCTTCATTTAGTTTCAAGCAACTTCCAAAGTCCGCTAACCTTATATGTCCGTTCGCGTCGAGAAGAACATTGTCGGGTTTAATATCCCTATAATTATTAATATTTAATAACAATAACATAGATGGATACATTAACGTTATACCAACCTATGTACATATTTAAGCTTATGAATCGAATCAATGGCCAATACCATTTCAGCAATATAAAACCTAGCCATATCCTCAGGGAGTCGATCCTCGAACTTGCTAAGTAACGTCAGCAAATCCCCTCCGCAATAATAATCCATAACCAAGTAAAGATTTGATTCGTCCTGAAAAGATTAAATTAGATTATATGCATTCAGAAAAAAAATAACAGTGTTTACTTGAAAAGCATAATGCAAATGCGTGATCCACCTAGTGTCTCCATAAACTAAGACGTCCCGTTCCTCCTTGAAACAAGCAGTCTCTGCGCGTTTTAGCATTTCCCATTTGTTAAGAATTTTCATGGCAAATACTTTGTCTGAACCGCGTAGTTTTACTACGCAGACTTCACCAAAGGCCCCCCTACCAATTACTTTGACAATTTCAAAATCATCTCGAGTAAGACGTAGAGTTTTTGCTATGTTTGCTACTGGTTTCACTGAAAGTAAATGGAGAGTACCATATAGTAAATAAATATTTTTTTTTAAATAATAAAAGTAAAAATCTGAAGACCTGATTACAAATGAAAAAAGCTAGCACAGTGTGCATTTACTTTTTTTGGATTGGCTCTCGTTCGTGAGATAAAAATAAATTGGATTTTTTTTTAATTCGAGTATTCACAAATAAATTTTGTTAGCAGTTCACATATTTTTGTTGAACCTTGAAGTGATCAGTTTATGTCTTATTTTAAGTATAAAAGTTCTTTCTGTCGTGAAAAATATGTGTTTGCCACGTAAACCTTGTGTTAATGACCCTAACAGTTTTTGCTATACAGTGACCGCCTAAAGTTCCGCATAAATTCAATAAAAATTAGAGACATGATTTTTTGAGAAAACGCTCGGACCCGTCGATTTTTATTTTAAGTTGCGCATTATTTCACATACATTTTTGTATACAGGGTGGAAAAAAAAGATATGACGTCATCGGTCATTTGTTTAAACAGAATGCTATATTTTTTATTGCATTTATGAAATATAGGCGAAATTCCAAGCAAGTTTCGTATAACACACCTTATCTCAAAACTCAACTGTTTCAGAAATATTTACATTTAACCAACAAGAAAGTAAGTAAGTGGGTCTATTTACAAATTAAGATAAAATGGAGGATAAAATGCTATAAACTGTGAAAACTCTTATTAATGTATCAAGTGTTCAAACTGATCCCCATTTACTTCTTGGCAGAAAGCAAGACGGTTTACAAACTCATGTAAAACACATCAATTATTTCGGTGATATACGTCTAATTTTATATCTAATTCTATTTTTCAAATCTTCTTCGTTATTTGGCTTCTAAATATAAACTTTACTTTTCAGGTACCCCCATAGAAAATAGTCTCAAGGATTTAGGTCTGGTGACCTGGCCGGCCACTCTAATGGCTCTCTTCGTCATATCCATCTTCCTGGGAACACTGTATCTAAGTAATTACGGACATCTCGAAAGAAATGTGGCGGTGCGCGCCGTCTTGCTGAAACCACAAATTATCTGTCGGGACAGCAGGGTCTTGTTCGTCTGGGTATAGGGCAGCCAAAGCAGGGATAAGATCTTCTTGAAGAAAATTCAAATAGCGTTGTCCTGTTAAGTTTTCTTCGAAAAAGTATGGCCCTATTACTTTATTTTCCACGATACCAGCCCAAACATTAATAGATTTACGGTACTGTGTATGAGCCTCAGTTGCCCAGTGTGGATTCGACACCGACCAGTACCGACAAATTTGCCGATTTACGACACCGTTTAAACAAAAAGTTGCTTCATCCGAAAACAAAACTCGTAACACAAACTGACGGTTATTATTGCAAATGTTCATCATTTGCTCGCAAAATTGGTTTCTTCAATCAGGATCGTCCTCATTTAATTCGTGTGTTAGTCTAATTTTATAAGGGTGGTATTCATTTGCTTTTAAAATGCGTCTTACTGACGTTCCGGCTATATTATTATCAACTGAAATTTGTGTTGTTGACTGAAAAGTTGCATTGTTTAGATTTTTTTTGACGGAGAGCAGAACGTTTAATTTTGTTTCTTCAGAAATTTTTGGACGACCTGATATTGGCAAATTCCTAACATGACCTGACCTGATGAAGTTATGAATTTGTGCTCTATTCTACTAACTGTTGACTGAGAAATAGGATGGTTTGGGTATTTGGCATTAAACAGTTCACTTACTCCTTTTTGCGTGCGCACTCGATCCCCGTACCCTAGCATCATCAAAATTTCAGTTCGTTGGGTTTCCGTTAAATTAGCCATAATTTATTCTGATAAAAACTATTAATTTTCGAACTGACAGTGACATTCGGAACTTTAGGCGGCCACTGTATATGTGGCAAATATTGTTTTCAGAGGCAAAAAAAAAATAACAGAGTTTGTTGAAAAGACCTACCAAGCATACTTTGGGATAAATCTTATACAGAAGAATAAATATTGGGTGCCCAATATCGTGTGTAAGTCTTGCGTAGAATCTTTGCGATACTGGAGTCAAGGAGGACGTAAAGGGCGTGAATTTGGAGTGCCGATAATATAGACTGAGCCAACTAATCATTTTAATGATTGTTATTTTTGTGCAGTGAATGTGAAAGGTATTAACCGGTATAAAAAACATACTTGAGTTTGTTCTAATGTGGAATCGGCTAAACCCCCAGTATTGCACAGCAAGATTTGCCAATTCCACTGTTTTGCGGATCATCGACTACAAATTGTGATGACTTTGAAATATTAGAGATGTCAAACAATTAAACAAGCGACAGTGAAAGTGAGTTCGAAGAAAGTAGTTTTACAAAACAAGGATTTTCTCAAGAGGAGCTCAATGACTTGGTTCATGATTTGAAATTATCAAAAAAATCTGCCGAAATTCTTGCTTTCAGACTAAAACAAAAATACTGTCTTCAACCTGGTGTTACTAACTATTACATCCTTTAGGACCAGGGAGCAAGACCTTCTTTGTTACTTTACTGAAGAAGACAGTCTTGTATTTTGTAACAATGTTTCCGAACTCTTAATTAATATGGGCCTTCCCGAATATAAGCCTGAATATTGGAGGCTTTTTATAGATAGCTCAAAAAGAAGTCTAAGATGTGTATTGCTGCCTGGACAATGGAAATATATTTGCTTCGGTTCCAATCGGTCATACTACCAAATCAAAAGAAGAATACCAAAATATTAAAATAGTTTTAGAAAGATTTATGCACAACATCAGTGGTTATTTGCGTCGATTTGAAAATGGTGAATATCTTATTAGACCAGCAAGGTGGATATACCAAATACCCCTGTTTCATTTATCTATGGGATAGTCGAGCAAAAAATGAACATTGGAATAGAAAGGTTTGGACTTTGAGAGAAGCTATGGAGGTAGGAAAAAAAATGTGGTTCATGAACCACTGATAAGCCGAGACAATAACCTTCTTCCATCACTTCACATCAAGCTTGGCCTAATGAAACAATTTCTCAAAGCTCTTGATAAGACTGGTGACTGTTTTAAATATGTGTGTCAAAAATTTACAGCTCTCAATATGGAAAAATTGAAAGCAGGTATTTTCGATAGACCGCAAATATGTACTCTTATAAAAGATGCTGAATTCATAAACCATATGACAGAAATTGAAACTGAAGCATGGCTAAGCTTTATTTTAGTAGTCAAATATCTTTTTGGGAAATGACAAAGCACCAAAATATCCAGAATTGGTTGCTAAAATGCTACAAAATTTTAAGAGATTAGGAGCTAATATGAGCATTAAATTGCATTTTTTACATAGTCATTTAGACAGATTTCCTAATAACCTGAGCGATTACAGTGAAGAACAAGGAGAACGATTCCACCAGGAGATTAGGATAATAGAAGAAAGATACGAAGGTCAATAGGATAGCCACATGATGGCAAACTACTGCTGGTCCTTAGTAAGGGAATGTCCTAAGCAAAAACATGCTAGAAAATCCTACAGGAAAAGTTATTTTTTTATGTTTTGAGTAAACAGAATAAATATTTTTAGTTTATGTATCATTCTTAAAAAAGAGTTCAATCAATTTTTTTCTAAATATATTGGCATTTTTATTTAGGTTTCTTCAGTAAAATAGTTATTAGTCTCTATCTCAAAAATTAGAGCCAATTTTACAAATCTGATATTGATTGAGTATTTAGCACTCTAGTGTTATAAAAAAATGACTTCAACCTTTTATGCCGCAGAATCACTGTTGCCCAGTGTTATATATCATAAAGAAGCCTGAATAATTATAAGAAGTAAAATTTCGTAGTATTGTAGTGCCAAAAGCCGTTTTCTGTTTTTAATTATTACGAACTCAGTTAATGACCAATTTAGAACTGGAAAAATTTTTTAGATGTTAATTTTAATATTTATTGATACTTTCATACCTATAATGATACAAAAGTATTTACTTTGTCTTACCATATTCCAAAAAATCCGATACGGTCTTTTCCTTTCTCAAACTTGAATTGCAGCATTCATCATAAAGTACGAGCATCAGGTCAATGAGACTTTCAACACTAAATGCCTGCCCTCGAGCAGCTACAGGCCCGCTCAGATAAAGGGATTCCAATTGACGAAGGCGGCGTTCGGCCGTTCCTCCGCCGTCATCATTGACACCGTGATCGCCCATGGCTATGCTTTGAGGAACACTTACTAAATCTAGGTTTTTAGTTTTTGATTATCAGAGTGACATGAGAACATTAGCATTGTTGAATCTGAAATGAAAGTTACTTTATATTATTTTAAGGCATATGCAATAATAATAATAATAATAAATCGTCTTTATTTAACAAACTCTGCAAATTATATTTGCCTGAAGAGGCGAAGATTTGCTAAAAGCTACACTTTATCTCTTAACCCAACCAGTTTAAAAAAAAAGTTAAATTAAAATTACTACAAAGTAAAACATATGTTCCATCAGATAAGTAACAAATATATTAACAGAGAACCACTAATCATTGCTGTTCCAAAAATAGATCTTTATAGAATCTTCGATAACAATAAATGGTAACATGAAAATTGGGCCTAAAACGATTAAATAGAATCACAGCTTGATAGGTGAAAGAACGTTCAAACATTGATGTAGTGTGAGGTGGCATTGAAAGTATATTATACCTTATATTATGACTGTGGACCTCAGATTTGTAAATTATCTTTTCACAAAAAGACACAGGTAGGTTTGTTTTAAATAGGCGATAGAAAAATACTAATAAATACAACTTAAATATATCTACAATTTTTGGCCATTTGAGTTGAAGTATGGCTTGAGATACATGGTCCTATTTCCTAAGATTATTAATAAAACGACAACATGTGTTTTGGATACGCTGCAAGCGATTTTGCGTTATTCTATCTAGACATGGGTAATACACAATTATACAATAATTAATGATAGGCATCACAACGGATTCAGAAAGCTTTTTTTTTGTTTTGTAATTTAAAATACTTTTATTTGCATAAAGCAATCGCAAGCGTAAATAACATTTTTGTAATAACATATTGCAGTGATCCCTAAATCTGAGAGATGTGTCAACAATGAGACCCAACATTTTAACGTGATTTGAAAAAGTGATAGTAGTATTATTAAGCGTAATATTAAGTGTATTTTCTATTTTATGCCGTTGATTGCAACCCGCAAACAATAGAACTTTAGTTTTAATAGGGTTTATCTGCAAATTATGTTCAATGGAGAAATTCATTATCTGCTCCAAATCAAAATGAATGGATTCTGTTGCAAGCTGAACATTATGTGGATTAAATAAGTGGGGAACCTGAGTATCGTCCTCATACAGGTAGACGCCCGAGTTTAAAGCTACATTAGGTAGATCGGAGGTAGACATTAGGAACAAAAGTGGCTCCAAAATAGATCCCTGTGGCACTCCGGAAACTATTATTTTTGATTCAGAATATTCATTTTGTACCCGTACTCGCTGGAATGGATTTTTTTTTTACGAACATTATGACACCAAACACTTATATTAATTCAACATTGAACTTGGGGAAAAACTAATAAAATCTCGGACACGAACTGAACGGAGTGATTCGTTTCGACAATTTTTTTACGGCTAAGACGTGTTAAAAGTACTCTTTATACTTCAGTTTATGTATTATTTTTCAGAAATGTATTGTAAGACTTTTTTACATGAAATGTGTCCACCTAACAATTTTTTTTGAAGAATTTTTTTTAAATTTATTTATAATGTTTAATTCATTAAATGTATCCATATTTAACAAATTTTATATTATTTTAAGTGTTTTGGTTTTTAGTGCCTAAGCCTGCTTTCCATTGCTCTAAAATATAATGTATCCAATGTCCAAGAATGAATAAGTCAAATAACGTGATATTTTGTAATTTAAATTTTATATTTTAGCACATTAATTTAACACACAATTTAACATTGTGAAGAGTGTGTGATTTAAGCTTTGAATCAATTTTATTTTGAGTTCAATTTCAAAAAAATGCTTTATTATCGTATAATATTACAATTCTGTTAACAAAGCTATACTAAAGAGAAAGTCAAATAAATAAATAAAAAATATTTTAAGTAACAAGACGTTTAAATATAAGCTAAAATCCAAATGAAACACTTAAAAAAAAATTAAAAACACGTTACAAAACAAAGAAATAAATAATCGGACATTAAAAGGACAAGTTATAAATTGAGAGCACACAAAAAATTGAAGATCTTCAATCTAGTACTAGTTAATATATGTATTTAGGGAAGCAGGGAAGAAAAAGCAAAGTGCTGAGGTATTCAATTCTGTCTTGCAAAAATTCGCTCATGGTATAGTAGGATTTGCTTAAGAGAATATTTTTAAGTTTACTCATAAAAATTGTAAAACAGTTGGATTCCTTCAACGTTTTTGGCAGATGATTTATAGATCTTCCTGGCATTGTATAAAATGGTATTTTTGATAAGCGCCGAGTGAGAAATGGGTGTTAGTAAACAGCCTCTCTGCCTTGTATTGTTTACAGTGGGTGCTAGATGTCTGGACTTTTTGTATAATAAAGAGGATGTTTTGAGAATGAAAAGAGAAGGTAAAGTCAGCAACTTGTGTTTTAGCAATAGGGGTTTGCAGGATTCCCTTGGATCCACACCACATATTCTCCTGACAGCTCTCTTTTGCAACACAAATATGGAGTGAAATAAGCCCTAATATGTCTCCCCAAAAACTATACCATACCGCAAGTGAGACTCGAATAAAGTAAAGTAAGCCATGCAGGCGGTTGCAACATCCAGGATTTTTATTACAGAACAGTTTTCTAAAATTTCCTGGATCCCACTCAGAAAATAACATTATACCATTAAAGTTATTTTTCACGTAAGTAAGGCCTTTGACTATGTATTACTAATTTTACATGGTTAAATTTATATTTATAGCTTAATAACATATACAGCATCAATTTAAAAAAATTGAAGCCTTTAAGGTCCTTAATTAATCTTAAAGTCTTACTTTCTTAGTACCCTTAATTATGTCTTACTTCTTTATGAGGTCATTATTTCAAACTGCAATATCAATAAAACCAATATCAGAATAATAAGCATTTTTTAAATATAATAATTTTTGTTTCAATAAATTATCTCTCAACTCTACTATTATTTACTACTTTTTTTTATTTGATTACTTTTTATTACAACATAGTTATAAAATAGATATATTATTTTTATTCACTATAAGTTCTAATTAATAATTCTAATAAGTTCTAATCATTATTAGTTTAAATCTTTGTACTAGATAGTTTTGTATATATATTTTGGGTGGTTGTATAATCAGCTTTAGTTGCCACCGACTTGTCTTTTTTAGCTTTATACAAAGTATACTTTATCAATAAATAAATAAAGCCATGTATTATTATTATTATAATTATTATTATTTGCTAATTTCAAACTACATATTTCCTTGTTAGAAATCACATAGGCAATATCATTAAAAATGTTCTCCAGCACAGTGCCAAATAATTCTACCTGGTTCAAATACCAAATGAACAGAAGAGGTCGACTACTTAAGTAAAACAAAAAGAACAATGATTAAAATTAGCATTGAAATGTCAGGAAGAAAATGCTATCTGAAGCATATCTGATTCTCATATCCCTATTATGAATAACAACGATTAGGTCGATTACTGCGTTAACTGTGGATGTAGATTTGAATACAATGGTTTATTTTAATTTCTAGGTACGAACCATAATTGATTGTTTATTAATTCGTTGTTAACTAGGTGATATTGGTGTCTTATTTATATATAAAATTGTAAATAATCAAATAATATACTATGTGAGCAGTGACATTTTTTCAAATGCATCATTTCTTAATAAATTAACTGTATTCTTACAAAGCATCATCATCTATGAAGCATAGAAATAAATTACTAAAATTTGGTGCCTATAACATCATGAATGAATTAAAAATACTAGATTATTATATAAGGTTTAATTTCAAGTAATTAAAAAAAGAAAAGTATGACAAACCTACTATGACTAATTGTGATTTATTTTGAATTCTGTAACAGTTATTATGGTATTGCTATCTTATTTTTTTTTGTGAATTAGAGTAGACCTTAAAAATATGGGGATTTTGTAATAAGGTTCTGGTAGTCATATTAGTAAACTAGTCATATTATAAAATTCAGATAAAAAGTTTGTGCTGTGAGTTGAATATATGTACATGGTCAAATTAATGTTATCATGCTGAAAAAATTACTTGCAAAGTTCACACTGTAGTAAAAATAATAAAACTATAATACACTCAGCCTTCAGCTCTTATAATAATAGTATATTAGGTGACATTGGGACATTATCTGTCTTTTTAACAGTCCATTTTGATATTTCATTATTTAATTTCTTATTGTTTCTGTCTTAATTTAGTCAAATCAAACACATTATCCAAATAGTATACTCGACTTAGTAAACTTAATAAAATAAATAAATTAAATCCAGATACTGAAAATTTGTTAAAATAAAGGACATAAATATTTATACTAAATAGGAACACCTAATATACAAAAAGAAAAAGAAAAAATGTGTTCCAAGTTACATAAATAAATAAAAAGAAAAACCAGTACATATTCTAAACATTATAAAAACATAATATACATGAACTAAATTAAAAATAAAATATTTATTGCTAAATCACTAATTACAATAATTCAAATTCACTTTTTTACTATTTACTACCAAACTAGTTGCTGTTATGTACATTGGCCGGCAAAATTAACCAGACCATAAAAATTTGGTTTAAATTCAATCCTTAATAACTTTTCCAATATTGCATCGATTTTGATAATTTTTTTGCCAAATTTTAGGCCGTTTCATTTTCATATTTTGTTTTATCAAAGTTACAAACATTTTCAACTGATTTGTTGTTATATTTTAATGTAATATGTTTTAGTCTTTTAACTTTTAAAAACCCTGTGGAAAAAATTGACAACTGAATAATGATTATTTTTGCCGCATTTTCAAGCCTTATTTTTTCTTATTAACTTGTTTTTTGATTTATTCCAATATTTGTATTCTGAAAAAAGAAGTGCTGGATTGGAAGAAATATTGCAATAATCCTTTAGTAGCAAGAATTTGGTTTTAAAAGTATTGTTATGACACAAGAAATATATAGAATTTTCCATGGCACTGTGGCATGTCAAAAAGATTGTTGTCAACAAATTACAGATTTAATTTTGCTATCATTTTTGAATTTTTTGAAGAATTTTTTAACTTGGAAAGTGTTTCAGAGCTGTTGCGAAAGCGATACGTTTAAAAACGATGAGCCCAGAAGAAGTGGCACAAACCGTTGCTCTACGAAACGATGCTCATCCCCGTAGGTATATTGCAGAAAGGCTTAGTCATCCATGCAGTATGGTATCCGATGCGATACAAAGATTCAGACAAACAGGTTCTTATTCAAGTGGACCTGGACAGATCAATTTTATCGCCTTCAAGTTCTTCGAGGAGCAAACAGCCTCTGCTCCAGCTTTGATAAGAAAACTGGCAGATGTTTATGGTACCTTGGTTTCACCTTCGTACAGTACGAAGAAGGTTTGCGAGAAAGTTAGCAGATCAGAACTTAACATCTAGTGATGTCAGGTTGCAAGTCATTGAACGCTGCTCCTGGAGTTTGCTCAAACTCATGCAATTGCGACATGGTGAAATGTTCTTTTTACAGACGAGTCTCGTCGTTTTACGATATATTCACCTGACTCAAGTCAAAGAGTATGGAGAAAGCCTGGAGAAAGATACTCTAAATGTTGTATCACTTCTAGAGTGTAATTTGGTGGTAGAGGGGTGGTATTTCATGCAAAGCCTGTATACACCTTGTTAGTACACTTCCAGGAGTATTAACGCCGATAGATGCATTAGGGAGTGCTTAGATGAACCTGTGGTGCTTTATAAGCCATTTAAAGGAGAACATTTTATCATGATGCATGACAAACAATAAAGAACACTACTGCACATAGCAGAAATTGCAAGGCAATATTTATTTAATCAAAGTTGAAGTTCATGTATTGGACTGGCTCCCAAGAAGGACCTCAACCCTATTGAGCCGTTGTTGAATATACTGGGAAGAAGAGTTAGACAGAACTACAGTGAGTTTCCAAGAATGGCAACAAATACCCCAACATGCAATTGCTTCTGGTTTTTTTGGTTTTTTGCAATTTGGCAAAGGCCTTTGACTGTGTCTCACATGAAATTCTACTACAAAAATTGAAATTCTATGGATTTAGAGGTTTTATACTAAATTGGATAAAGTCCTTTTTACCTAATAGATGTCAGAGGGTGCGTTTTGGTGGAATTGAATTGGAGGAGTTTGGTGTTACTGTGATAAACCAGGATTTGGCAAATGTTAAAACAATGTGTGATGTTAACTGTTTGTCTTTTAATGTCTCAAAGACAAATATCTTAAATTTCGAGTGTAGTTTAGATGATGTGCATTTGGGTCCACAGCATGTTAATGTCACAAATTGTAATAAACTTTTAGGGTTGTTTATTGATGATAAACTAAAGTTTGATAAACACATTGAGACGCTTTGCTAGCTAAGCAAGCTAAATAAGAGTGTTGCTAGAAAAGCTTACTTTGCCTTGATTGGATTCTGACCTGGCTACTCATCTCTTTATTTACTTCTGTGTTCATTTTACAGAAGCGTGCAGTTCGATATCTGTGCGGGCTTAAGTTAAGGGACTCATGTAGGCCTTATTTTATAAAAGAAAATATATTGACTCTCCCTTCAATTTTTATTCTTGAGACTGCTTGCTTAATGCATAAGAAATATTACTCTGTATTTAACTCTGTTAACTTAAATAATACCAGGTCATCTTTTAACATAAATTTACCAATACCTACTTCAAGTTTGACACAAAATTCAATTTTTTACAAGACAATGAAATATTTAATCATCTTCCCCAGTCATTAGGGAAGATTCAAACATATAAATGTTTTCAACAGCAGGTAAAAAGAATCCAGCTTCATAAGGCATTTTATAGTTTGAGTTTGTAATGTAAGTACTGTTTAAGCAATAATAATGGACATATGTTAGATTTTGATTTCTTAGTTGTATATTTGTATTGTGCTATTTATTATTTATTTATTTTGATGTTACACTAATATGTTTTAGATTAATGATTGATTGTCTCAGTTGTTGATTGTTTTCAAAAAGAAATATATATATATATGTATTTTTTCTACCACAGCTTTGTTAACGACACCTTGGTGTTTTAGACAAATAAAGCTTTATTTGATTTGATTTTTGTAATTGAATCTATGCCCGAAAGAATGAGAGTTGTTATTCAAGCTCATGGGGGAAATACCCGATTTTATAAAAAATTAATAAATCTTAATGCTGCCATTAATCATATTTTTTTTAGAAAATTTGTTGCTAATAAAGCATTATAACACTGTTTCCTTTAACCCAGTGTTTTTTCATTAATAATACAGATATCAGAATGAATCAAAGAACAAATTGTAAAGAAAAGATGGGGCTTAAAAATGCAGCAAAAATATTCATTATTTGATTGTGAATTTTTTCCACAGGGAGATTCAATGTTTAGATAGAAATCGGACTTTTTATTAACCTCTGTGTAATAACAAATCCATTGGAAATTTTTGTAGTTTTGAGATGAAAATGTGATGACAATGAAATGGCCTAAAATTTGGTAAAAAATTATCAAAATTAATGCAATACCGAAAAAGTTATTAAGGATGGAATTTAAACCAAATTTTCATTATCATTTTGGGGGCCAGTGTATACACTACCGGCCAAAAGTGAAGAAACATTTACAAATTTAACAATAACATCTTAACATACAAGATTATTTTACATTTTTAGTAGAAAATATTAAGCTCTATTATTGCAGCATAAAAACACATCCTTCTTGTTTGTATTTACCTTATCAGATGATCAAAAAATTATGCTATTTTATGCGGACAAAAGTGAATAAACATTCCAAACAAATCTTATTTGGTATTTAAAGTACTTATTTATCATTAATTTGATCTTAACGTTGAGTGTTAAACTGTTATATACGATTTGTGCAAAATGCCTCACGGAATAGATCTGAGTATTGATCTCCGAAAATTAATTGTTTCAAAATTTCAAGCTGGTGTAAAACAAAGTGAAATTGCTAGGCAAATTAATCGTAATAGATCCGTAGTTTCAAAAACTATTGCTGCTTTTAAAAAATATAATAGTGTGACTACCCGTCCAAGGTATGGACGGCCAAGGAAAACGAATAAAGTTATTGAGAGAAAAATAAAAATGTTGGCAACAGAACATCCCTTTATGCCCGCCACAGAAATTTATAATGAAATACCTGGGGTCGATATCTGTGCGTACTATTCGTCGTCGTTTGACTGAATTTGGACTATTTGATTTAATAACGGAATCCATTTACAAAAGTGTTACATAGCATACCCATACAAACATATATATTCAGATACAAAACTATCTATAAATCAGTGAAAGGTGTAGATGAGTTAATTAATTAAAGCCCCTATGAAATAATATTCTTTAACTGCCCCTTAAAAGATGTTATCCTAGAGTCAAAAAAGTTTATCTGTCCTGACAGACCATCATTAGCACTTCGAGCCATAAGTGTAATTGGCTCATTAATGCCATAATTGGTATGGTGGAATGGGACTGAAAATATTTCTGATTGTCTATTCAATCTGGAAGGCACCCTAAGTTTAAAAAGAGACAATAACTCGGGACAATCTATAGTAGCATTTAAAACCTTATGCATAAAACATAAGTCGAGTAATGTTCTTCGTGACTCTAATGTGGGTAAGTTCAGGTTATCCCTGACCCACTGATAGTAATACTCCTGTCTCCTGTAACCACATCTAAAAGCCGCCACCCTTAAAAATTTATTTTGAGTTTTTTCAATCTGCTCAATGTAGTAGTTATATGACGGGGACCACACAATTGAGCCATACTCCAAGATGGGCCTAACAAGAGAGCAATAAAGTAATCTAAAAGTAAACAAAGACAAATCAGTTGTAGACCGTTGGATAAAACCCAGCATTTTCATTGTCCTACCAGTCACCTGATTGATGTGACTTTTAAAAGACAACCTGGAGTCAATAAATATTCCTAAGTCAGAAACCTCTGTTTTGACACCAATTGCTACATTATTTATTTCATAAAGAAAAGCAATAGGGTTTCTTTGCTTAGAAAAAGTAATCTTATGGCACTTATTGATATTAAGGGACATTCTATTCAAGTGGCACCAATCAAAGAACAAATTGAGGTCTTTTTGCAGGAGCACAGCATCAGAAAGGGATGTGATAAGCCTAAATAGCTTCACATCATCAGCAAACATTAGCATACGACAATTTTCAAGTTTCCAAACTAAATCAATCAAAAAGAGGCAAAACAAAACAGGGCCCGAGTGAGAGCCCTGTGGCACCCCAGATGGCACCAAAATTTCAGAGGAATATGTACCTCTAAGATTAACAATCTGGGTTCTACCTCTGATGAATCCCGAGAACTATCCACTGAAGAAGAGGCCCCACAATACCTAAAGCCCTAAGCTTCTGCAAGAGTACCCCATGGTTAACCCGATCAAAAGCTTTGGAAAAATCTGTATATATTGAGTCAACCTGAAATCCCTTCTCCAAGCAGCGGTAGAGGTAGTTGACATACAGCACCAAATTAGCATCAGTAGATCTGCCTTTAATAAATCCAAATCTCGCATAATCTACTTCTTATTGTCCTTGAAGATACCTGAACGCCTAATTCTTCTGATAAATGCTGCATTATTTTACTTGAACCCTAAAATGGATCACTCTGAGATATTTTCAAAATTTGTTTATCTTGATATTTATCGGTTTTTCTTGGTCTTCCTGTTTTTTTTTCTAGGTAAAACATGTCCATGCTTCACATAACGTGAAATTATTCGTGATACTATAGATTTATTCAAACTAAACCTTCTTGAAATATTGATTCGTTTTTCACCATTTTTGTGACAGTCTATAATTTGTGTTTTTAAATCAACGGATAAAGGCTGTCCTCTAGGCATTGTAAACTAACTTTGCTTTTAATGCAAGGGGTAAACAGCTGGAATTAAACTAATATTATTCGATTTGTAAGTTCTAAGAAAAATGTTGCTCTACTTTTTGCCAGGTACACAAATTCTTATCAGTTTAAAAATAAACAAAAATATTTAGAAGGTCAATTCTTATCTGATTTAAGACTACCTACTTGACCAAAAGTATTGTGGATAAATATCATTGTTATTCCTTTGTTAGTTGTCAAGAAATTTTATTTTTTTAAAAGTTGCTCTACTTTCTGCCACTACTGTATAAATAAATACAAAAGACACTTTGTTTCTCCACTTTTGTCCGGTAGTGTATAATATGCCTTTAACAAATTTTTAAATCTATCAAGTGATAATAAATATTTGATTTCATGCGGAAGCCTGTTATATTCTAAATGCTTATTGAAAATAATAAACAGACATCAATTCTAGGGAAAAATTGTTGATTGTACACTTTATACTTAGTTATTTGGAATTTTTTGCCCTAAAACAAGTATTAAATGTTATTTTTAAAATAAAACAGTTAAGAAGCAACAATGCGACATGAAATATGCCTAGAATTTGACACAATTCAATTTAAAAATATAATGTTCCATTTAGAGAAAGTAAAGTTCATGTCAAATATCCTTTTCGAAAAACATTTTGGTGTAAAGATTCCTTAGTTAAAATGTTTTTGTTAAGTCGTTATTTTATTGATATGAGTGATCTATTATTACATCATAAAAAAGTTTTATTGGTTTTGTAAGATCAGAGAGTAGGAATAATTTTGTAAGGTTATGTTTTACTAACTGTTTTGTCATTGGTGTGATTTATTGATACAATTGATAAATTTTGACAATTTTCTAAGGTTATGTTTCTAGTAAAAGTTAGTAGTTAAGTTAGGTGTCAATGGTTATCCTTGCTATTAAGCTGATTTGATTATAACTCGTATTTAAGGTACATTTAAGATACAATTTAAGCATTTTTTTAATTTATAAAAATCCTGGTGTAAAAGATTTGAAACAAAAAATTATAAAGGTTACACTTATATCACATATATCTGATTATTTATACACTTATATCTGATTTTTAAATAAATATGTTCTATATTTTAGCCACTGTAAATTACATGTTTTGAATTCATTCAATCTGATTCTCATGACTATTTTTGTATGCTGACAGCACAAACAATTATGGATGTAAGATTTTTTGCTGGCAATTAATTTATATATATTGGATTTTTTCTTAAATTAGTAGAGTAAGTAATTGCAATAAAATAAAATAATTAGTTTTCAAATATACTAGTTTAAGAGGTTTTAATACACACAACTATTTCTTATTACTATCAAACTGAAATCAGGTGACACAAGATGGAGAAATATATAATTTAGCCTAAAATTATTATTTATACAAGCGTATGCAAGTGAATAATGCTTTTATGCTTATTATCTTTTCCTTTTCTTATTTAGTAATATCCAAGGAAATATCCATTTTATTAATTTCTTTGTAATGATCCAAGACAATTTCATTGACATCATCTGTTGAAGAATTTTGGGGACTTTTTTCAGGGTAATTTATCAAAACATATTTAGGTTTGTCTGTTTTTTTTTAGAATGGTCTATCATGATTGCCTGTCAAACACTATCTTGTTCTATAATAATAGGCAAAGTCTGGATATAATAAGGCAATATACGGGGGGCTATACAAATAAGGCAAAGTATTTTCTGTTTTTTCTACTTGAATAGGTTCGTTATTTAGTATATCATTGCCAATGTCTCGTCTGAAAAAACTTTGTTCATCATTTTGGTCTTCTATTTCATTATGCTCTGGTCCTAAATTTGTTTCTCTATCCATATTTTCAAATATGTTATTTATTTCAGTTTCAGCTTTGTTTTTACTTTCACTTTGATATTCCTTCCATAATTGATACTATTTCATAGATCAAATAAAAACAGGGGAATGCCAATCTAGCTAAGTTCTTGATTTGATCAGCCCTTGTCTCTGAGAACATTAACCTAAGCTGGTATTATAATGAGTGAATATGATTTCAAATTTAAAAAAATAGAAACTACATATTATGATAATATGCATTTGCCTGGATGAGTCATATTGTCACCAGACTATTACAGTAACATGAATTCATTTATGGATTGGTAGTTTTTTACAGGTGTTTTGTCACCTAAGTGGCATTGGTTTGGTTATTAGAAAACTAAAATTGGTAACATTAAGTAAAAAATCATCAAACAATCTAGCTCTTTAAATTTAAGTTATTAGGCATATCACACACTAAAAAAATATACTTGTTAAGACCTTCAGAGCGGAGTTACTTGCCAATATAACATACCCTATTGCTAATTCATGAATAAATAAAAAAAATACAAGAACCTAAAATTTTGAAATCATTATTTATACATATTTAATTAACAATACATATCAATATATAAAATAGAATTTTAGAGAGCTACCTAAATACTGCTCAAGTTAAATGCAAATATTAAATATTAAAAACTAGGTGTGAACATTTTGAAAGGGTCAGTCAATACACCCTTGCATGTTACTTGACAAGTGCAACAGTAACACTAAATAAGTTATGAGGCAGTTTTATTCTGTTTTAATCAATTAATGAAAAGGAAAACCAGGAAATTACCTAAGAGACTGCAGGGTATGCACTAATAACTATAAAAATGCCATTTTTGTAGCACACAGACCTGCCTAGAAAAATGTTAATAGACATATTACCTTATTTATACTAAAGCCCACGTTTAGTCGCATATTCACTTTCATTATGTCGAGCAAGACACTGCGCTAATTATCTGCATATTTACCACTTTTTTATCGCAAAAACAATAGAAAAAAACTACGAATTTAGGAAATGACGAAGTTTAACCTAAATATAACTTTAACTGTTTAAAATAGATACCATCTAACAAACGAACAATTAAGGGTAGACACTAATAAGCTATCTATGAATTAATCGGATTATTTACCTTTACAAGATCCATTAAAAGCTCATTCTTATCACGACATGTCATTTAAAATACATTTCATTGAAAACTTTCGGCGGCCATTTTTGTCATACTCCCCCACCGAGTGTGTTGACCGTCTGGAACCTCGCCAAAAATGCCATTAATAAAAAACTGCACTTTTTGTTTATAATAAAGGTGTAAACCCCTAACGCTTATTTAAATCTGATAAACTTTTAAAAAGTCAATGTTTACAAAAACCGAATTATCTGCTATGATACCCCAGCAAAATGATGCAGAAAAATTTGTTTAGTAGTGACGGTGCTGCCATCTGTTATGCAGTAGCGACAATGAAATTCAATACGCGGCCATGTTTTAAACTTATAATTGAAGGATACGAGGGTTGCTGTAAAACTACTCTATAATAAAACAAGATAAGTAATAATAAAACAAGATAAGTTTCCAAAATATTTTATTTTGTTTAATGTTTGAACATAGAAAATTATTGCTCTTGTCAAAAATAGGCTTTATTCTTGAAATATTGAGAGCTAGGTAATATGCGTTCCATGAGCATGGGTTCGCAACAGAAGATAGGCAATCTGATTCATTGCAACTTGATTATAAAAAAACTTTAAAGACGCAAGCAAAAGACAAAAAGAAAGAGGCATTTTACAAATGTGGTAAAAAATTTTTTGATTATCAGTGGCGTACTATTTTTTTTAATAAAAAATTACTCTAATGCCTATCTGATCTACGCCACTGGTTGAAACTAAAACGTTTACTTTTTACATTTAAAGCATCTTTATTAGGTAGCTTTATTGAGAAAATTTGACACCGATATCTTAAACAGTCAAAAAACTAAAATTTAATTTCTTAATTTTTTTAAAAACTTTAACCCCCTGTATTTTGCTTCTGAGGCATTTCCGACCCATAGTGTCTTATATCAAAAGTTATATTTGAGCGTCCCCTATCATCCCCCAAAAGCATGACCTTCTTATAAAAATCACCCTGTATATAAATGTCCTAAAAACAATGAACCCAATAAACTGTTTTTTGACAGTTGACATATGTAATGTCACATGGAAGAACCTTATAACCATTACTTCTAATTTTTACCTGTCATTATTATAATTATTTTTTTTTAAATTAAAAGCATCCAAAGTCATTTCAAATTACTTAGATTTCTGTTGCAATTAATCTAAATCACCTATAGTATTCAAATTAATTAATATAGCATTTTTAATTAAAAATATGTTTCATTATATTTTCCTATGTACATCTTAACGAAGTATCATGAAAAATTATTTTGTCCTTGGATGCGAATAAAAATAATTCTTGCATAAAAAATAGGCGACTAGTCTGTTGAAACAAACGTAAACACCCTGTATTTTCATTGCTTTATATTCTGATTCAAGCCTTGTTGCCACTGTTAAAGGTTATTTTGGCGGAAAAATTAATGATTAATAATGTTCCTGCTAAAAATCTTATTAAGACGATATCTTAGGTATTTATTTTAAAACAAAAAATAAAATCTACGTCACGTTATAATTTGCTTTCCTTGAGCCCGTTCCTATTCGATTCGAATAAATTTGTGGCAATTAAACTCTATAAAATATTACAATGTAGCAACGTCGCAAGCTTTGGTAGCACTCATTCGCTTCACTAAGCATGCGTCCCCTAAAGGTGGTACTAATTAGTCAAAATATAGACTTTTGTTGTAATTTGTCATAAAAGATTAAAAATGGATGACTTTTCAAATGTTATAGGGCAACTAGTGACTAACATAAAAATTCCTTTAAATTAAAATCGTAAAAATATATTAATAAACCAAAAAAAGAAATATCAGACAAAATATACCGTACATGAAACCAACAAGTGCATTGACTTTATCGATACGATCTGTCAATACTGTCAATCTTCGTTTGTCATACGCATTGAAGAAATTTGTGGAGTTTAAATTTATGTTTTTATAAACAAAACTGTTATAAACAATAATATTTCTAGTATTTAAATGTAGCTGACCTCTTAAGGAATGTGTGCAATCGCTTCAAGCACCTCGCAAGACCTTTCCGAAGGCACATACTGGTGTATATTGTCGGAAACATTAGTGACTACTGAATGAAGTTGTTACACACAGGCTTAAAAAGGTAATTTCTACTTAAAACTGGCTTATGAGAATGATTTACTGATTGCTTACTGATACTTAGGTGCCATACCATCAATTAGAATAGAGAATTTCTATTTAAGTGTGTGAAGTTATTCTAAATATTCACTGTGTTTTAGGTCACTACCCTAACTGATGCTCTGGACAAGATTTCTTGTTTGCAAGTGCAATTGTTCCAGTTCTAATGGTTCTCAGGCAAAGGGAGAATAAAATGTCCTCAGAACAACCAGTGAAGAAGAAGCCCAAGAGGGCAGATGCTAATAATGATGCAGATGAACCAGACTTTATCAACAGTCTCGCTGAGAATACTGTGCAGTCAAATTTACAGGCACTGCACCTCTCTCTGCCTCCACATGTGAATGAAGATGACATAACATTGAATACAGTGAACTTAGAGTATAGGAATAAGGCATTTTTAGCTGCCAGTGATAGTGAATTAGACAAAAGTGTGAGTGAATCTGATCATAATGATAGTGAACTTGCTTCTTCTGTGAGTACCCAGTCAGATGGCTTGCCAATACCCCCTGCTCCTAATATAAGTCTCTCATCTATAGTAGATCCTTCAGAAATCCATGCAAGCCCAAGTGAAGAGATTGCAGTAAGTGCCGATAGTTCATTAAATGAGTTTCAGCAAAGTCTTATTAAGCAGTGCCTTTGTGGTGTGTCTGACACTATACTATCTGAAATCCACACTAGCAGGGATATTATTTTATTAGAGTGGCCTCATAATAAGGTACTTCAATTCCTTTCCAATTTACAACTGTTATTTGATGTTTATTTAAAACAAAATAATAGGGGTTTTATTTGCTCTCAAATCATTACCAATTGTGAAATGGTTGTGTTCAACCAGTACAATTTAATTGAGCAAATAATGTCCCTATGTGAAATAAAAAATAAGTTTGTACAATACCTTGCTGCCAGAGTTCTCAGTAGCTTTTTAATAACTGCCAAAACAAACATCAATCATGAGTGGCTTGAAACCATTTTAAATATTTTGACAATGGACAATGTCAGCTGTACAAAAATGAATTTTTCTCTCGACATTATACAGAGGGTTGTAGAGTGGAAAGACATTGATATTCATGTGCTTGAAGAACCTGACAATACTGTTATCAATGCCAATTGTGTCAAGGTACCTTTTCGGGACTCTGAGAGCTATGACACCTCAGCAATAAAGGGTCTTATTATCAAGAGTCTGGAAGCAAAATGGCCTGAGTTAATCCACAAAATTCAAACTTTTATTATCAGTAATCATCCTGTAGGTAATCAAACCACTTGCATTTTGACCTTCTTAACACTATGGGAGAAAATTATTTCAGTGAAAGCAAACCTTAGTGTTATAGACATTAAACCTTTTTATGCCCACTTAGAAGCCTTTGTTGGTTTATTGAATAGTAACTTGCCTCCAGTAATTTGGAAGCAACTACTATCACTTTTTAATGAAGTTCTTTGCTATGGAAGTACTCTGGCTCTTCAGGATATGGTTCCAGATGAAACTGGTCGGCTGGCCCATTTAGTTGTCAGATATGTAAAAGATTATCAACTTCTTGACAGGTTGCCCTATAGGAGGGATCATAACTTTACTGTAAATAATTTTATAGGTACTATTCCTAGTGATGATCCCTCTGAAACAAATATAGATAAAACTTTAATACAAAAGATGGTTTTGTTGGTCTTGAAATCTGTGGCAGTAACAATCAAAGAAGCCAGATCAGATAGTTCAGACAGCTCAATAGGGTCAGATGAATATGACTTTTTTGAAGATATGCAATTGATTGTGAGATCTATTAGAGATGTGTTAAGGAAAGTAGATGCCTTCATTAAAAATTCCTCAGATTTTCATCCTGAAACTCCATTTTGCAAAACTATGGTAAATCTGTTCAGTGATCAAGACAACTATTTACTTGAATCTATGGTGTGTACCTTAGATGTAGCTGTAGGTATTTCTTATAGAAATGCAGTATTCCCTGACCTAACATCAATGCTTAACCCTTACCATTCTTTTATAGAATTTTTGAAAATTGTGTCTCATGATTCTGATGTTTTGTTAGATTACCTTGTTGGGAATGAAACATGCTTTCTACTATATTTGTTAAGGTTCTTAAAGTATACAAGAAGAAACTGGGCAAGTTTTGTCAGTAGTTGCGGAGAGGGCAGTACTGCTAGAAACATAGAATTGGATGACACTATGGCAGTATTAATAAGGCTAAAAATGCAAATAAATAGATTGGTTGCAAGAGACTTATTCCCATATAATATTAATCCTATTTTAAGACTGCTCACCAACTGTGAGAATTTGTATGATGGGAGTGAGTACAGTTGATAATTTTGGCATGTTCATTACTCTTAGGTATTAAACTTAATAAATCCCTTATATGTATATATTGTTATTTATAATGCTTTGGCTTATATTTATTGAGTGGGATTTTTGAGGGATGTTTTTTTTCTTAAAACAAGATTGAACATTTGAAGCAGCTGAGAATTCTTTAAGTTATATATTTTAATATTTAAATGTATTGTTGAAAAACCAATATAATTTTCTTATTTTCTGTAGGTAAACTGAGCTTCTAAAGTTTCTTAGGTTTTAACTTTAGTCAATTTACATAATTACTTAAAGTCTTTTATAAACATTCAAGTTATTTTACAAATAACTTTTAAAAAATGCATAAATTAAATTTAAAAAGGTTTGTGTATCAAATCCTAAAATATATTATTTATATTTTATAAAATCAGTTGGATTACAAACATATCATGTTTGGTCCCCATTTATGTTATGAAATTTTCACTGCCACTAAAAAAAAATATAGGTGCCATGGTATTTTTTACTGTTCTTGCCACTAACATATGGTACTTGTATTTGAATATCTAATCACTCAAAAAAAGGTATGATTAGTTTACGTAAACTAAAGCTTTTTTATATAATTTATATTTAAATTACCCAATATGGCTGATTTTCTATATTTCTAACTTAACTATGTAATTTTTAGGATTAATTTATTTAAACATGAAAAATATGTATTTATTTCTTTAGAGGATTATTGTTTAAACTCGCCATAGATAAATATTATTACAAAAAAAGCGGCGCTAGAGCATATTTTATAGCTGTAAATATTCTAAATTATTTTTTGTACTGTATATATTGTACTAATATTAATGTATTTAATAAAAAGTTAACTGTATTAAAATTGACATTTATATATAACCTGAGTTCTGGCTTTTATTTACAGAAATGTTTTGTTACTTTTTTACATAGTGACCAAGGGTGCCGAAAATTTAGTACTTTGTATCATTTCCTCGGTTAGTATGCAATAGAAACATAGTTTCTTGAAATGACGATATCCAGGAAGAAAATAATTCTAAGGGGTTGCCAAATTATAGAACTTTTTTAACATTTTATATGGTAGAATACTTAATAAGTTTTAGCCTTAGAACATTGAAAGGCCTTTCAATGTCTTAAGAAAGAAAATATGCTATATTACGTAAGAAAACAAAATCTTGTGTACAAGCATCCTAAAAACTAAAAAATTCCAAATCCACTTTAAATTTCAAACAAACATAACATCTAAAACATTTTACCATAAAATTTACACACATTACCAAAATTAATTATAACAAAACAGATTGAAAAAATTTAAAAGAAAAGCATCTTTTTGATAAATTTGATTAAAAAATAAGTAAAGCTGTCAAAAAAACAGAATTTAGAGGAAGTAAATTAAAATATTTAATAGGAAACAACACTAAAATTATGTCAGAGCACAGGTCAAACGGTATCATTGAAAAAATCGTCAAGGCTATAATATGCCCTGGATAATAAAAGGGATTTTAATTTCTTTTTGAATTTCTTAACTTCTAAAATTTTTCTGATACATAGAGGAACATGGTTGTAAATTTTTTTGCTAAGGTATATAAGTGAGTTCTTGGTGAGGGAGGATGTAGGGATTTTTAAGGGAAAATCGTTAACCTGGCCAGTCATATGACCAGTGTTAGAGGGAGGTTTAGGACATTTATGAATAAGAGTAGCTGTTTCTAAGATAAAAAGAGTTAGAATTTTTTGAGATATAAAGAGAGATTTACAAGAATCTCTTAACCCAGCGGAACATAGGTATCTATGGCCTTTTTTTAAATCACAAAAATTATGTTTAATAATCCCTTGTTGCTTAAACCCCAAAAAGGCAAGCCATAACGAAGAAGGAACTCAATAAGAGAAAAGTACACTGAACATGCAACTACCCCTCACAGCTCATGCCCTGCCATTCTTACTGCAAAGCATCCAGAGGATAATTTTGATGCAAGATTTAGGATATGATTTTCAAAGCGAAGGCGACCATCAATTATAGAATTTAGGTATAGCATATGCTACATGAAAAATATTTAGAATTGTAAGGGCAATTCAAAAATGCAATAAAAAAATGTGCAGTTGCAATTTGAAAAAAAAATGTAGCAACGCTTTTTTGAAACACCCTGACCCCTATTTCTTACTTTACGACCAACCTGTATATTAACTTAACTGTAAATATTGCCATATAAATATTTTTTTGACATAAAAAAAATTATAAAATTTTGACTATAATAACGAAGGTTTTAAGGTTTATTTTAATAATGAAGAGTTTGCTGATATGCAAATGCTAGATTACCTCAATGCAGCTATGCTGACAAATTTCGTAACAGAAAACATCCATTGCACTCTACGTTTAGTGCACTTTAACAGCGGCTGAGAGAGAGACAGGATCAGTCATTCCAAACCACCATGGGACAGGACGACCCCATTCTCATTTTATCGACCGTAATGAAGAAAATCCTGAGATTAGTATAAGAAGCCTTGCTGCGGTTAATAATCTGAGAAAATCATCTGTGTGGAATATTTTACATAAAGAATACCGCTATCCCTTTCATCTTCAAAAAGCTCAAGCGCTTTTGGACGACTTTCTCCGACCTTTCCCTCTTACCTGTTTGTAATTTTCCCACTGGCTGTAGAGTAAAAAAAATCACGATCATTAATAATTAATTTCTAAGATTTTGTTTAATGATGAATTCCTTTCTACTAATTATGGAATTTTTAATATTTATAACGCCCATTATTACTCAATTGGTGGAGAAAATCCTCACGTTTTTAAAGAAGCCCATCATCAATTTGAGTTTTTTTTCCATCAGTTTGGATAGGAGTAATTGGTAATATTTTATTAGGGTCCTTCGAACTGCCTGAACTCGATTAACCACTAATGAATGGCCTCCTAAATCTTTGTGATTCTTGCATTTGGGGATATTTAAAATCGGAGTTTATGACGTTCCCATAGAAACTTGAGTGCAGCTTTTGGAAAGAGTTGGGCAGGGTTCCATTAAATTCCGGTAAAAAAAAAGTAAAGTGGGGGATTTTTCGTTAAAAATAATCTGCTATTCCTTATTAAAAAGAGGAAATTAGGTATTAAATTAGATGGCCGTCATGTAGAACACTTAATGTAAATATTTTTTTTGTTTTATTGTTTTTTTAAATAAAATAACGATTTTCCATTTAGCTTAAGGTTTTTCATAAATAAAATTATTTAACACTAGAAAATAGCGCCCAGAAATGTTTAAATTATTACGAATCTACATTTAAAAATCACTTGCGGTTTGCTGTTTCTCCTAGTTATCGTAGAAAATACTGATAAATTGCATTGATTTTCATAGAAGATAAAAATTAATTTATTTTGAAATAATGAATTAGGTATAGAAAAATAATTTTAATAATTGTTGAGTAAATATTATCAATTTGACCATTCCAAAAATAGTTTTCATTAATTTAGGCAAAAACAGTGCCTCATAAAAAAACTCGAGAAAATAAATTTGATCAAAGCTATAAACAAGGATTTAAAAAATAAAATGCCCTGTTGCATAAAACACATTTGTAACTTTCTAAAAAAAATATAACAATAATAATAATAATAATAATAATAATAATAATAATAATGGCTTTTATTTGAAAATATACAATAACAAATACAGTAAAGAGCTATTACTACAAGATATAATATGGCGCAGTCTAGCTTAGAAGCTACTCTACTGAACCATTTGATATTGGTCTAAATCTAAATATATAACACAGATCTGTCATAATAATTAGCATATAACCCCAAAAAGCATTCACCTATCAGAAGAATATCAATAAAAAATAGCAATAGGTATAAGTTAATAAATAAACATAGGAAAATCAACATTTCATGTACATCCAAATTTAAATGCCCTTACTCACAGTATGAACCCGATTACAGCAACCATTTTCACAAAGAAATAACTATTGTAATATAAAGTCTTCTACATGAATAACTGATCAATATTAGATCTAATAAATTTTTTGAAAGAAACTAGTGTGAGAGATTTTATGTGCAGAGGAACTCTATTATAAAGTCTCGCTATATTGTAACTAAAAGACCTTTCAAAAATAGAAGTTGAGTGAAGAGGTATAGTTACACAGCTCGTATCGCTAAGATCTAGATTATAGATTTCTGAGCGTTTCCGCTAATTGTTAACTATACGAAGAATGATGTTGTTGTTGTTTGTCTTGATTTTTCTTGTACATTGCCATCTTTTTCCCAAATAAAATCCTCGCTATCAATCAGGATAACTAATGTAATTGTTTGTATTAAATGCGATTTTAATAAGTGCTCAAAAAGCAGATATTACAATACAATTCATTTTATGAATTCTTTCATCTGTAACCGTAACTTTTCTGTGAGAATAATTACTGATGTCAGACAAAATTTTAGGTACCGTCACTCTGCCAAATCTATGAGCAAACTTTTATCTTTATATGTTAAAAATACTTTTCTGTCATCCAAATTAGTATTAGCATCTTTAGGTATTAGCAATAGTGGGATAATCAGCGATACACCCTTGATCGAAGGTAGGTCTTCGGTTACGCCTCAACTAGACCAATCTATAGACACCCTTGCTATTGGATCTTCTTTTTAATAGAAACTCCCACCATAATCAAGTTTCCCTAGCATTTCTTAATGTTCAATCTGTGCGTTCAAAAGTTAGCGAATTGGAACTATTTTTAGAATCGGTTAACTTTCCTAGTGTGTTAATTCTTGTTGAACACTGGTTGATGTCTGACGAGCCTATTGATATCCCTGGTTATGTACTAATTTCCAAATTTTCACGCAAGCAATATACACATGGTGGTACTCTTATTACGTTAGAGAAAGCTTTTTTAACTAAATTTGTGTTTATTACTATTGACAGATTTGATCATCTATTGATTGAAAAGGTGTGCGAGTTTTCTATTGTATTTAGCAGTAAGTTAAATTTATATATTTTAGGATTATATCGATCTCCATCTGGTATTTTAGATTTGTTTTTAGAAAGGTTGGAGATCCTCTTAAGTGAAATTTCGGTTAATGAGATGTTGATTCTGACTGGCGATCTTAATGTAAATTTTTTAGACAAATCTAATGAATCAAATCGAATGCTTTTTAATCTGTTAAACTCATTTAATTTTAAGATGCACGTGGATCAGCCAACCCGGATTTCAGCATTTTCTTCCTCACTGATAGGTTACTTCTGTACGAATTTTAACCAACACGAAAATCAGTGTACAAAAATCAATGCCGGTTTGTCTGACCATGAGGCAATAGTGGGATTAGTAAAGCTTAATAGTGCAGCTAATGAGAATGTTTGTATATATTTTTAATTTCCGCAAATTCTCTGTGCTTTGCAATATGTCAAGTTGGAATAATGTATTGACTACTGTTAACCCACTGCATAGCATTCATCAAATAGTATTAAACAAATTTAACACTGCTTTTCCTGTTGTCAATATTAAGAAACGAAATAGAAAACTTTGGTATACTAAGGGTTTACGAGTATCTGGGAAAAATATGCGATCTTTTTTTTACATTAGGAAATACGCTATGAACAATACAACATTTTTAAATTATTATAACAGATACCGCAAGATTTACAGAAACTCAATTAAAATGGCTAAGTGGACCTACTTTCAAAGGAGGATAAATAATTCCTCCAACAAGGCAAAAGAGTCTTGGAAGATTTTAAATGAGCTAAGGGGCAAAAATAATGTCTTGGTTATTCCAAGTACCTTAGATTCCAATGTCCTCAATTCCTTCTACTGTGATATTGCTAGTAACCTTGCAGTCAACTCTCACAAAAAATAGATCCCAGGAGCTATCTCAGCAATGTGGTAGTAGCCGAATCTTTCTTTTTTGCCCCCACAAGTGTAGAAGAGCTTAAACAGTTAATATTAAGAATAAGAGTTCATCAGGTTGGGATGGGCTTTCTCTTAAAATATTTTCTGCTTTACCTCTTGCTGCTTTGCAAGTCTTGGCTGAGTCAATTAACTTTTCATTTATGTCTGGAGTTTTCCCAGAGTGCTTAAAAAGAGCAATGATTGTTCCTCTTTACAAGGGTGGCGATCGCGACTGTCCTTCTAACTTTAGACCAATAGCGTTATTGCCTACTTTAGCCAAGATAGTGGAACGGCTCGTTAAGGTGAGGATGGTTTCATTTTTAAATAGGTTTGGCCTATTGAGTCTTCAGCAGTTTGGCTTTCGTGAGTCTGTGAGCACAAATGATGCTATCTTTAGCTTTCTAGAGCACCTGTACAACCGACTGAATGTTGGTGAAGTTGCAGCAGCGGTATTCCGTGACTATTCAGTCACGGAGTGCTGCTGATGAAACTGGAGCTCTATGGTTTCAGAGGAACTGCCCTTGAGTGGTTTCGTTCCTACTTATCAAATCGTGTTCAGGCTGTCAAATTTAATGGTGGTATCTCTAAGGAACTTAATATAAATGTGGGTGTTCTGCAAGGATCAGTACTTGGTCCTTTAGTTTTTCTCATTTATGTGAACGATCTGCCACAACTGCAGGTAACTGGCAAATTTATATTGTTTGCCGACGATACCACCATCCTCTTGCACGACTCTGATGTTTCTCAAATGGAGGCCAATATACGTGCAGATTTGTTAAAAATAAAAGACTGGTGTGATGCAAATTTTTTGACATTTGACATGTTTCCAAAACAAATATCCTTAATTTTAAATGTAATACAAATGATATATGTTTAAATAATGAAGCCATCACCATGCCACCGTTCAGTAAGTTTTTGGGTCTTTCCATAGACAAGTTCCTTAAATTTGAAGACCATATTGTGAATGTATGTAGAAAAGTCTCATCAGGCTGCTACGCCCTAAGGGTTATTGCCACCAGTCTTAATTTCTCCATCGCCAGATCTGCATACTTCGCGATTATCGAGTCGCACCTTCGATATGGAATTTGCTTTTGGGGTTCATGTTCAAATTCACTTTTTAGTTCAGTGTTTGTACTCAAGAAAAGGGTCATTAGATATCTATGTGGGGCCAAGCCTCGTGACTCATGCCGCCCGCTTTTTGTAAGTCATAATATTTTAACCCTGTGTTGTATCTTAATTTTGGAAACAGTTTGCTTAGTTTTTAGAAAATATAAACAGGAACTCCACTTAGGAAGACTATAATACGCGACAAAATTATTTGTTGAGGCTACCCATTCCTCATTTTGAACTTGTCCGTAGCTCTATCATATATGGAGGTAGAAAGCTGTTTAATAAACTTCCACTAGAAATAAGACAACTTAAGACTGAAAAAAGCCTACGTACAAGGACGAAAATATTTCTTGCTAGTAAAGCGTACTATAGTTTAAGTGAATTTTTTAATGATTAGCATTTAAGTATTTTTCAAAGTTTTATATAATTTTATTTTATTTTAAATTAGGTTCTTGTTTTTATTCCTTTAATGTACAGTCTATTGGCTTTGTCTACAACTTCTATATTTATATTTACAATAAAGCATTTTTGAGTTTGAGAAACTTTATTTTCCTGTATAAGTAGTCGGGACACTTTCTTGCTATTATTTTATAAAATAACACAACGGAATGGAAGACGCGCCTCTCATCCATTCTAAGCCAATGCACATCTCTCAACTTAGCCGACACTCCCCGCTCTCCACCCCGTATACCCCCAATTAGTCTTACGCAGTGGTTTTGTATTAACTGAATGCGATATTTATCCCTTTCCAGCCAACATGGGCCATAAACTACATCGGCATAATTGAAGTGCGAAAGCACTAAAGAGTTACAAAGCATTTTCTTTAATGACTCTGTCAATAGATCCCTTTGTTTAAATAAGCTTTAGATTTAGGAATGCTCTCTTAATACACATGCTGACATGCTCAGTAAACCTCAAATCACTGTCCAGAACCAGCACTAGATTTTTAGCGTGGTCAACAAGTGCAAGTTGTTATTATTATTATTTAAATTTATTTCAATGCTATCCTTATGCAACTGTCGTGATTGAGTTCTGCCAAAGAGCAACACCTGAGACTTGTAGGGGTTAAGAGTGACGCAGTGCTTATGAGAAATTAAGAGAAGTAACTCCAAATCTTTATTTATTTCATTTATGCGCTCGAGAACACGAGTGCATAAATGAAATAAATGAAATCTCGGTCAAGTTCGTCGGTAGAGTTCCTGGACACCCGGTATATTAAACAAAAATTCAACTTTTAAAATAACACCAATTTTATTCGGCCTTTTTCTATGTACAAATTTATTTACATTTAAGGACTTTGCGTACATATCGTGCAGAGTCTAGAGCTACTAGTTATTTTGTGAACACTTATAAGCCTTAAATGATGCAAGTTTGAAATTACTTTTAGATATTATATTATTAAGATCAGAAAGCACTAATTACAAAATAAAATATTGTAACCAAATAATTACTTTCTTACTGCCATCAGAAAATCTTTAATAGACAAATTTCTATTATATCACTTCCTTCACTTTTTATATTCGCCATAATTAACTCCAATATATTACCACAGAATAAACGATCTCACAGAAGCGAAGGCTAGCCGTTTTTACCGAACCGGTTTTTCGTTCAGGCTCCTCCCATTTACCTCCATTCTAACGGGTACAACTGTCATCGCCCACGTGGTGTATCGGGTCATAATTAGTGTATTAGTACGAGCGTTAGTGTGTATATTTGCGATGTTTTGTAATTTGCCGTTTTTTATTTTCATTAAAGTAGGTATACAAAAGTTACATTATTATGTATTATTCATTATTATTATGGTTGTTTAAAAGCTTTGAAAAGTTCAGAATATTCCCTAATTAATTTGTCGTGCCATGCAAATAAATACAGAATAAAAATTATTTAATTTAATAAACATATATGTATATGCCTAAACCATATGTATCTATGTATGAGTACATACATGCAGGTACAGAACATTGTACATAGATAAAAATATTAAGGTTGATTTAGGTATACAGTATTTTTATGTGATAAAGAATAATGACTTTAATTTTCAATTATCTGTCTTTTTATGGACTGGTTTACCCATGCAAGTGCATAATATAGTAGTAGTAAAACCCTTAAAAATCTTATATTTTGTTCCAGACTATCATAATGGGCGGCGACTATACAACGTATAATACCTTTATAAAATATGGACGTATGTGTGGCACCTACATATATATATAATAATACATACATATATCTTTTTATATATAAATATATAAAAGCCGATGATACCTACTCTTAAATGTGTTGTGTTTAAAACATACGAGAAAACATACCTGCGTATAAACCTTCCAGCTAAAATTTAATTTAAAAATACCTACCTATGTACATATGTATATGTATATTTTTAACATATTAACATCACACAAATAGGAGACTTTTTCTCAGCTAGTGCCTTACTAAAGGCAAATATTATTTACCATTATAATAAAACAACTTTCCACAAAAAAACACAAAAATTCCATTCCAAAACAAATTAAAAGTATACTAACCTACACCTCTATCGTGTATCAAAACTGTCAAATAACAATTTTTATAAAAATAATAATTATTATAATTATTCTAAAAAGCAAGGACCAATATAAGCCTTAACAAAAAAAATCCTATTTAAAATGTAACTAAATTTTGTAGTTTGCTCCCGTATTATATGGATATAACCATTTCGATTTTAAAAATAAAAGCACTTCGTTCGGTGTATGCGTTTACTACAACTTTACGAGATATCTCAGTGTATTTGCGCCGGGTGCATCTGTCAGTTGGGCTTATAAAAAACTGGTTCACGGATATCAAAGGAGCCGACGCAAGCCTTCGCTTCTGTGAGATCGTTTATTCTGTGATATTACGTAAATTTACATAAGATTTTCCATTTCTTCCATAAACTGCTTATAAGCGTCGTCTTTAGTATGCTGACCGGCCGCCAAATGGTTATTCAAATTCATTTCTTTCTGTTTTAATTCCCTGACGAGAGTGGTCACTGGCTTATTTTTCCTTTCCTCCCTCTTCACCCTAAGAGCCGAAGGAACGAACCTCGTGACATCGGCGCTGAGGTTTCTTATTTGTGGTTTCGCTGAAATCGTGGCACCTTGTTTTGTGGATTCAGACCTAATGATAAAATTAAATGTTTAAATTATTCTGTAATACATATGATTTTGTAGTCTATTGACACATAATCAAGGATATTAAACCCTAAGAACCTAGTTAGAACAAGGGTCGTAGATCTGAGATATCTAAAAAAAAGGGGTTAAATAATCATATAAATAATACCAATGTGTTGCTCCATAATGTTTAAAAATCGTATATGTTGTCATTTCTTTAATAGATGCCAATCAACCCAAACTTAAACCGATTCCAAGCGGTCTATCGGTAATTACCGTTCCTAAATGGTATTAACCAAACACCTCCAAGCGGTGATAGTTATAACCCTGTTGAGTTAGGTGACGGCACCAATTAGCCCTTTATACGTGATCAATTTGAAACAGTAATTACCCACCTCCGGAGCTGTTTTCTAAACGTCAAATGTCAATATTCAAATAAGTGGGGAAACCGGGAAAAAAATTAAAACAAATAACAAGGCACTGCACCGCTCTTACAATTATTTCATTATTTCTCCTAAAACTTAATTTTTCTGCAAGTAATACTAATATATGTTGACTGCTGCATCTTATAAAATGGACGAGTACCCTAAGCAAGTGCAATTTAGCCTGAGTTATGAAGGACAGGACTATACAGTGCATCCCAAAAGTTATGTCTAAATTCATTTAAAATTCAGGGGTGTGTTCGAAAAAATAACGCTCGGACCCGTCGATTTTTATTTCAAGTTGCGCATTTTTGTACGTGAAGTTTGTATATCAACGACCATCAACTTCATTTTTTCAAATGAAAGCAACTTTTTTTATTTCATTTTTGAATTTCGCGTGGAATTCTACGTATGTTTCATGCATCATGTCCTATACCTAAAATCAACAGTTATCGAAAAAAAGACGACCAAACATTATTATTGAAGTTCACCTTACGAGTCACCTTATCTATGATAATTTTTATACAGAGCAAAATTCTATTCATCCGTGTTTTTTTATTGTTGGCTGGTGACCGTGTATTTTCATAGAAACTGTATGACAGTTGTACGCCAAACAGATATTGTCAAGTGTGAAGTGTACGAGCAAAGTTGCGGTTTTCACAATGGTAAAGTTAACGGAACGAGAAAAAATTGAATTTCTATGCATGGTTGGGTTTGGTGATAGAACACATACTCACAGAGAAGCTGCTCAATTATTCACTGAAATCCATCCTGATCATCCTCCGATATGTCAAAAGGTGGTGAGTAGAATAGAGGCTAAATTTAGAGAATTCGGTCATGTTAGAGATCTGCCGAAATCTGGTCGTCCTGCTCGAGATGAAAATGAACAACTTGACGTTTTGCTTTCTTTGGAAGAAAATCCATGCACTCCTCTGTCGCAGATTGGGGCAAATTTACACATGGCGAAATCTATAGTTCACCGAATAGTTAAACAGCACAAATATCACCCCTACAAAGTTATTCTTGTGCAAGAGTTATTTGATAACGATTTCGATAGGCGAAATGAGTTTTGTGAACGCTTACAAAACATGTGCAATCTAAATAATAATTTGGTAACAAATATTATTTTTTCCGATGAAGCCACGTTCTGTTTGAATGGTAGTGTGAACAGACAGATATTGGTCAACAGAAAATCCGCATTGGATGATGGAGGTAAACACCCAGTACCCTCAAAAACTAAATGTGTGGTGTGGAATAGTCCGCGGAAGAATAATAGGTCCCTTTTTCTTTGAACAGACTTTAACGGGACAAGTGTATCTCGATTTTCTCCAATTTGAATTAATTCCAGCATTACTAGCTTTATTTCCAAATCGATTGGACCCAGACTATCCTGACGAAGAACTAATTTTCCAGCAAGATGGCGCTCCTCCGCACTATGCTGCCACTGTGCGTACATTTTTGGATGAAACCTTTCGAAATCGGTGGATAGGAAGGAGAGAACCCATCAAATGGCCTCCTAGGTCGCCTGACCTAACACCAATGGACTTTTTTTTGTGGGGATACCTCAAGTCGAAGGTATTTGTTAATAGGCCAAATAATCTAGACGACTTGAAAGAGAGAATTCGCAGAGAAGTGCGCGCCATAACTCCGGAAATGATTGAAAATGTGCAACGAGACTTTATTGATTGCCTTGGATATTGTCAAGCCGTGAATGGCAACCATTTTGAACATTTAACTTAATTTTTGTTCTTTTTTTATTTGTTACATGAATCGTCTTTTTTTTCGATAACTGTTGACTTTAGGTATAGGATATGATGCATGAAACAAACATACGAAGAATTCCACGCGAAATTCAAAGATAAAAAAAGGTGTTTTCATTTAAAAAAATGAAGATGATGGTCGTAATTTATTTTTGAGCAAATAAAAATCGACGGGTCCGAGCGTTTTTTTTCGAACACAACCCTGAATTTTAAATGAATTTAGACATAACTTTTGGGATGCACTGTATAGTCCAGTCTGATATACGTACCGCAAATAATATTACTATTAATTAAAAAATATTCATTTTAACTTATGTGGTGAAAAACAATAGGTATGAATACATCACACTTCCTTACGCAATAGCACAGATCTAAGAACACAATATTCGCGTAGAGTGTATTTATCTGTGGCAATAGTAATATAACTAAAAGTATTCTTTTATCATTTCTTGATTACGTTGGTAGATACCTAATTGAGGGTGCATAGGTATAGGGTGAGGTATTACATTGAGGATGCGAGTAAATTGTTGCTAAAGAGAAAGAGAGAGCTTGTAGTAGTTGCTAGCTTCTTAGTTACTACTAAGGAAAGACAAATTGAAGAGTGTACAATCTGAACCGCACTCCTTTTTAAATATAACCCTTAATTTTTTTATTACCCGAATCATAGAGAAAGTAGATGAATTCTACTTTCTTATTTACTATTGGTTACTCGCGACTCGGGTATTATTTACAAACAAAATGATGACAGCGACAGCTGACCACTTACGAAGTTATTTCAACCAAACATCTTCAAGCGGACACGATTGGTTATGTTATAAAGGAACTGTTTAAGATCAACCAAGGGCTTAACCACGATTAAAACCGATAGACCGCCTGGAATCGGTTTCTAGTAAAATGTTGGTAAAGAACAAAGTTTGTTATACGAGAACATACGTAGAAGTGGTGCGTAACGGTCGTGTTTTTCGTTTGCTCGAGACTCTGCCGGTTCTCCAGTTTTGTTCTGTTTTGATTTGCTTTTTTTTTAATGTTGTAGTTTGTTTTCGGTCATCGATCGGTGCCGACGTTTTTCTTTTGCATTTGTTGGCACTGCCGGTCTATCGCACTCATTTGTTTGTTACTCGACGTGCGTTAGCCTAGTGCAGTGGTGGGCAAACTTTTTTAATGGGGGAAGCCACAAAGTTTAAGGAATTCTAGAGGAGGGCCAAACTTATAATATTTATTTTAACTTCTATTCGAAAGCCATTACATGGTAAACGTGCGAGACATATAAAATTGTTTTTGATTTTTCTATAATATTTTCGAAAGCAGGTTCTAGGTTTGACGAAGCAACTTTCAGCAGTGCGAAAAGGTGTTCAATAGTCAATCGGTTTCTGATTGATTTTTTCTACAATTTTATAGTCGAAAAAGTATGTCGCACAAGACGACCCAAACATTGTCATAATTTTCTGGGCGTGAGAAATCATCTTTGGGAATTCAGCTTTCGGCAGTGCTCTATAAAAATCTAGTTTTGTATAATCCAAAAACAATTGTTTCAAATGGGTTCTACACTGCATTTCAATAATTTCGAAGTGCAATTCTGGAGATACATTTTGCGGGTCTATATTAAACGGCATCAAGAAAATATCTAGCGAGGATTGAATGTTCTTAAAATCTTGAAACCTAGTTTCAATTTTTTTGCGAAATTTTTCCGTGTGCCGCCTTTTATTTCGTGCACGCGGCCTCAAGATAAAATGTGTACCTTGCCATCATAAAAAAATACTATAATCCAAATATTTTTTTTATTGACCATCAATATCATAACGTGTTTACAACGTAAATTAAAAAAAATTAATTTTGGAAAAAAAACGTGAAAGTTATGCAGCAAAATAAAATTGTTTACATGCAACGGACAGACCCCACTGAATACCCGGTTCTCGTCCGATCACTGAAGTTAAACAGCGTCGTAGTTACTTGGATGGGTGGTGACCGCTTGGAGGAAACACTACGTCGTTGTGTTATTTTCTTTTTTTAAACTTTTTAGTACTTTTATGCAAAAAGGATATTTTAATACCGCTTTTTAAAGTTAAAAATAAATATAGAAAGTTTCCTTATACTTTCCCCCCCTTTTTTTCACCTTGTCTCTTTCTGACCAACATAAAAAATATGGTAAGTAATATGTATGTAACATAATATTATGAAATATCAGTGGTGTTTTTTTTTGTTTTTTAAAATAAGAAATCGTTTTCGAAATCATTTATTTTTTAAAAAATTGTAGATTTTAGCCCCGTTTACCTTAATACACCCCTGGCATAAACAAAATTTAAACCTCACCACTTAGGTATACATAATAATATTTAAAAATATCAATATTTAACGCTATAAGTTTATAAGAAATTTTATGCAGTTTTTTTCCGAAAAGCAATCAATTTAAGATAAGACAAAAAAATATGTTAAAATCTTAAAGGGTGGTTTTAACCCCTTAAAAAAAAAACAAAAAAGTGTAAACTGGGTAAAAAAATAAAATAAAAATGACGTGTTTCACCGTTTTTTAAAAAAGTACTTAGTTTTAAAGCAATGATACATAAGGGGTTGTTTCAACCCCTTCCCGAAGGAATTTCAAAAAATCCCTTCTTAGTGGACGTCTACATAACCATAGGAATGTTGTCCCCAAATTTCATATTTCTAAGTTTTACCGTTTGGGCTGCACGTTATCAGTCAGGACAAGTCTTTTTATATATCGTCGCCTTGCACACATAGGGGCGTATCTGAAATATTTGTACTTACAGGAAAAGCATTTTAAGATGTTGGCTCAAGAGAAACTCTCGCTGTGAGAAAACGGTTTGGAATTTGTGGCTTAAATTTTGTGCTCATGTGGGCATCTATGATTAGAATAATTAGCTATTATGAAATTTTAGATAAGTTTTCCAGTTTTTCCAAAAATCAAAAAAAGATTGAGATACGCCTTTTTGTGTGCTGTAATCGAATTGTTTTAAAAAAGTTACGCCCTTTGCAAAATAACAACAACCCATGGCAATCAAACTTTTATTCGAAAAATTAAACATTTATTATGTTTCAAATTAACCTAGTACTTCAAAGAAATGAAAAGTGGAAATCCTGGCCTGGCCTTAAAAACAATTCTTATCGCAAAAAAATAAACGTAGGTTCCTTAACGCCCTTAACACTATCAGCTTTATAAGAATAAGTAAACATTTTTGTTAATTTTTTAATTTAAAAAATATATCATAATAAACCAAAAGTAAAAAACTCTAACAAAAAAACTAAACTGTTTATAACATAAAACGATAAAAATAGGGACTTATTCATGTGGAAGAGATCTGTAAAATGACACATGCTCCTGAGATCGAATTACAGGAGTTTCTCCACTGCACAAAGAAATTAGGTCCTGATATTTTAGACATGTTATCTTTGGTCGTTCATTGTTAAGTTCTCTGAGAGAAAAATGATCTATGTTTTTTCTCTTCAATGTGAGGCTTCTACAATGTTCATCACAGTGAGACACTTAAAAAAAAATATTATCTGGACTTTCCTTTTCAACTTTAATTTCAAAGATTTCTGTCCAGTTGATTTGGTTTCTGTCATCATCTTGGCGTATGCTTAAAATTCTTAAATCTTTTGACAAGCCTTTAAAATCTATGAAATCGGAATAATTCATTGGAATTACATTATAGGGATTTTTAGCCCTAGCTAGTCTAAAAATCGGAATCAATTGAGATGGAACAAATATGTTTCCTGAACGCGAAATGGCAGTATGGACTGAGTCCCCTCCACTTTGACCATGAAAGGGCTCAAAAAATCGAAGACGAATTTGCCTAATGTTCTTGCTGCTTCTTACAAAATATAGTAACATTATAGCGACTATGGAATTTTTATTTTGGCCGCTACAGCCATCGGCAAATAAATCTGCAGATTTAACCTCTTTTTCATCGTAATGCATCAAAAATTTGTAGATACATGTTGATATTTCCGATGAGCCTCTTTTGCTGTCAATTTCACTACATGTATAGCAAAAACATTCCTTAGATGCCAAATTGTATAATGTAAAGTTGTAAGCTGCTAGACGTCTCTTATAAAACACGGCACTTTCGTTTGTTTTTGGCAAATAAATGACTTGTTGTAAATCAAACACTGCACTTAAAACGGAATTATCATCAATAGATTTATCTTTACTTTCTTGTTTTATTTTTCTAATTTTTTCTTTGTTCTTAATGTGTAATTGGTATCTTTCTTCTAGTTTCATTTTCTCAGAAGGATTTCCTTCACGATATGTAGTACATAGACTACACAAGTCTTTTTTTGGCCGATGGATTGAGAGATTCATCTCTTTAAATATACGACGATATGTGTCAATACTACCTTCTTCTTCTTTGTTGCATGTTTCTAGATACACTTTGTGCATGAGAGGGATTGTTAGGTTCGGGTGAAGATTCTCTAGATGAACTTTGGCGGGACACAGCAAACAAAAAGGAGTATCTAAGATACGCCTTTTTGTCTGCTATTTTAAAATGACTTGATGAGATACGCCTAAACAGTTTGCGTGCATAACCCAGGCAATAAATTATATTGAGTTACGCCCTTTTGAGAGCAGCTAGAAAACACCAAATTTGTCAACCTCCGGGCGAAATCCAAAAAAATTCAAATTATGAGTTACGCCCCTTTGTATGCAAGGCGACGATATAATAGTAGTTTTGCTTAAGTGATAGTAGATGTACAACCATAATACTAAGAATAACAAAAAAGTGGTAAAAAATATCTTCTAATTCTTCACCACTGGACGTGAAGATTTTAACATTAAGAACAATATAAGTTGAATGAAGTGAAAATCATTATTTTTCAAGGCCTTTTATTATTTCACCCTGGAGACTAATAAATATTTTTATCATTATTCAGTTTAGTTTAACTTTAATACGATTTGTTACTTCTAGATATATTCATTATTGACTTTATTGTTTTGTTTGTAATTTTGCAATCAAATTGATAGCATTTATGGAATTACTAGGAGAAAAATCAATTCAACTCAATCAACAATAAATTATAAGAATTTACCTGTTAATTAATTGTGGCCCTGCAGTGAGTACATTAGGCTTAAGCTGTGGTACTGGTTGTGGTTGCGCCTGTGGAATAGGTAATAAAGGTGGCGCTGGAATTCGAATCAACCTGGGACCTACTGACAGTCTGATTGGTGGAAGTCCTGGTGGAGGACCTGGAGGTAAAAGTGGTCTGCCAGGCGGTGGACCTATATAAAATGGTGATGTAACTGTTAAATATATCAAATAAGTCTAAGCAAAAATTGTAATTCGACACCGTAGAGACCGCACTTTACTTATCTAATTTATTACCATCGGTCTTTCTTAAATTTGAATGGTATTAATATAAACACAGACTATGGTTTTCTCTCTCTCTCAATAACCTACCCCTTAATAAAGCTGAAATAAAGGAATTTAATTTTAGAAAGGCTAACTTTCCGCTTTTGTATCAGCTTCTGCTAGATACTGATTGGTCGCCTGTCATGGTGCAGCAGGACATCAACTCCGCATGTGATGTTTTTTATGATATACTGAACAACACTTTCGCTAGAGCGGTACCCTTCAAGGTAAAACGTAAAAGACGTTTCCCTCCCTGGTTTTCGGCGGACATAATTCGTAATATATATAAAAAGGAAAGAGCATTTCGTGATTTTAAGATTTCCAAGTCTAAACATCATCTAGAGATATTTAGATCTCTGCGCAAGACAATTAAAGCTCTAACTGCACAAGCCTACAATGTGTACATCCATAGTATTGAGAACAAAATAACCTCCGATCCGAGTGAATTTTGGTCTTTTATTCGAAGCAAACGTAATCAGTCTCAAATCCCCGGCTCAATGAAGCTTTCTAACCAATCATACAATACGCCTGACAGCATTGTGTCCGCTTTTGGAGATTATTTCAGGAGTGTATACACGAACTCACTTCCCCGCGATCATCCTGTCGTCTCTGAACCTCCCTTAACTTGCATAGACGTCGTCGCGCTCGCGGCTACGGACATTATAATGGCGAGCAAGTGTCTCAAAAGCAAAATGACCTCTGGCCCAGATCTAATTCCTAGTTTTTTAGCTAAGGACTGCTCTGTTGCACTTACAGACCCTCTGCTCCACATTTTTAATCTGATCCTTAACACAGGTATTTTTCCCAATATCTGGAAGCAAGCTAAAGTTTGCCCTATCTTTGAAAAGGGCGATGCTGGAACAATAGAGAATTACCGCCCTATATCCATTCTGTGCAATTTCTCAAAGTTATTCGAGTTGGCTCTTTATAAATTTATTTTTCCCAAGGTTAAGTCCATGCTGGCCAACGATCAACATGGCTTTGTTTCTGGCCGCTCATGTACTACAAACCTAGCATTCTTCTCTCAGTTTGTGTGCGAAGTACTTAATGATAGAAGTCAAATCGATGTTATCTACACAGACTTTCAAAAGGCTTTTGACCAGATTGACCACTTCATCCTATTAAATAAGCTTGAACGCCAGTTTGGATTCTCCGATCGCTTGATAAAGCTCCTTAACTCCTATTTAGTCGACCGCTCTCAGTTTGTAGTGGTCGAAGGCTTTAGATCTGCTTGTTTTTCACCCACCTCTTTCCCTTCTCTTTAACGTTTTCGCTAATGACTTGATCTCCACCCTCAATTGCTCTCGGTTAGCATATGCTGATGACCTAAAGCTTTTCCATAGGATTGACTCTATAGCAGATTGTGGTCTACTGCAAGAGAACATCAATACTGTACACCATTGGTGCACTTTGAACCGGCTTAACCTTAATGTTTCCAAGTGTAATGTGGCCAGCTACTTTCGTATCAAAAGTCCAATTGCCTTTAATTACTCAGTTAATGGAGAGTCTCTGGCAAGGTCTACCTGTTTCAAGGATCTTGGAATCACCTTTGACCAAAAATTTTCTTTTATCCCTCACATAGAAGATACTGTTTCTAGAGCTACTCGCATGCTAGGCTTTATTATTAGAAATTGCAAACTTTTTTTGAACACTGCCACTGCCAAAACTCTCTACTATGCATTTGTTAGATCCAGGCTGGACTACTGCTCCCTCATTTGGTCTCCCATTTACAACCAGCACATTCACCTATTAGAATCAGTCCAACGGCGATTCCTTAAATGTTTGGCATTTAAGGATGATGGAGTCTATCCTCCAAGGGGTTTTGACCATAACCTGCTGCTCTCTAGATATACTGAACGGTCACTTGCGAAGAGGAGAGAAATGCATTCGGTGAAATTCTTCTTTAATTTACTTAACCATAAAATTGACTGCCCATCCCTTTTGCAAAGGATTTGCTTTCACATACCACGCCCAGGATCCAGACAGTGTCCAGCTTTTAACTTGGACACAGCCAGGTCCAACATTCTGTACCAGAGTCCTATTCACTTTATGTGTCAAAACTTTAACACTATTGCTGATTCTTGTGACATTCACCATGACGATTTGGCACTTATCTTGAATCACCTGCGTATGGTCGGTGGGAGAGGGTAGGTTATTTAGTTTTTAGCTTGAATACATTTATTTACTCATTTTTTTTTGCTCTTTTGATTTAAATTAATTCTTGATTCTTATCCTAATTTAGTGTTGATTTTTTATTATTTATTTTCTCAAGTTCACTACTTTTTTTTTTTATTATATAGCAATTCTTTTATAGTTTAGTTGCATGAATCTAATACAATTCATGCGTTCGTACATTTATATATTTAATTGATTTTCCTGTAACTGGGTATATGTAACCTGTTGGAAATAAAGCTTATTATCTATTATTATCTATGGATATTTTTTTATCTGGTTTTCTTGTCTTAAAAAATTAGGTAGAACCGTTTTCAATAGAAGATAAAACAATCTGCGTGTTTTATTTCGTACCCATCCTATTATAATTTAATAGTAACTAAGGACACTATTCTAAAAATCCTATTCCTGGCTCAAGGCCTATCTTTGTACATACATTATGTTTACATTATGATATGTTTTTGGGTTCATGTAAAGTGCATCTTGAGAGGAGTCAACCTATTTTCAGCAAAAGTACTGCTGGTAACTACTTTATTATAGACTTAACAATAACTTTTAACAATGCTTCTAGAGAGTACCTTTGACGGCTCCTGTTTCATTAACATCTGATTTAACAAGAGAAAACATACCATCATTCGGTTCTGATTAAAATATCCATAATAAGTTTAAAATTGTAAATGAGTTTTGAAGTTACCTAATGAATATTCAGGTCTAACCAGATTTTAGTTATCCTTATTGCCTTAGTTATACCATATGTATATTTACAAATACTGGTAAGCAATCCAACGCTCAGCAAAATAACAAATGCTAACAAATTATATCTGTTATCTGATTTAGATATATTGAGAATAATATAAATCTTAGATTCTCACTTTATGTGATCTACTTCTAAGATACAAGCTAAATAGTTCAATTGCCTCATGTTCCTAGGTATTCCAAAGTGATAGTGTCAAAGGCCCTAGACAAGTCAAAAAATAGGCCAGGTTCTTGCCTCCTTTATTGAGGTTACTTGAAATGTATTTAGTTATTTTACATAATGCACTTGAATGCAATATAAATCCGATTAAGATTATTTGTCAAAAAATTAAACAAGTTAAAGTTTTACACAATTTTCGATTAGATTAGAAACAATACTGGTTGATGACTAAAGTTGTGTTTATAAAAATTATTTATTTTAGTGTTTATATTAAACACTAAAGTGTTTTTATTGCTTATATATTGACAGAATCTTTTTTAATACTTTTTATATGCTGAATAAAAATAAAAATTCCATGATTGCTAAAAGCATTGGGTTTAAGTCTATTACAGTGGAGCGTCGATTATCCGAAAGCCGGTCATCCGAAATGTCGCACAGTGTTGCGAATGATAGGAGTTTTGGAACAAAAGTAATATACAACCTATGTTTTAAACATATTTATGTCTTAATGTATTAATATTAAAGAACAACCAAAATGCATTACAGAGACATGGCTAGCATATTTTTGGAAATTGCACAGGGTTTTTCTAATACGGGACCTCTCTTACCTTTTTTAATATTTGAGCTAGTGAGATGCCATAAAAACTAGAATAACTGTGGTTGTGTTAAGAAAATGTTTAGAACATAAACAGACCATATCTGGCTATTATGTAGGTGTAGGTATTTGTTTGAGCAAAATAAAGTTGAATTTATGTTTATTATAAAACCCATAGTATGTAAATACCTATATCTATAGATATAGATACAGCTTCATTTATACCTTTATATTTTTAAAAAGGTGTTTTTATAGGATTTTAAAAAGGTATGGAGTATAGGCGGGTAATTGAAATTATTTAATAATAAATACGTAGTTAAAAAAACTGTATTTTCGATATTTTTGAAAAAATGTATCTAGGTAATAAAATATATAAAAAATTATTTATTAACAAAAATAAAAATTACATATACCTATATAAAAACTTAAAGGATATTATTCTAAATAATTTTCCACTTAAAATTTAGTCTGAATTATCACTTTCTGTTTCAGTATCAGTATCTAAAGCTTCCGTTATATCTATTTAATTTCATCATCACAGGCAGTTTTTTTGTTTTTAATTAAAGATCGTTTATATGTAGATAAATGAGGATCCGAAGTTAGTAAGAGAGTTTTTATAATGTCAGTATTGGTATCTGCTCTTGAAGTTTTACGACTGTTACACAGCCGGATTTTTCAAAATTCCTTATGCCTAGCTTCTAACGCGTCCTCTGAAAGCTGGCCAATAGGTAATTCAAAAAAGTCAATAATGTCGCACGCGTGGACTAAGACTTTATGAACAGAACTAGGCTTGTACTACCAGCTATAAAGGCTTAAGTACAAAAGGCGGGCCTCATTAAGCAAAACCCTAAATTTAGTTACGTCAATTTTACGACCAGATATTCTTAATATTAAATGAAACTTTTCAATTAAGCCTTTATCAATGCTTGTTATTTCGGCGCTTAAATCAGAATTCTGAAAGAAGCGCCTGGCAGTATTTCCATCATTTGTGGAGCCATACCCAGGTTTTGGTTTATCTACTATCAGACCCATTTTGCTTTTAAAATTAGCTTGGATAACTTTTTTGGTGTTTTCAATTTTTTTTTGTATTTTCGTCACCTTTAACTTGCCATATTTTCATTTGCAAACGGTATGCAATGTGCAGCAAACACTCAAAAAATCTTATCCAACAGTGGAGAGTTGATATACCAAAGCGATAATTTTGTTCTTTGGGAGGTTTTTCCGGAACATTATCGGTGTTCATTTCTTTGGGACTGGCTAGGCTCCACAAACGATACATTTTGCAGTGGAGTTTGTATCGGACAAAATATTTGCAACACTGCCGTCAAACATTGTTAAAATCATTTCAAAGGAAACAAGAATAGTGTTTTCTTGAACGGGAACTCTATATTCTTTAAGCTCTCTTACTAACTTGGATATTTTTTCTTCTTCCTTACGAACAACTGCCGAGTTTTCTTTGGCAAACATAAATTTTATCGGCCGACAGTAAAATGTAGATGAATGTTTTGGATTCTCCCAAATCACATTGCCGTGGTTGTCAAGGTCAAGTAACTTTAGCGGAACCATTGCTGTCAAAAACATATATTCATCCGTGTCTGTTGCCGATGAAAATTTTTGTTTGTAGAGACTGTGTCCCGAGCTACCATCGAAACCCCACTTACAAACAAGTTTTGAAAATGCTATCCGTGGTTATTTCCAAAAGTTGTTGAAGGGCGACTTCAGCGGAGGTTTCAGTTACTTTAATTTTGTCTGGTAAATATTCTTTTTTCATTATTAGCACTGAATAGTAGCTCGGGAAACAGTCTCGATGAAGCGCATTTACAACTGACCGCAAAATGTTATATTTTCTGACAGAAAGATTAATGTCGTAAAAAAGCGCCAAAGCCTGTGAGGTTGTAAGACATTTTTTATTGGCTAAATTTTGAGTGGAATATTTATTGTCTGATAAATGCATTGACCTATTAGTAGCAAAAGATAATTCTTCCATGGAATAGCTTTTAAGTAGCGGTTCTACTCGTCTTCTTTTGTTTTTTGGACATAACTCTAGTAAGACAGGAAGACCTAGATAATTTTCTAGGTCTGCCCATCAACTTGGAGGCGTCACTCGAAGTTTTGGCTACTTCTGAAGTTGAAGTTGTGGTTTTGAGAGTTCCCGTAATATTTCCATTAAGCCACTTTTCCTGATTTTTTTCTACTCTACTACGTGTTCGATTATATCTTTCCCAAAATTCCTTAAGCTTTAAACAAAAAATATGGCTTTTCTGCTGTATATAGCCCTCATTTTGCTTTAGAATGTCTTCGGAAACCTTTTCTTGAATTAAAAATGACTTAATTTTCAAAAAAATATTATGTTCCTTTTCGTTTGAAGGGCTTATTAGCCACTCTCCAAATAGGATCTTTCTTGGTATATTGTAGGACACATCTAAAAAAATTAATTACTAGGGCAAATTGGGGCAAGATTTTAATGTTTTATAATAAAGTAGAGTAGTGGGGCTCATATTCCAAAAAATCGTATGGAGCATTTTTGCACATTTTTTAAAAAACATAATTGAATTTTGTCAAACTATTTTTTTATAATTTTGTAATATAATAGGTAAAGGAAGGAATACATACCTGTTAAATTACAATCCGTGTTTGGGCATACTACTAATATAAATTGCACTTGCAGAAAACTTATAAAGAACCTGCTGCACACACAAACATTTATGTATTTAGAAATAAAAATTCTCTCTCTTATCAGTTTAAAGCTATGCTGTTTTTTGTAGGAGCATTGGAATTTAAAATATTTGGCTTTTTTGTAATCATTGTACTTACCATGAATGGCTTTTCTTGTTTTAAATTGCGTTATTATTTTTGTGACTTTTGTACATTGGGGCAAACACTGTGCGTCGGTTAACTGAAAGGAAACATGACACCTTTTTCGGATATAAAGAATAAAAAAAAGTACAAATGAAATAGAAACGTTTAATAGAAATGACTTCAGAGAGCGACGCAAGGGACCATCATGATTTTGGCATTTTCCGTGTCTTCAATTAAAACACGAGCGGCCGGCAGAAGTATAGATAGATCCGTCTAATCAGTTTGTTCCTCTATTGACGTTGACTGACTTCAGTGTTATTTTAACGGTCCGTGCTGTTCTTTTTTTGTGGTGCGTGACTCCTAGCAATGCCAAAACGTAAACGAGTTGTGCTTAGTCTTTCTGACAAACTTAAAATGTTGCGATTTAAAACGATTAAAAAAAGGTTCAAGTGGATTAAGTTTAGCTCGAGAGTTTGGTGTTGGGATTTAAACAATAACTGACATTAAAAAAAAACAGTGAATCTATCACAAAGTGTGCTTACATGCTGGACAGTAAAGATGGAACCTTGCAAAGAAAAACAATGAAAATGGCAGAAAATCAAAACCTAGACACTGCAGTTTACTCATGGTTCATGCAGATACGTGCTCAAGGGCAACCAATAAATAGTCGTTGGATTTGCGAAAAGGCATTAGAAATGAACAGAAAGCTTAGGGGTAACAATGATTTTAAAGCATCTACTGGTTGGCTCAAAAGATTCAAGTCTTGGCACGGAACTAGAGATGTAGATATTCAAGGGGAAAAGCTGTCAGCTGACATTGAAGCTGCTGAAAAGTTCAAAGAAAGTTTTAAGAGTTTGCTTGTAAAGCAGTGTTATAAAGGCAGTAACATCTACAATGCAGACGAAAGTGGGTTATACTGGAAGAGAATGCCGACCAAATTCCTTGTCTCTAAAAAGAAATGGCAGCGCCTGGATTCAAAGCAAGCAAATCCCGCATAACAGCCATGGTATGTGGAAACAATACGGGCGCACATAGACGATCATAGGAAAATCTGAGAATCCAAGATGCTTCAAAGGAATATAAAAACTGCCGCTTATTTACAAAATAAGATTTTTTTTTCAAAATAAGAGATTGATAATGCTCCAAGTCATCCCTCAAACCTTTCACTTGAGAGAAAATTGACGGTGATTTTCTTGCCACCCAATGTTACCTCAGTCCTTCAACCTATGGACCAGAGGGTGATTGAAGCCTTCAAACGTTACTACAGAAAAGCGTTGCTTTGTAGTGTCCTAATAGGCCAAGAGGAAGATAAAACAATTCTTGAAATCTACAAAGGTATTATCTTGAAGGATGCTGTTTACATGGCAGCAGAAGTGTGGGCTAATGTAAAAGCGACTACTCTAAAGAAATCCTGAAATAAGCTTTGTTCAGCAGTTGAATACATCTGAAGAACCAACAAATTAAAAATTTGTTTCAGAAATGGTTGAGTTGATGAAAGAGGCTTCAGGATTTGTAGAATGTGACCAAGAAAACGTGCATGAATGGCTGGAATTTGACGAGGATGATGCTGGCTACGAATTGTTGACAGACGAAGATATAATAGCACAGGTTCAAGTTTCTGAAGATGGCGACGATGAAGACGAAATTAGTAATTACATCGGCTCAGCTGAAAAATTTCCGTCCAATGAAGAAGCCTTTAAATGCTTTGAGAATGCTATTAAATGGTCGGAACACCAAGACGAATGTGATTCTGTGCAGTTGCTGTCTTTAAAACGCCTATGAGATTGTGTTTAAAACGCCTAAAACGAGTAAGACTTAAGCAAACAAATATGTTCGACTTTTTTTGTTAGGTTTTATACTATTATCACATCTAAGTCACTTAACTAAAAAATGTTTGGACATTTATGTACCGTATGTGCAATCCCCACTTTAATGTGTATGTGTCTATTCATAATGTGTACTGTACTCTAGTGTATCATTAAAAAGCATTACATACATAATATGTATGTATTCCTAATCCAATGACGTGTTTTATTACCCCATCCTCAACGAAGAACTGGAATTTCGCGAATGTTCGTTTATCTGAACACCCTCTGCACCAATTGTTTCGGATAATCGGCGCTCTACTGTACTTTCATTTATTCACCACTTATAAAAATTAAAATTTGTCAAGTACCACTCAGAGCAATTTCTTTTGTTTATTTTTTTTTAGATTAGCAACTCATTATCTATAATTAATTAAATTATGTTTACCTACCATGTTAGTTTGATCACATGACCATATATTCTTTAATACAACCTTTTCTCTGATAGAGAATTGATCAGAAGTTATTCACACTTAACTGTATTAATGTTATATTCTTTTATTGAAGATTATAACATATTAATCTTTCTAAGAAGATGGTTTAGCTTAAATCCTTAGGGATTAATAATATTCTGATAAATCTCACTCAAATCCAACAAACAACTTACCAGGTGGCAACCTTATTCCAGGGCCAGTAAAGATCAATGGAGGTGGCACAATTGGTGGAGGGTTTGTTGGCGGTATGGAGGCCAAATTAGGCAGTGAATCTGTTGTGCCAGGTGGTAAAAGCTGCTCCATTTGCGATGCCAATTTTGTTTGATCTTGCTCCTTCCTTTGTTCCAACTTTTTCTGTACTGTTTCCATTTCTTTGATAAACTCGTCCACATTTTGTCCTGATAATGCTACCTATAAACCATATCTTTTCCCCAACATCTGTTAAAGTATTATAAAGTGATAAATGAATACCATTTTTTGTTGTAATGATGTAGGTTTACTGGCTTGCTGTCCATCTGGTGCCGTAAGACTCTCTCCATCTATTGAGGTGTCTTCTACAATACGATCTTCTTCTATCATATCAGCATGTTTGAATGCATATTCTATGACTTCTCCATTGTCATTCAAATCTGGTGGTGGGCCTGGAGGACATCCAGGAGGTTCTCTGGTAAAAATTAATATTTATGGTAAATTGTATGCTTTACTATTTATAACAATATATTTGCTTCATATTAATTAATATCTCTACTAGGTTAAAAAAAGCTTTTGCAGACTATTAAAATAATTAGGACCCAAAGTCTTAATTTTTATTATTTCAATAATGCAGAGGACAAAACGAATACTCACATTATTTAATTTTTCAGATATAAAATGAAAAACACTTTAAAACTTCCTTTAATTTTCTTTACATAAAACTTCTTATTATATATATAGGACATTTTTAGATGGTTACAGCCCCAAATATTTACAAAATACACTACAATATTTTAAAGTAAAAATTAATGAATGCCAAATGAAAAAACGTAGCCAGTCTCTATGATGTCTACATTGGGATGCATTTATAAATTAATATTTTTTTATAGATGACTTATTTATTTATAGAGAGGGTTTGCTTGTGATCAATATCATTTTATGCAAGAATTTTGTATTTGCAAACAATAAATTATGCCAGCTATTTCATTATATTATTAGTGCAATATAATTTATTATACACTAAATGTAACTTATGTGAGCCCCAAAACTACACCCTACCATATAAATTATTCTTTCATTATTTCTAGATAGTTTTACTTAAATATATTATGAGTTCTATGTGATATTCATACATTGTTCTTTGAAAATTTTGTAAAAGTAAATCTACTCTCATTCCATTAAAAAGTTTACAACAATGACGACCTCACTACAAAGCCAGAAGTTAAGCACCAAGAAATTAATATAATTAAATAGTTTTGTTAGATTTTACTGGAACAATTTTATATAGAAATAAATATTTAATTTTCAAAGAATTTAATTATTTAATTGTAAATGTATTATACACAGTATTGGACAAAATTAGAGCAACTTTTTAAATCATTAAGTTGAAGTCTGCATCTTATGGTTTATATGTTTTAAAATTAATTGCTAAATAAAGTTTAATTGAAACACAGGTAAAATATAATATTAACATTTAGTTCCTAATAAAATCTCATATAAATTATAAAAGTAACTAAAATAAATATTTTTTATCACGACAAAATTAGAGCAACTTAATATTTTTTCCAAATTGTTCCTAATGACTTCATCGCGTCTTTTCGGCATTGAAGCTACCAGATTGGTTATTCCTTCTTCACGTGAAATGGGCTTCTTCAAACAAATGATCAGCATTATGTATTTGTGATCAACGAACACGTTTTTCCACTATTTCCCATAGATTTTCTATGGGGTTTAGGTCTGGTGATTGTGGTGGCCACTTTAAAACATTAATTTTTTTGCTTAGTAAACCACTCTTTTGCAATTTTAGCGGTGTGTTTTAGGTGGTTGTCATGTTGGAATGTGAATTTTAGGGGCGTTTCCCATTCCTATCCATTCATCCATCCATAACCTGTCCATTATGCCCCTAATTCTGTAAATAGGACCTATGTCCGAAAGCCTTAAAGCAGCCTCACACCAGTATATTACCGCCATCATGTTTTACAATAGAACCACCCTACCTTGGGTTAAGCCTTTTTCCTGCAGGACGTCTTACAAGTTGTCCTTTGTCATTTGAAAATATAAGAAATTTGGACTGATCAGAAAAAAGTGGCTTTTGCCAATCGTGTGTGGTCCATTTTTGATGAAACCTAGCAAATAACATTCTTGTCTGAAAGGTTGGCTGGTTTTCTTGCTGGTAATCTGAAATCCACTAAACGACGTTGAATAGTTCTCGAAGACACGTTTACGTCACCAATTGCGGCTAAAATCTGAGTCGAAGACATTCGTGAATCATTTATACTAAGTCGTTTAATGCGCCTGTCCACGTTTTTCGTAGTTTTTCTTGGTCGGCCACCACGCCTAAAGGTCGTAAACCTACCTTGGATTCGTTAATTTTTAATAGTTCTTAATACAACATCTTTTCGAGCTCCAAATGTAGTTGATATCCATACTTCCTTTTTACCAGGTAAATAGGAATCAGTAATTTTTTGTTTTAGGTCCAACAAATATTGCACACCACATGGCATATTTTAGATAAAAACCCACAGATGTTTCTGTGGGACAAAAACAGCCTCAGACGTCAAGAAATTTGTAAATCGTAAGGGCACTCTAGACTGCATCTGTGAGAAGATGACAACCCACAAGAATAATATAGTCACTTCTTTTAAACTGGGAATCCTGGACCATAACATGGAGACAATAATAAAAAGGTATCAGAATCAACCATTTTTTGCACCTAAATCAGCCGAATCGAAGCCCAAATAAATGGAAAAATCTTAAAAATTCTACACTATAATGCATGTTCGCTGAGGAATAAGATTATTCAGCTTCATTTTATTGCCGCAAGCAGTAATTATGACGTTATCCTCGACGTTATCATAATCGACCGACGAACACTGGGTAAATATAGATGAACTGAATGCTTTAAAAATAAATGGATACCAAACAGGTTTTTTGGCTAGGAGTAACTCTAGTGGGAGCGGCACTTATATTCTTGTGAAGGAAGGTGTTGAATATGAGAAGGTTACCATGTTTGATGACATAGATAACTAAGGAAAAACATATTAAAACAACTTGTATATTATTAAAAGCTTACAATATTTTTATAACATCTTTTTACAGGTCACTCTCTGCAGATTTTGGCATCTTTATGGATGGTTTAAATCTTTTAAGCAAGAGGAGTGCTGTCTTGGCAGGTGAGTTTAATGTACACTTCGAGATTAAGAAAACTAAAACAGGGTTACTGTGTGATAATCTCTGGAGATACATGGGTGGAAGACTGCCTGGACAAGATCTTCATTAACTTCTCTCTGGATACTACTATTGGTGAGACAGTGGACTCCAATTTTTTAAAAAGGTGATAAAAATGACATCTCCAACTACCATTCAGTGTTTCCAATCCTATTCAAAGGTGATAGAAAGGTGCAGTGCATACAAACCAACTAACTTTTTTAAAATCAATAACCTATTTACTGATAGTCAGTTTGGGATTAGAAAGGGAGGGAGCACAGTTTTTGGTGTCCTTGATCTACTCTAAAATAATAGATTCCTTTGAGAAAAGCAAGCATCTCCTTGCACATTTTTATGACCTGAGCAAGGCTTTTGCTTGTGTTTTACATGATCGCCTTCTAAAAAAAACTTAAATTTTACAATCTTTCAGATAGTAGTATAAAACTTTTGGAATTGTATCTCAAAGAATGCACACAAATAGTGAGAGTAAGGAGGGTTTTATCATCTGAAGGTCTTTTGAAACTAGGTGTACCTCAAGGTTCCGTATTGGGACCCATTCTTTTTCTTCTTTTTATAAATGTCCTTCCATTGGGTAAACTAGCCACTTACATACTTTTCGTAGATGACACTACTATTACTATTAATGATCAAGATTTTAAAAGATTGAATTGGAGATTGAGTGAAACACAATTGGAGGCCATAAATTAGTTTAATGCTAATAAACTTAACCAGAATAAGACCCAATAGAATGCTGTTTTCAATGAAAGACACTCAAGATTCCAGAAATCTGTCTGAGGTAAAATACCTGGGTTTATATCTGGATCTAAAACTCATTTGGGATATTCATACAGAAAACTGAGAAGCAGTGTGTACTTGCTGACAAACCTCTATGATTGTGTACCTTAAGAGTACAATGTTAAATGCCTACTATGGCATATTTTACTTGGTCATGACCTATGGGATTTTGGCTTGGGTGCATCAGCTTCTGCAGCCAGAATATTTGGGTTACAGCATAAGGCTGTAAGAATTGTTGTGGGTACTTAATCCTACTTAAGAGGACTGATAAAGTGAGGGATCTGGGTATCATATATGATTAAAAGCTAACTTTCGCAGAACATATTAATTACTTAAGCATCAAGTGTAATCGAATGCTGGGATTAATTGTAAGAAATACTAGGCTATTAACCTCTATAGGCTCTCTAAAAGCATTATATTTTGCCTATATTTATAGTAGTTTGGGTTTTGCCTCCGTCGTCTGGGCTCCACAATATGCAGTGCATGCTAACAGATTGGAAACAATACAAAATAAATTTTTAGGATTTTTGGACTATAAAAATACTGGTATATTTAACCTACATGCTAATTTAATAGAACTTACGAGTTAAATATCAATTATATTCACTTGAAACACGGCACTCTCACACAGACATGTTCTTTCTCTATAAAATAATTAACTATCAGATTGACTCGAGTTATCTAATATCCCAAATACCGTTCCATATACCTCAGCGAAATTTTCAAAATTCTTATTTGTTTCCAGTCTGTTTGTATAGAACCAATGTAGCAAGGAATTCGCCGTTAAGTCGTATGCTTTCCTTATATAATTTAAATTTTTTTTTCCATAGATTTATTTTGCCGCTCTCTTTCTATGTTTAAAAAGAGAATCAGAGATCCTTGTTCTAATTAACAAAAACACAAATTAGCGTACAAAACTTAGCACTTTACTGTATTTCTGCTCTTGTATTATTTTTTAATTTTGTATTAGTTAAGTACACCTGAAACACTTTGTAATTTGTGAATGTTTCTTTGGGTTTCGGCCTGTTAACATCCTATTTGTTTTTTGATAAATAAATAAATCAATAAATAAATAAAAAAAAAATCATGAAATGCATTCTTTATGTTAAGAGATCACAAGATGCATTTTTAACTCACAGTGATAATCACAACTATCAAATTAGATACTGCAACATTCTTATTGCCATCTACCAAGGTGCCAAAGTCAACCAGAGTTTACAGCTGTTAAATAATTCAATATACTGCCAACAAACATAAAAACCTATCAATACTGCTCTTTTAAAAATGCAGTTAAGAAAGAATTATGCTCCAAAGCCTTTTATAGTTTACAAGAAATTCTACAACCCTAAAAAACTGCTATTATGTATTGTACACTACTTTTAATGTTTGTATCATTTTTATTAAATACATAAGGTTTGTATGTTGTGTTTGTTAAAATTTTGTAATTTTAATCTAAATTTTAAATTTGAATATTTTACTAGAAAATTTTAATTACTTGTAAATAGTTTGGTAATGTTTTACATATATAAGTCTACATAATTGACTTGTGTGAATAGTTTGTATCTTGACATTAATAAATTACTTTACTTTAACTGTACCGTTTCTCATACCATACTAAAACCAGTTTGTTTTTAAGTAGCTCCAATTTTGTGGCAGTTGTTTTTATTATCCTTTTTTTATCTGGACTTTGAAGCACAGAACTGTGCAGTAAACAAACAATATTCAATTGAAACAATTTATGCAAATAATTTAAAAGTTGCTTTAATTTTGTATGATACTGTATTTGTATTTTAAAAGTTTACCTTATTGGTTGTCCAAAAGCTTGTAATTTCAATGCAGTGGCAATAGAATAAATTGGTACTTCAGGTTTTTTATTTTCCAAGGTAGGAAGTGGTATAGAGTTTGCTGTGGCCTGCTGAGGAAGTTGTGGCAATGGAATTTCATCCACTGTAACACTTTGGGCTGACTTCACAGAATCAAAAAATGCCACCAGCTTGGCTTTTTTACATTCATATTCAGTCTGTCTCTTTTTCAGTTCAGTCCATTTATCTGGATCATCTTTATAATACATACCCAAGACTCGGTCAAGGGTGTCTTTTAACTTTTTCCTCTTGTCTTTTAGGACTTTTTCATTTAAGGGTGATGGTTGGTCAACATTGAACTCCATTTGGTCAATCTTTTCCATTTCTTCTAAAATTTGCTGAGGGTCTTTTCCTTTAAGGACAGCAGCTCTCACCATCTGCCTCTGTTTCTTATTCTTCTTTAACTCCTGTTTCCTGGCTTCTTTTCCTAAAAAATTATATTAGCAATGCATAGGGAGCAAATTTGAAGATGTGCATCAAATACTAACTGGCTTGGTCAGTGGGATTCATGTACTTCCCACTTTTTGTGGTGTTTATGGATCTGCGACCCATTCTGAATATTTTTTTAGTTTAGTAATATACAATATTATAAATGATTATCGGTAAAATTGATTTATTTATTTTTGATTTTGAATAACAAAAATGCGTTCTGCATAACAGCTGTGTAGCGTAATTGTCAAACTGTCAACGTCACATAAGTCAACTCAGCTCTTTAGGGCCGAATGTCAGGCGTCCGATGAAATAGTTTACGTGCTCTGCTAAATGACGTCATACGTTTTAATCAAAGACTCATAACCAATGATAGGCCCAACATGTATTGTTTACATAAAACGAAATCATACACACATATACAGCGCATGCGTAAATTAGCAGATAAATTCAATAAAAATGAAATGGGCCAGTTCTAAAAAAAATGCCCGAACCCGTCGATTTTAATATCGGATTTAGGGTTTTTATACGTGGGAACTAAATATACAGGGTGCCTCAAAATCCAAGATGTGACGTTATCAAAAAATATGTTGTTTAAATGGACACCAGAATTTTTAATGCAGAATTCGAGCGCATTTTTTTACAAAGGATATGGTACAAATGAATAGTGGTTACGTAAGCAATTTTGAACGAAAAATGATGAAAAAATGTAAAATTAAAGATGTAAAATTACATGTAGTTCCATAAGTCACCACTGGTATTTATTACTTTAAAACTGACATTTATTAACTTAAATTAAAATATACATTTTCATATCTATCACAACTAATTGTATCTTATTCTATTCCAAATATAGGTCTAGAAGCTAAGGCAGACTAAACTAATACTAATTAAATATAAATTATGTAACGATACTACGGAACTCTGTTTTTAAAAAAAACTTTATTCAAATTAGATATGTCTTATACAGTACAGAGTTAATTCTAGACTAAATAATAAATTTACGTACAATAAAAGCTGAAGTTTATAAAATGCTGAAAATAGGAAAAGGCAAAATGATGATTCGGCAAGCTGGTTGGTATTGTACAGTTTCTTATAAGTTAAATAAGGATATAATATATAACTCCTCCCCTCTTAGAACGAAGCATCCCCTGGAAGATTTACTCTTGGGCATCTTGGCTGTAGGGGAATATCTTGCAGGGTAGGATCTTCGACATTAATTCTGGTCCGTTTCCAACAGATATTTCTCTTGTAAACAAGGTAAAAGAGCACTGCGGCTATTAGACCAATATACAAAGTGGTTGTCCACAGGCTTGGTATATAATATTGGTCGGCTGATGTGCTGTTTTCTAATGGGATAATTGGGTTTAGCGCTGGAGTATCTAGGCGCAGATTTTCCAACTGTATGTGAAACTTCGGGAAACTTTTAGGTGTGAACTCAAGCTTAGGGGCATCAATGACCAAAGGGCTTCCATAGCTCGTCTCTTGAAAAATTAGTATTTGTTTCCTGTAAAAGATTTTGCAAGCTCCTTCTTTAATTAGGTAAATGCCTTTAAGTTCTTTTACATCTATTTGCGACTGGCAGTGAATTTCTAGTTTTTCGGCTTTGGGAAATACTGCCAAATATTGGTTTAATTCAGAAATAATTTCTATGTGGTTTTCCAAAACATGAAGTTTGAGGAAGCGGCAAGTACTGGTTTTTTGCTCAAACAAAATTTTACTTTCGCAAGTTGCGTTAATTATTTTTGACTGCAACGTGCTTGGGCAGTGATACGGTTTACCTCCGGTACATTTGTCACTAAGAGGCCTAATAAGTTCATCGTTTTCTGATTTCAGACAATATTTTATTTTTGGAATTATTGCAAAATATTCTGAATTAATTTTTGTTGGAGTTGGAAGTAAATAATATAAATTAAAATTGTCTTTATATTCTATGGGAAGTGATAAAAAATACGATATTTTGTTAGAATCGATTTTGCAAGAGATTTTTATAATGTTTTCGAAATTTATTATGTTCTCGAGTTTCACATCGAAAGGAAGTTGGTTCTTATAGTGTGTGGCAATTTTTTGCAATTCATAAAACAAATCTTTAGATTTAATTATGCTAGGGTGCATTACGCCCAGTTTGCAAAAGGTAATTGAATTTTCGATATCTTGCAAAGTATTAAGTATGGAGTTATATAAGGCTATTAGTTGATTAAACAAGTCCTTGGCAAAAAGCATATCTTTGAAACTAGCATTTTCTTTAATTAATTGGTTAAGCTGCAATATTCTTGATTTTAAAAGAGTTTCATTGTGCATAATACTCTGGACAGTATTATTAAAATTTTCGATAATTTGTTTATTAACGGAGTATTGCATTTTAATTTGATTTTCTAGATTTTGGTCATTTTTCTGAAGATGTTGTAAAATTGTGTAAATTTTTTCACCGTCTCGAGCGTCTAAATTTCCAGTTATGCTTTTAACAATAGAACCCAAGCCATTAATTATACCTCTTCTTGTGCGGTTATGTTTATAAAATTGTATATTTTCAATTTTTTGAAAAATGCAATATTGGGAAAAATTTACAATTTTGTAATAATTGTCTAAATCGAAATTATACGTGCCGTTAGAGAGGGACGACTTAAGTCTACTGTATTGATCATTTAAATTAATAAATTCATTATAAAGGGGCTCTAGACTAAAATAGTGTACAAAAGTGTGATCTGTACGTTGTAGTTTTGCAGGTCCTAGATTTATAGGCAGGATGCCTAGGTTGCTGGTGATGTCCCTTATTTCTGTTCCTTGTCCAAGCGAAAGGAACCTGAAATATTTTGAAACTTGTAGGGTTTCTTTTTAGGCCTTTTTACATTGGAAAGATGTATTTTTTCAGCCGTATTACCGTGTGTTGTTTTTAATTTTGCAGTTTTTAAAGTGGGGTCGATTGTTTTAAGTTGTTCGTTTTTATATTTATTTAGAGTTTTGCTTTGTTTTTGTTTATTTTTGACGTACACGGTATCGGGTATTATCGGCAATTCTTCACGGTGTTCATTAGCTTTATTTATATCCACTTGTTTTTTCTTCTGAATATCATTATTAATTTTTTTGTATAAAATTTTAATTTTATCTCGGTGGTTAGAAATATAATTATTTAACAGTTGACTATCAATATTTATATCAAGTGGAGAATTTGTGTCTAAATGCCCAGTAATAATTTCATAGGGTTTTAAGTTGGTTACAGAATGAATTGTATTATTATAGGCAAGAATAGCGTAATTAATTTTTATTTCTATAGGTTCATTTTTATATTCATTTTGATTATTTAATAGTCTAATGTGTTCAATAAGGGTAGAGTGAAAACGTTCTATAAGCCCGTTTGACTCAGGGTGTTGCGAGCTAACAAAATGGACTTTAATTTTATGCGTTGTCAAAAGTTCAGAAATAATAGAGTTTTTAAATTCTGAGCCATTATCAGAAATGATTTGATCTGGTATACAATGGTGACTGAAATATTTTATTAAATTATTTGCTACTTCAATTCCTTGTGATGACCTTAATTTGTATGCTTGTGCATACTTAGAAAAAGAGTCTATGATAGTAAGGAATTTACATTTTTCCAAAGTGATGCTGTCTATATGTAAAATTTGGAATGGTTTTGTGGCTGTTGGGGTAATGTTAAAATTTAATTTAAGAGGTCGTCTGTCATATTTGGTAATTTGGCAGAGTTCACATTCATTTATATATGTTTGAATTGATTTTTGTTGATTTGGCCAATAATAAATATTTTTTATACGTTTTTCCGTTTCTTCTATGCCTCTGTGGTTTGTCTTTCCTTCATGGTGATTTTGGATTATATTCTTAATTTCGTCTTCGGTGGTAACATCTATTAATTTTTTAGTGCATTTTATCATGGATATTTGGGAGTTTTTATTAAAATATTTTTGTAAAACACTGCTAAATTTTTCATATAAGGGATCCTCAAAATATAAATAATATTTAATTTTTGGAGCAATATTTTCTTTAATGAATTTAACCATTTCTTGTTCATAGTTATTTTTTGAAAATTGTACATGGATTCTTTTCTTTGTTCGATACAAAAGATTGACCCTATTAGTATCTGCAGGAGAGAAATTGACTTCTGAGATAATTATTTGATTTTTTCCATAATTTACGGGGCAATCTACGATTGGTATTCCTATCACTGGATTCTCGTGATTTGAGTGTACGGTTTCGTTACTATCGTCTGCTACGTTTTCTCTGTTATCCAGATCTCCCGTTTCAACTATTACAGATTCATTTTCTCTATTGTTTTGTTCAAGTTCTTGGTTAAATTGATCTATGTAGTCATGTAAAGAAAAATTTTGCTGTTGTTCTGATGTTTCATTAGCGTTTAGTTCCATACGAGAAAGGGCATCGGCATTTTTATTTAAAATGCCCTTTTTGTAAGCGATTTCATAATCAAATTCCTCTAATTTGAGGCGCCATCTTATTAACTTTGAGTTTGGTTCCTTTAATGAAAATAGCCATTCGAGGGGCTTATGATCGGTGACGATTTTAAATTTACGCCCAAACAAATATGGCCTAAAATATTTGGTTGCCCAGATTATTGCCAAGAGTTCTTTTTCTATTGTTGAGTAGTTGATTTCTGATTCACTTAAGGTACGGCTAGCGTATGCTATTGGCAAGTCAGATCCAATTTTTCCTTGTGAAAGTATCGCTCCTAGAGCAAAGTTCGATGCATCACAGGTTAAAATAAATGGTTCGGCAAAATTTGGATACTGTAAAAGGGGTTCGTTTGTTAGAAGGTTTTTACAAAATTCAAAGCAGTTGATATAGTCTGAATCCGAAATGTTTACAATGGCGTCTTTTTTTAGTCTTTTTGTTAGAGGTTTAGTTAGTTTCGCAAAATCTCTAATAAATTTACGGTAGTACCCTAGTAACCCAAGAAATCCTTTGATCTCTTTTTGATTTTTTGGTATTGGGAATTCTTTTATCGCTCGGATCTTATCAGGATTGGGCTTTACACCATCGGGTGTGACTATATGGCCCAAATATGACACTTCTTTTTGCAAAAATTCCGATTTGTCTAGTTGGACTTTTAAATTGGCTTCTCTAAGTCGATCGAATATTTTCTTTAGTCTGGTTATATGCTCCTGGATGCTGGTGCTAAAAATGATAATGTCATCTAAATATACGGCACATATTTCATTTTGATATCCTCGGAGTACATTGTCCATGACCCTCTGGAATGTCGCCGGAGCATTTTTTAGCCCAAACGGCATTCGAAGAAATTCGTAGTGTCCGTTTTCTGTATTAAATGCCGTTTTCTGGATATCTTCTTCTGCGATTTCGATCTGGTGAAATCCAGAGGCTAAATCTAATGTAGTAAAATACTGACAGCGCCCTAATTTATCCAGCAGGTCGGTTATATTTGGTAGTGGGTAGGAGTCGCCTATGCTTTTTGAATTAATGTTTCTAAAATCGACGACAATTCTCCATTTTTGGCGTCCAGATGAGTCAGCTTTCTTGGGGACAATCCAAATTGGTGAAGACCAAGCCGAATGGGATGGCCTAATTATATTTTGGTCCAGCATGTCCTTGATTTGACGTTGTACCTCCTTTTTGTGTATTTCTGGGTACCTGTATGTTCTGGTGTGTACGGGAATATTATCTTTTGTCCTGATATGGTGCTTAATTTTATTGGTAAATGTTAGTTTATCGCCTTCTTGATAAAAAATATCTGAATATTCCCTTAAAAGTTTAAAAATTGCGTCACGTTCTTCAGAATTCATATGTTCATGCCGAATTCTCGAAAAATCGAATTTAATTTTTTTAAAATTAACGTTATTTAAATTTTCATTTTTATTGAAGTTACTTGATATTTCATAATCACAAAAGTCTATGACCTCTATTGGGTTGGAAAAATCAACGGTTTTCTGCTGTTCTGACGAATTTAATATAGAGCAAATGGCGTGATTATTTTCAACCTTCACAATGCACTCGGGAATTTCAAGATTATCCGATTTCAAGTGGGGTATTATCGCGTTACCGTCTTTTATATTTTTTACTTTGAGTTTAATAACTTGCTCTGACCTTGGTTGCAGTACTATGAAATTTGTATTATGGGTCATCACATTATAATATGAGAGTTTTATTTCAGTTTCTGGAGTACAAAGAATATTTTTATTTAAATCGATCATAGCCTTTAATTTTTTTAAATTATCAATTCCAAGTAAACAATCAAAGTAATTATGAAAATCAAAAATATAATATTTTAAATCAAAAGACTTTTTTGTTTTAAATATTTTAGAGCAGGGAATTAAAGTGCTAAAATTTTCAACTGATGTACCATGGGCAGTGGAAATTTGAAACGGATCATGTTTTCTACAATTTTTAAAATATTTCATAGCGATATCAGGTTTGACGAAAGATCTTGTGCTACCTGTATCAATAAGGACTTTTAAATTAAATTCAGGAAATATGATATATGGTAATTTGCTTTCGTTATAAGTAAAATTCATCAGTTGGAATTTTGGCAATCTTGTAATGGTGTCAGTGCTACCGAGGCTTGTGACCGAAAAAACTCGTCACTTTCACAGGGCTGTTCAATAATACAATCGGATTGATCGTTTTCGTCATCAATCTCGTAAAATATATTATCATTACTTTGTTCGTCAATATTATGTAATTCCTCAACAATAATATTTGGATTATTTCGCTGATTTTTAAAATAATTATTGCTAAGGGGTGGCTTAAAAGTATTCCTCGTTGAAATTGACATTGGTGTGGGTGCTGGGAAAGATCTATTTTGGTTAGGTCTAAAAACGTTTGTGGTGTTTTGTGTGTTTAAATTTGTTTGTGTTGGGTTTTGAGTGTTTTTAAAATTCTGACCAATATTGCTTGGACTTTGTAAATTCTGAGTTTGAAAATGTTGCCTAAAATTACTGGCTTGATTTTGATTTTGTAAATGTGTATAATTATTATGGCTATAGTTTGTTATCGGTAAATTGAAATTCCTTAGCATATTTGGATATTTAGGCCTATTATTATTAGATTTATTAAACGTTTTTAAACTTTTTTGTTCCGCTGACTGAATTTGAAAATCATTAACTAACATATTTAAAGCTGTATTTAAATCCTGTGGATTTTTGGTTCTCATTAATGAACCAATTGGATCTTTTAACCCTCTTAATAAAACCCTTAAAGCTAAATTTCGGCAGTATTGAGACAGCACTGGAGATTCTATCACACTTGAATGTGTTGAAATAAACGATATTTGCAAATTTAATAAGTTTTGTATTTTATTATAAAACTCGAATGGTGTCTCATTTTCTTGTTTTATTTCTGCCATTTCGATATTTAACGTATAAATATCACGCTTATCAGCATAAGCATTTAGTAATGCATCTTTTAATTCTTGCCAATTTGTTATTAAACTAGATGAAATATTTATTGCGGCTTCACCTTTTATTTTGGAAATTAAACTTGACATTAAATATTCAGTTTGAAAATCAGTTAAATCTAAAGTATTGTAAAATTTATTTACAAGTTTTTCCGAAATATTTAAAAATCTAGGAAGTAGTTCCGTTTCGCCATGAAACTCGGGAACCATGTCTAAGTATTCCTTTTTTAAAGAAGGAAAGATTGGAGTCGAAGCTCCTGCACCTTCGTTAGGCATATTAAAATTGTTAAAGTTACTCTCTTGAATTCTTTTTTCCTTATTAAAGTTTTTGCGATGTGCCTTCGCTTTTACTTTTAAAGGAGATCTTGAACGATACTTAAAATTAAAAGAACTTGGTGAGCCAGAATTAATATTCTCTGTATCTGAAGATGATGAACTTTCGTATGAGCTATCACTATCAGTATTAGACACTCTAAATGACATTAAATGTACTTACAGCAAAACCAGTATCTTGTCCATACGTAGCCCTTCAATGTCCCTTTGAAGTCTCGTCTCTGGATCTGGCTGCTTCCGACGTTGATATTCCGTCAACGACGTAGTACTGTTCCGGATCTTCTCGTTGAGCTACTCAATTCACCCAACTGGTTAGAAGCGCGAAAATGACGTAAAAGTCCAAAACCGCACTCCCGAAAACAAAGGTTCACCTCCCAATAAATCGTTAAAACGAACCGTACTTTATGCTAAGAACGTGAGAGAGTCCTAAAAGCCCGACTGCGCCAATTATGTAACGATACTACGGAACTCTGTTTTTAAAAAAAACTTTATTCAAATTAGATATGTCTTATACAGTACAGAGTTAATTCTAGACTAAATAATAAATTTACGTACAATAAAAGCTGAAGTTTATAAAATGCTGAAAATAGGAAAAGGCAAAATGATGATTCGGCAAGCTGGTTGGTATTGTACAGTTTCTTATAAGTTAAATAAGGATATAATATATAACTTATATACACAAATAATATAACATGGCTGCCGCGTCTTGGTGGTCCTGGGCTGATGGACTGCTGTGGAGAGAGATTTGCTGGGCGATGCACAGAGGAGTATTCAAATCAAAAACCCAGTCATAAGTCCAAAACTCAATATAATATATAACCGTAAATAAAACATTTTTGCGATAAGAGGAATAGTTGGCGAGGCAAAAAAAACAATTGTTTTGAAAACAATGTAAATTGTTTTGGCAACGCAAGCAAGTGGCAGGTAAGGAACTAAAATTGAATTTACAGTTCATTTAGTAGTGCTGCTAAGTTAGGATTTTAAAGTCCGTTTGTGCTTTTGTATAAAGTAATATTATATTTTAAGAATTATGGAGGGGAATCGTGATGGTAAGTACTTTATTTTGATATATAATTTAATTTTTAATTTTAACTGCATCAAGTTTCTAATGTATTTAATAAACTTCCATAATATTTAGTGTATTTTCATTTTTTTCTTGTTTTAACTAAGAGTAAAAAGTTGTGTATCTGGTTAGATCAGGCTCAGTTTTTTGAAGCATACGATAGGTTGACCTTATGACACAAATGTCCTAAAAAAAAAATCTTGCGCATATTTGCGCCATTTGCTTAAAATATTTTTGTTGGAGTAGCTATAGGTATATAAATTACCCATTAGCAATCACAATTTGTTCGATCTTGGTGTAAGTTGTATGCGGTTTAGAAGTTACTTGCATCATTTTAATTTTTTAAAAACGTCAAAGTTCTAGAGTTTATTGTCATGTAAACAAATGTCAAATATCGGTAATTTAAGATGGCTTATTAAATTTAAAATTTTACCTTTCATGCGCATTTAAGATGCAAAACACGATTTAAAAACATATACGTATTTTATGTTTTTAATAAAGTGTCTTTTGACACAGAGATTATTAAAAAGGACTTCAAAAGAAGATCGCTATATGAAATTATGAAAGAATGCAACGAACAGACTATTGCTGATAGAATTTTATATTTAGAAAAAAAACTGTAATTCATCACAAAATGTTCTGAATATGAAAATTCTTATTTTCAAAGAAGTTTAGGGAATTTTAAAAGCGAATTAAAGAAAAAATGGGAAAACGCTTCAAGAAAAGAGGACCGTTTTTTAGCAACTAACGAACAGTGGCTTAATGGGTCGGTTAGCCTAATTGTGTGGGAAAACATAACTCCAAAAGCGGGTAGACCACCAAAGGAATTTGGGGATCTAAGTGAACGCAGTAAGCGACGTAAAACCCAAGATTTAAGAGCGCAAGCATCCTCTGTTGAGCTTACGTATGCTGCCCAAATGAGTCAACGAAGTGACGGAAACATTGACGTATCTAAAATTATAAAGGATATTACCTTAACTCCTACCAGGGCTTCAAAAATTAGAAAAGTCATTTCTTCTTCACAAAAATGTATTGTTAAAAAACACAGTCCGTCTCAGGCTCTTTCAATTTTTGTCGAAGCTGATCTTACAAGAAAACAGTATGAAATTATTCAGATTTGCAACAAAAACATCTATCCTTGCTACTCACTTATACAAACTGCAAAAAAAGATTGTTATCCGAAGGAAGAAGCAATATGTGTCACGGAAGTATGTGCGGAAATTAAGTTGCAGGAGCTACTGGACCATACGTGTGAACGTTTATGCAAATATTTAGAAGAAGTTTTAGATAGTTTTTCTGAAACAGAACCTGAGTTAGAACTTTTATGTAAGTGGGGATGTGATGGGTCTCAACAATCCCAATTTAAGCAAAAATTTGAAACTGGAGTTCCAGCAAGTGATTCTCATATTTTTCAAAGCTCGTTTGTTCCTGTAAGATTAGTAACTTCTAACAAAGATAGAAAAATTATTTGGCAAAATCCTGTACCTTCATCGACAAGATACTGCAGACCTATTCGCATCAGATTTCTTCACGAGTCAAATGATATAACAAATGAAGAAATCAATTACGTCGAAAGCCAATCTTCAAATTTGAATAAAACTATAATAAAAACTCCTTTAGGGTCTACTTTTAAAATTTCTCATACTCTCGTTCCTACTATGGTAGATGGAAAAGTATGTTTAGCCGCAACAAATACGGCTTCTACAATGAGATGCTACCTTTGCGGAGAAACTTCAAAAAACTTTAATAAATTGGAAAATTTAAAAGAAGTTAAACCTGATGCTCTTAGGTTTGGTTTGTCTGTTCTTCATGCCAGAATAAAATGCTTTGAGTCACTTCTTCACGTGTCTTATAAATTACCAGTAAAAAAGTGGCAAATTCGAAGTTTCGAAGAAAAGACAATAATAGCAGAAACAAAACGCAAAATTCAAGAAGGTTTTAAAGAAGAATTAGGTCTGTTAGTTGATATCCCTAAGGCAGGTTTTGGGAATACGAATGATGGGAACACATCAAGAAGATTTTTTGAAAACCCAGAAATATCTTCGCAAATCACTGGAATTAATATAGAGTTAATTTTAAGAGTAAAAGTTGTTTTGGAGGCAATTTTTAGTGGCCCTGCTATAAATGTGGAAAAATTTGCTTTCTATACAAGAAAAACAGCTGAGCTTTATGTCGAACTATATGGCTGGTACCCAATGTCACCAACATTACACAAAATTTTGCTGCCTGGTGCTACAGTAATCTCACATGCAATTTTGCCTATAGGCCAGCTATCTGAAGAGGCTGCTGAGGCAAGAAATAAGCATTTTCGCTTATATAGGCAAAATTTTTCTCGGAAATTTACAAGAATAGATACGAATAGAGATATTCTTAATAGACTTCTACTAACCTCTGATCCCTATCTCTCTAGCATAAGAGAAAAAAGGCAAAAAAAAGTAAACCTTTTATGACAGAAACATTAGGTTTGCTTGTTTCAGAGATTCCAGATGATTCATTATCAGATTATAATGATATTGATGACAAATATGAAAAACAAGATGATGTAGTGAATTTAGAAATAAGTTCGGATGAGGATTAGGTTTATTTTCATGTTTGTTTACATGAGTTTTTTGTATGTGCGCTTATTGTGTTACAAAACGTTTCGTTTAGTTTAGATTTAAATAAAAAAAATCACCTTATAGTTTTCATTATTATTAATATACAGTGTATCTACATAAGTTCACACAGTTATATTCATATACTTAATTATAGGAAACTTTTTTATTTTAAAAAACAAGTAATAAAAAGTCCGGCATTAAAGTTTTTTAAGTTTCTTGCATTATGGTGCAAACTTAAGTAGACACACTGTATATTTATATACATATTATATTTAATATTTAATGTTTTTAAAAGATAAAAATTAAAAAAATGCTTATAAAAAAAAATTAAAGTTTGTCAATAAACCTATTTTTATATTTTGAAGTTAATATTGTTTTTTTTAATCACCCTGTATAAATCTTGTTTTTATTTATCAAGAATAACAGATATTTATCTTATACACATTTTAAAAAAAGTTTGTATGAAAATAAGCTATAAAATAATTTTGACCGCATATTAATATTGGATACTCCTCTGTGCGATGATGGAATGTTTGTCGGGGCAGGGATTATCCTGTCTGAGGGAGTCTCCAGGGTCGGTGTTGAAGGGAGCTTGGGTAGAGTGAGAATTCGGATCAGAGGGTTGCGTCAGACGATGCTCGAAAGCAGTATCCAGATATTTGTCCTTCAGCTTCATTGGGTGATCTGCCAAAGGTTGAGCTTGGAGCTATCGCAGAATGGTAGTGTTGCGCACGTACCATGATGCGTCTGATATGATCCGGAAAGCCCTGTTTTCCCCTGCTGGGAGCCTGTGTATGTGACGGGGCTGGGGCGGTATCTTTTAATAATTATGCTTAGATGAGGGGTTGTATAAGTAGCGACAAGTTTCTGAAGATATTTAATTCACATAAGTACTTTATGACGATTTGTTTATCAAAATATTTATTTACGCTGCATTTACAATAGACTATGAGTTAAATATGTAAGATAACATAAAATTCACGAAATAGTCTAAATAATAAAATTATTTAAATTCGAACTCAGGAACATAGGGCAGTAATATACTATGTAAGAAATGTCACACTTTTTTTCATAAATATTACGTTTGGTCATATGAGTCTAGTGGTATCCCGGCTTAATTATTGTGACACAATATATGGTAATTACGATACAGAGGCTTCGGAACTCATGTTTAAGATATTATTTGGCCCTACTTTAAAGATTATGACAGAATTACCTTTAGAATCCAACAGAGTCAAAAAAACAACAATCTAAATCTCCATTGCCGCGGTAGGCTGATTCTCTGATTTTTTTCCTTGTCCCCTAGACCATTTAGCGAGTTTTTATATTAACTTTTTTATGTAAAAATGTGTTTTGCCCTTTTCAAATGACATTAATCAATACATTTATAACTAATTAAATGTATTGATCAATAGATAAAAATGAACCTCAAATTTGTTTGTATGGAATACCCTGGTACAAACGGGCAAACCTTATGGTACTCGAGTACCACTAGTAGCGCCAGTTAAAGAAGTCTGTGGATATTTTTCTTAAAGTTCTGTAAATTGTAATGTCCGGGAAAGACGTGCTTTGGGAGTTGATTTGACTGACTCGCACTGCTGCATAAAGGTTTTATTAGGAGACATTGTGATGAAATCAGTGATATTAGAACCATAAAATTTTTATACAATAGTTTAGTTCGTAGTGTTTTAGAATACAACTGTATTGTCTGGTCACCATTTTATAACATACATATTAATCGTATAGAAAGAGTTCAAAATAAGTTTTGCAAATTTTACTTCATAGACATAGGTTTCCTTACGAAACTATTTGTTATAACATTAGATGACAGCTAATTGGGCTGCAAACTTTGGAAATTAGAAGAAATAATGCCAGAATCTATTTTTTGTTTAAATTACTTAACGGTAAAATTGATAGTTATTATCTTTTAAATAGGATATTATTAAAAGTCCCAAATAGGGTTACACGTTAAAGGATCCTTTTCTATGAACGATCTCACCTTACCAATTATGGATTTAGAGGGGTAACAGACCAACAAATAAAATTGTGTAATACGCACTATAGTTCGTATGATCTATTTACGGGAGAGTCTTGTAATAGTTTTGAAAATAAGGTTATAAGAGGAACAGGGGGATAAGTTAGATGCTTTTTTGTTTGATTTATATATGTTGATTTATAAGCTTATTGCATATTATTTGTTTTTTTAACATTTACATGTAATTACCTGTAAATGTTAAAAAAACACCTTAACCTGTTAAGGTGTTAATTGAATATATAAATATAATATATATAATATAAAAAAGGAATCCCGATGTCGCGCCGTTCTAGGGGACTGCAAATGCACTCGATATTCATGAGTAGGATCTGCCTATCGAGAACAAAAAACAAAAATATAGCTCTCGAGTAAGTGGCATCCAAAAGCCTCGTTAATAACAACCATCAAATAAAAATAAATCTCAATACCCAAAAAAAGGAAATATATAAAATTTGAAGACAAACCAAAACATTTTACCCTTTTGTGTCAAAAAGTGAATCTTTAATCATTAATGGCCTAAGTAATTTTTACCACCTATTCTCTCATCATTTATTACAAACACCCCAGTGATCGCACTAAAAACTAAACTTATTAAATTAACATTTTTGAATAAACTGATTTTACGTACGTGAATCTTTTCTTTAAATTAAAAATTATCTTGGTATCAACTGTCCTGAATTTTTAACTTTATAAAACTAAACCCAAAAATACGGAATAATGAAATTTTAAATACAAATGAATTTTAAGGCCGGATCTGTGCAACTTTTCACGCTTGAGTGGCTGGGACCGAGGTCAGACGTCTAACAAAATAGGACGTGGGCGTCTGTAGTCAAATTTTACGAATCAAATGTATAAATTAAAAAAAAAAAAATTAAAACAGTTATTTATTTAATGGAATTAAATTATATATATACTTCAATATTCTAAGCGAAATTTAAATATCGCTCAGAATATTACTTTATGACTCTTTCCACATAAAATTTTGCGATACATGCATGCCATGTAACAATACAAGCAATACCGGCACACGGACTACTATTCGCGGCACATCAAAGATTCTAATAGATCTCTGAACTGGACTTTATGATATAACTCTAGGTGAATGATATGGCCAGTCAGATCCGCCACCTTCCTTGCGTCAAATTGTCTAAGCCTCTAGTTATCTCTGGACCTCCTATAAGCCTATAATGGTCTTCTTCTGGATGGAGTCAAGTAGCTTAAATGTGTGTTTGGGTGCAATGGTCGAGCTTTGTAAAGAATTGAAAGATGTTGTGTTGTATACAACCTTTTCGTTGTAAAGAGAGCTCTAAGTTTTTGAGAAGTCGCTTTAGCTATTTCCGCTGCATGGTAATTCCAGGACATATTGCTTCCAACAACTTCCACATATAACAAGCGAACTGTCGAAAACAGTGGCAAAGTAGGACCGGACATAATAAGGCTTGGGGCCACTGAAGCAGCCTTTCTTCTTGTAAATTCAGCAGCTTGGGTCTTAGCTGCGTTAAACTCAATCAAATTGCCCTCATCCCACTCCAAAATGATGTTAAGGACGGCATTAATAGTTGTCATACCTGGCGACGCCTATACTCATCGCCAGTAGACCTCTGTTTTCGAAAACCATATAATGATGTTGGTGGAGTCCAAGTATTTCAAAATTTGCTAGTTAACAAGTTTCTCCGATACCTTGGCGATTGCGGGGACTAAAGCAATCGGACGGTAACTGATGGCACCGACTTTTTTCCTTTTTGGGTATCGGTTGAATCCGCGCAAGTTTACAATTTCCAAATACCTCTATAGACCTTTTCTGTATGAAAGAGAAAACAGTTTGCATAACGGTGGTGTCAGCACGACCGCACGATTTTTTATACTATTGGCGGTTCAAGATCTCTGTAACGAAAGACTATTTTTAGCATCGAAGAAGCCTTTTCGGCAAAGTCGGCCGTGTTTTTTCTACGGTAGAGTTTGATTGCAGACATTTGACCTAACAAGTCTGCCTTTTCCATTGCGGCCATTGCAGTGGAACCATCTTCGCTAATCAATGGTAAAATTTTCCACCTACAGAAACTTTGACCAATAGCTTTTGCTACAGACCAAAATGATCTTGATCCATTTGGGCGATTGAGAAGTTTGTCCTTCACCTTCTCATTATATTTCTCTTTGCAGGTATCGCTCGTCTCCTTTCACGCTTCAACCGCCATTTTTTTTTCTTGGCACCAGTGGCGGCTCGTGGTAAAAATTTTAGGGTGTTCTGCAATTATTATTAGCCAAAAAAAACTGAATTATTTTTATACTCGTATATTAGTTATATTTCACCTACTACCTATTTTTTATAAATTAAGTCTATTCTTCGTTCTTTCCTGGTGGCAAACTTTGTTGTAACTTTTTCATTAAAATTGTTAATTTTAGAGATAAACTTTTTTTCAATAGATAGCATGAAGAAGTGCTGTTAAACGATCTTCGATCATTGAATTATTTCATTGAAAGAAATGTTTTGACTCTTTTTAATGTTGAAAAACATCTCTCCGCCTCTGATGTCGTCATTGGAGTAGTTACCACAATTTCCAATAATTTTTTTGTCTCCTTCAACGTATCTCCTAGATTGTTGGTTACTATATAATTTTAGAAGAGGTAGTGCGCCATTTAATGTCCTGCAATCATTTCTTGAATATAGACCAGATAGTTCAGTTCGTAAACGTTCTTTATCAAGCATGGGATAAAAGGTACATACGGAAGTGAGCTTATCTTCAGGAAATTTGCCACAATATTCTTCAAAGCATTCGGAAAAGTGATGCAACTACTAGATGTTCTTTAAATTTAAATCTATCTTTTGCGCAATTTATAATAATATCACAACTTCTAAACCAGAAATCTGGTGATCAAATTGGCTGTTATTTGGGCGTTTTCGTTTGTTTTCTGGTGGCTCATTGCTAATTATATTTGTTGCCTCACTAATAATGTTATCAATATTATTTCGAACTTGAATGATACTGCGTTCAAAATTTTCAACAGCGTTTCTTACTAGAGTAGGTTCGATTTTTCTTTGTTGTAATTGATTGAATAGGATATCTACGTGGGGCATTACATGATGGAAAAAAGTCAGCCAAAAATTGAAAATAGGATCATTTAATGCACGCCGAATAGAAGCGGCCGCACTACAAACTGTGTTAGTGGAAAATTGATCTTCTATTTAATGCATACAATCAATGAGAGAGGCTCTATTTTCATACACAACATTAATGGTTCGTATATTAAAATTCCATCGGGTGTTAGAGCCATGAGGGATTCTTTTGTTCACAATTTTATTCAATACTTCTACTCGTTGTGATGAATTATTAAAAAATCCCGAAATGTCTTGTAAATTTCCAAAAAATACACGTACTTGCCTATTTGCAGAAGCAGCTTTAGACATAATCAAGTTTAACTGGTGGGCATAGCAGTGTACATAGTGAGCAAAAGGATACTTTTTTTTATTAATGCTTGAACGCCTGCAGTGTGGCCACTCATCACTGCTGCTCCATCGTAGCTTTGGGCAATCAGTTTGTTGGGTGAATTTGGAATTAAAGGCTCAATAACAGTTAGAATTGCTTTACTAAGTGTTTCTGCATCACATTTTTCAGGAATTAAGTAGTTCCAAAATCGTTCAATTGGTTCACCATCGCAAACATATCTAAAAATAACAACCATTTGAGACTTTGCAGCAACGTCCGTTGTTTCATCCGCCATTATTGCCAGAAATGGCGAATGATTAATTTCTTCAATTAATTGTTCATGGCAGACTTCAAGCATACACTGTAATAAATCATTCTGTATTTCTTTGGAGGTGCCTTTAAATACGGAAGAATTCTTTAGATGATCACTTAGAGTTGCGTCTAATTCAGCAGAAAAGTTGATCAACCCACGAAATATCCCCGGATTCTTAGAAATATCACTTTCGTCATGTCCCCGAAGAGTCAGTTCAAATGCTCCACAAAATTCAATACAATTTATAATTTTTGAAAAAATGTATCTATTTTTTGAGATATTTTCATTATGTTTTTGTATATTTAACCAATACGCAGAATCTAATTGTGTCATTATATTAGTTGATCCTAATAACGCCAATTCCATACAATTATGAAGATGGCTTTTAGAGTTTTCATGCCTTTTTATTTTCAAACTCAAATGTTCTAGATCGGTGATCCCTATTTCCGTCCAAGCTTTATCGGCACCAAAAAGTAGGCAGGGAAAGCAGTATAAAGAATTCTTTTTGTTACAGCCACAAATCCATTCATTTTTTAAATAAATGTCTTTATTAAATTTACGCGTATAACTTTTTCCTCTACTTACACCAGCTTTTTCAATAATAATGTCTGGCAATGGTCTACCTTTTGCTTTTAACTCAAGTTTTTCTTCATAAGAATGTTGAGAAAATCTCTTCACATTAATTAAATTAAACACCACTTCCATAGTTAACAAATAATTATTATATTATTATTGTCAATTCAACAAAAACAAAATCCGTACACGAACAAAATACAAAATCACACACATCGTATTGTTTTTAAGTTCAACGCGCCGCGCCAAAACTACCCAAAAACTGCCAAGCCGCGAAAAAAAATCCCGATCTCAAGTCTCAAATTGCATTTTTCGCCTAGAGCTGGAATAAATGCAGCGAATTATCGGGTTATTTCAGCCTACCATTCCGATAGCCACGGGGGGGCGGGGAACAGCGCGGGTGTGCAAAGAAGCGCGTAGAGCACGATCGTGTGGACCAGATGATTATTTCGTATCGTCGACCGGGACGACGGTACTTTACTTTACTCGGCTGCTGTTGACTCGCTGATGCACTTGAGGTGCTGGCGCTTCGGCTGTGATGACGCGAGAGGGTTTGCATTTTGTTTAATTGATAAAATAGGTGTAAAAAATATGCGGGACGGAGATTTTTTCTTTTTTTTTTTTGGATTTTGGTTATAGATCATATTTTTAATAGATCATTTAATTTTCTTTGGAGCTCTGCAGCACACATAGACCATCCGCCACTGCTTGGCACCGATTGCGGCATTATTGTTGATACCTGCATTGGTGCAACTTTTATCGAACTACGCTTTGCTGTCTGACGAGCTTATCACGGTGTTCGGAATATAAGCTTCCATACCTGCCAGAATCACCTCTTAGTCAGATCTAGGAGGTTAGCAGTCTGCCTGCCTATCAGAGATTGTTTGGTCCCCGTATAAGCTGCCGTGACTAACAGCAAAGTCCTTTGCTTGGCGTTCCCCATCATTATTCCTTTTAGAATACAATGTGTTAACATTGTGAACGTTACTCCCGCAATAACAATTTCAACACTCGGATAGTTTGATCAACAAGATCGGTGAAGAGCTTTCTGTGTGTATCGCTGGGTGGTCTGTAGAGGAAGCAGAATTACTTTTTGGATCTTTCGACGTTGTATTTGTCGATATGTTAAAAAAATAAATGTTAGAAATTTGTGATGAAGTTTAGCCACTGACTAAAACGCGCAATATGAAGTATCAAACAGCTCTAAATTTTCTAATAATTAAGAATTATTACTCAATATAATTCAGACAGGAAAAAATGAAACTATTTCCGCAGTCTTGATTTCATAATATTCAATTTATACCAAAAAAATTAACACAAATCATTATACTTAATATTAGAACACATTTTGGAACAAGAAATAAGCATAATAAAGTAAAATTTTCTTAAATGGTTATATTCTAACAAAGGGGATGTCCAGAAACAACATTATTATTAGCAATTTAACAAAAAAACATGAACATTGTAGATAACATACTCTAAAAAATAAAACTCTATAATTACCCATAAGTTTGAAGACGTTTCCTGTTAGCGAATATTAAACTTTTATTCATGCACAATCATAACAATTACACAATCATTTAGAAAGACAATCTCTATTACTATATTATTTAAAATGCTTAATTACAAACTCAAATTAACTCTTTATTTCAGGAATGACCAACTACTACAGACAATTTAGAATTGAGGAGTCATATCAATCCAAATTTTGTTAAATAAAAAGTTTTAATTTAGAGAATACCTTAAGGCAATATAAAGGTAAAAACAATAAAATTTCTGTTTGACTTCATTAAGTAGTATAAAGACTTCAAGGCCAAAGATTTTTTTCCAATTTCGATTTGTTTTACAATACGAAAGAATCAATATTTATTTATATCAGTCATAAAGTAACACAACAGAGTTAAGTCGTTTTTGGGCACCCGCAACAGTAAGCTCTACTAACTATCCCCGTTCGCTTTTTTGTTATTATTCTCCGTCACGCATAATATTACGGTGTGTTGTCCTCCGCTTGATACCCGTATAGCTTTGCGGTCATTCAATTGCTTTCCTTTCACTTGTGTAGGTACATAGCAATCCTCTTCTTCGCCTAGGCCTAGTTGTCCGTTTGTTCCCATTCCCCAAGCATACAATATTCCTATAAAGGAATAGTTTAAATTGTGAAAAATCAGAATTAGTGTAAGATGATGGTTGCTCAATTTGATTTATTAAAAGAAGCAGTAATTCAATTTTCAGAATTTGGTTAGATCTTGCTTTCTATTTCAGTTATGCTCTATCTATTTTTCAGTGAAGTAAAACACGGTTTTATTACGTGTTATTTTATTGGATATTAGGTCACTATTTAAATAAATAATAAATTTAGAAACCTTACAAAAAAAAGTATTTGTCTATATATATGTTTAACTTGATTTTCTTTATCTAGAATGGTAGTAGATGTAACGTAAATGTAAACAATGAAGTTTGGATCTTCCTCCCTTCATTAATTAAAAAAATGTAGTTAGGAAGGACACAAAAGAAAAGAAACAAGCTTAAGAGTCGACTCTTAGGTAAAGCCTTAGCTCCTGGACATTAAAAAAAAATCTATTAAGTAAATTATTGAATTCGAGAATTACTGCACTTAGATTAAACTAAATAGGGAAAAGAATCGTTAAAGTTTAAGTTCATAATACTTCTAAATATCGTCCCCTTAATACTACAACTAGGTAACTCGAAATTTCACGATTTTGAGTTATCTACTTTTTCCTTTATAACCTTTTACGCCTTTTTTAATGCTACAACTAGGTAAGTTCAACTCCAATCCAATTTACGGGAATCCAGTGACAAAAACTAGTTATGTTCACAGTTAAAAAAAAACCTGCAGCTTAAAGTAGCTACCTTGAATTATCTAATTGTGCACCTGCGATTACAAAAATTTGTAGGGCAACAAGTGTTTAATTTAAGTTACCTAGTTGTGCGCCCGGCTAACTTGACTTATTCGCTACCCCTTACAGATATTTTTCGCGATACCTATGTTTGCAGTAAATGTCGAGTGTGACATTATTAGGTATGTTCCTCCAGTTTTTGTAATATTTTTGTTAAAAAAAGGTGAAAAAAGCAAAAATGTCCACAAGAGCCAAATACATATTAACTTTAGCACGTAGCCAGTTGACGAAGAATAAAGGTGAGTGAATTGAAATGCAATTAATAAAGAAAATATTGTGGAAACAATAAGACTGCTTATTTATAAGTTAGGTATTTATCAATTAATAATTTTCTCAAATTTAAATTAAAAATAATGTCCTCTGGTATTATTGCGAAATCTATCCTAATCTTAATAATTGTTATAGGAGTATTTTTAAAATTATTTTTAGTTTCAGATATAGAGACAGTCAATGATGATGATGACATGTCGTCACCTGATAATGAGATAAATACTCTCATAAAATATATGACGGAAGGAAAGAATAAAGCGGAACAACCTACAAGTAATTATTATTTAAGTTTATTTTACAAAATATTTTTGTATTATTATTGGGCAAGTTGTTGTTGTTGTAAATACGTAGACTGATAAATACCTTTTATTTTTTAGAAAGTTCCTTTTTTACTTAATGTGATGATACTACTGTGGCATTTCAAGAATTTACTGTTGGAAATTACAGTTTAAACGGTGAGAAAAGTTTTTCAAATCTAATTTTTCTACTGTTATTAATTTCTAATTTTTACAGTTGAAAATATTGAGCCGGTTCCGTGCACTTCAAAACAGCATTTATATGACTTAAATTCAGACTTTGAACCATATTCTCCTGAACACTCGGAATATAATCCAGAGTCTGAAAATTCTTCTAGCAGTGATTTGGATTCCCAAGTTGGCACATTACAAAGAAACAATATTGAATTACACGATATGGAAGAGTTGCCTGTTAGGACAGATAAGTCGAGAAAAAGGAAAAGAAATGAAAAAAAAATTGGAAAAGGAATGTTGGAAAATTAAAAAAACAACGTGGCGAGGCACACATATCATCAAGAGGCAAACACGTTCCGGGGGTAGCAATGAAAGATCCGTGTTTAGCTATTTGCAAAAGACAATGCAGTGAAGTTTTTTCTTATGATGAACGATTGTCGATTTTTCGGAGATTCACGGTCATACAGAAAATAAAAATGGCATACCAAAGAACAGTCCAGACGACAAAACACCATTTTTTTCTTTTTGCCAAAAAATTCTAACCGGATTCAGGTTTGCAAAACGATGTTTATCAATACCCTAGGAATTAGAAAGGGAGTTGTGGATATTGCGATGAAAGCGAGAACTGAACAAAACACAAGTTTGGAAGACAAGCGCGGAAAATTTTAAAAAAGTCTGAAATAATGAATAGTGTTAAAAGTCATATTGAGAAGTTTTCAGTAGTCGGCTCACACTATTGTCGTTCAAAAACGCAACGTAAATATTTGGCCTCTGACTTAAACATAACAATTATGAACTCTCTTTATAAAAAAGAATGCAATGAAAAAAAAAACAAACACCAGCTAGCTCTGCCATTTATAGAAAGGTGTTCTCAGAGGAGGATAACCTTGGTTTTTATCGACCTCGCAAAGATCAGTGTCGGATTTGTATGGCCTACAATTCTCCTTTAAGTGATAAACCATCTATGCAAATTGAGTATTTGGCTCATATAGCAGCTAAGGATAGAGTGCGCGATGAAAAGCGAATAAGCAGACAGTTGGCGGAAAATTCAAACGGAAAACTCATAAGTTGCAATTTTGATTTGCAACAAGTGCTTCTGGTGCCAAATGATCCAACTAATATTGCCTTATTTTATAAGCAAAGATTTAAAGTATTTAACTTTACCATTTATAATACTGTCTCCAAACAAGGTGATGCTTTATGTGGACAGAAGTTGAAGGCAAACGAGGTAGCTGTGAGATTGCGACCTGTTTATATAAATATTTTGAATCTTTGCCAGAAACTACAAATATCAGGTTCAGTGTTTTAGTGACAGATGTGGTGGACAAAATTTAAACAAATTTGTATCTGGCATGTGCTTAACAGCCGTTCAAAATATTGCAAATTTAGAAACGATTGAACTCAACTTCTTAGTGGTCGGGACATAGTGAAATGGAATGCGATTACATGCACTCTGCCATGTCAACAGAATTTAAAAGAGTAGGCAAAACTTATTTACCACAAGACTGGAAAACAATAGCTAGATGTTCCCGAAGAAAGGGTGATAAACCTTACATCGTTCATGATGTTACACACGAACAAATATTTGATTGGAAAAATCATGCAGATAAAGTTTTAATTTTTAGAACCAAGGATGAAAGTGGAAAGCGAGTTGCCTGGCAGAAAATGTGTTGTATGCGCTTTTCTAAATCAGAACCTTTTATATTAAAATTCAAAGAAAAATTCGATGATGAATTTAGGAGTTAGGATTTAGAAAAATACATTGATCTTTTGTCATTATTTAACACTAAACCTGCCGGAACTCCCATTGAAAGTTAACCTTTTTTGAAAACCTTCCATTTAAGCAAACAGAAGAAGTTGTACCTGAATCAGATTTAAGTGACAGTGAGTGACGAAGTATAGTATTTAAGTAATCATGAGTTATGTATTTGGGTTTTTTTAGATTTCACAGAAATGTAAGTATTAATAAAAGTATTTTTGATATTAAAACTTGTTCTTACTGCTCAGTCAACAACTAGATATTTGCTTTTTTCTTTTTGATTTTTTATTGTTAAAACTAGATATCTCATTTTTTAATACCAAAAGAACTGAAAAAAAAGCTGACAATCTCTAAAAATATTAAGAATATATATTTATTCAATGTCCATGCGGTATAATTAAAAAGCAATTCAATTCGCTATTATACAACATTTTTAATTTTTTTAAACTTTAAACTGCTTCCCTGAAAAATTAGAATTTTTGAGTTACCTAGTTGTAGTATTAAGGGGACGATATGTGATTAAGTCTATTTCCCTCTTCTTTCCAATTATTAAGTAAGAGGTAGTAATTTTTAAATGTATTATTTATTACATTAGTGATGCCATAGAAACCTAATAAAATAGACAATTAGGTAATCCATGTCTAACTTTTCAAAAATAAACTCAAACGCACCATTATTTATCTAAGAAGCAAAGATAGGATGTTAAAACATATTATTCAAAGTGGCAAGGTCATGTTCAATATTATGTAACAAACAAGCCAAAAGGACATATATACATTTTATCAATTAAGAAAATGAGATTCCCGTATTTTGCTATTGTAGAAATCGGATATTATTAAGTTAAAATAAGTTGAACTGGGTTTACAGGCCATATTGGAAGACAACTATTCCCAAGAAGCTTAAAATTTACAGTTCCAAAGATATTTATATGTTGCCCACAGAAATCCTAAAAATAAATTGTAAAGGTCATTAATACAGAATTATATCATCTAGTTTAATGAAAATTGTTTTTCTATGCAGCGTGTACATAAGTAAGTTTTCCGTTAAAAATGTTCTAAAAAAACCTTTCTTTTCTATTTCTTCTTGATTTTTTTTTCAAAAGTGAAGTTTCAAGTCATAGATGTGAAGGCTCCATTCCACATGTGTACATTTTACTTTACAAATGACATCAGTAACTGTTTATCATCCTATACCGGGTAATAGAAAGAAGGAAACACTTAATAACTATTTTAGTCTTCAAGATAAACAAATGAAATTTAGTATATTGATGGAATTGTTATAAGAGCATCTTTTGACATATTCAGTTGTTTTCTATCACTTCCTGTTTAACCGGAAGTGACACTACCTTTCTTATTTTAAATGAGACACTTGGTATATTATTACGTATTTCGATAGAAAATAATATTCTTAGAACAATGACGCTACATTTGCTACTTTTTGTTTTACACTCATAGAAAAAATCAATTTTTAAAATTTTTAAATAGGGTGCCACGAATGCGTTAAAAGTTTTAATTTTTTATCAAATAATCACGGAAAAAATCGATTGTATTGCATTTTATGACTTAAATCTTTTAGACGCCTATGTAAAATGTCCAAACTAGTAATTTTGCATTTGCTTTATTTTTTTTTAATATCACGTTACTGGGAACAGCCACTTTTAACATGTTGGCTGCCACCATGTTATGGATAAAATCCTTTGCTCTAGCCGAAAGAATTTTTTTTGCTTAAAAGACTTACAGCAGTGCATTTCACAGTATTTTCATAAAGATTTTCACAAAACTGCTAGATTTTTTAAATTTTTGATTGAGAATCACCATCTGTCTCACGTGGCCGGATCATATCAATTTGTCAATATAGCCGCGAGAATTATCACTCGGATAATCAGCACTCGGATAGTTTGCTTGCCGATGGTCGATTATTTCATCAGCAAGGTCGGCTTTCTGTATGTATCGCTGGGTGGTCTGTAGAGGAAGCATAAATACTTTTTGGATCTTTCAACGTTGTATTTGTCGATATGTTAAAAAATAATAGTTAAATAGAATAGTTTGTGAACGAAATTTGTATTTTGGGTATCTCGGCTCGCTGCTTGCTGGAGGGGGCTATTTGTAATGCATTTATGAACTTGTCTCTCAGCCTAGATCAGTACCAATTCGTTTGTTATTGAGTCTGCATAAAGTGTTGTTTTTTCACACACGTGTTTCGAAATGAACCGCAGATAGTATGAGCAAGAGCAAAAAAATCTCGCATCATTATGGCAGGTAAGATGTGTGAATAAGCTTTTTTTATAGTGAGTAACTTTTGAATGTTTGTTGTATTTTTAGAGTGCATTATCCGATGAAAGTGACAGCGACCTTTAGAATGATCCATTCGAGGATCATCTGACGAATATTTACCGTCAATTACATCCGAAAGCTCCAGTGAGGAATATGAAAGCCCGCAACCGAAAAAGCAGAAATTCTCTGTCAGAACGTCGATGGATGAGCCAAGACCAAGTACGTCTCAACAAGCGTCCCAGGAGTGCGATTTACTATAGAGAGACTATAGAGCAAGTTGTTCGTGCTTATCAGATGCCTTCTGATATGGGGCAAGCTGAAAGTGACGAAGCTGCTACAAATGATCTTACTTGGAATGATGCGTCTGGAATTCATCTCAAGACTTTTACATTTTCAGAAGAATATTCAGTTATAAAGCCAGATATATGAAAAATATTTTGACAAGAAACCATTTGAATTTTACAAGATGTTTTTAACTCAAGATATTTTGATGATGATGGTAGAAGAAACCAACAGATATGCGACACAGATAAAAAGTAAAGAGACAAGCCGGAAAGCTAGAATAAATGACTGGCAGGATACAAATATTGAAGAAATGCAAATATTCATAGAAATACTATTTTGGATGGGTTTGGTAAGGTTTCCATCTATCGAATCTTACTGGTCTAAAAAGAGTATTTACTATAATAGAGTAAAGAAATTAATGTCAAGAAATCGTTTTCAGATTCGTTTAAAAACTTGGCATTTCAGCAATAATGAAGAAGTATCAGAAGATCGATTGCAAAAGATAAATTCTCTAGTAATGAAACTTCTTAAAAATTTTCAAGATCCAATTATTCCAACCGAGCACATTTGTATAGATGAGACCCTGGTTCCATTTCAAGGGCCCTTAGGATTTAAGCAGTTTATCAAAAACAAACGCCACAAGTTTGGAATCAAGCTATACAAATTATGTTTAGACAAGGGTTACACTTACAATGTTCAAGTTTACTGCGGCAAAGATAAAGTTGACGAGCTACCTGCTTCAGAAAAAATTTTGTATTGTCATTAGCAGATGCATTATTAGAGAAAGGTCGCACCATTCACACAGACAACTTTTACACAAGCATGTCATTAGCACACAATTTACTCAACAAAAAAACTCACTTGGTTGGCACGCTCCGACCTAATCGAAAGCTAAATCCAAGGCATGTGCTAGAAAAAAAATTAAAAGTGGGGGAAACAATAGCATCTGAAAGCAACACAGGTGTTATCATGCAAAAGTGGAGAGACAAACGGGACGTTTTGACTTTAAGCATAAAACAGAAAGATGAAATGAAAACAGTGACCTATAAAAGAAGAGAGGAGGCAGAGCCTATAGTAATTCTTGATTACAACAAAAGCAAGTCATTCATTGATATTTCTGACCAAATGAAGGCATATGCATCATCATTACGTAGAGGTGTGAAACGGTACAGAAAGCTAGCCATCGAACTCCTTATTGATGCAGCTACCGTAAACGCCTTTATCTTACACCAGGAAGTAGCGAATGAAAAAATGTCAATAACTAGATTTAAAGAGGAAATTTGTATGGACCTGTTAAATATTACAGAAATTCAATCAAATTTTGAAATTCTTCGAAGATAATCGCCAGCACACCTTGATCGATGAAGGAACTAGTAAACGAAGAAGATGTGTTTTATGTTATGAGCAATTGCAGCAAAAATATGATCGAGCTTATGCCCAAAAAAAGACCCCGCAAACCAGATATAAGATCATCATAAATATCAAAAAAAATCAAAAAACTAAAATTAAAACAAAAAATTAGATTATTCTCTACATGTTCTTTTCTTTTAAATAAAAATTATGCAATTAAAAAAAACACAAATTTTCTTTGCTTGCATCAGCTGCAAGAAGACGGACGCGATAAGAATTTTCCGTCTCCGATTGCGATTGCGTAATATGTGGCTGTGGGTGCCTTCACTGCCTTCGTTCGCGCGATGCGGGCACATGGCTTAATTTTGTTGTTTAAAACGCAGAGTGTGCGCTCTCGTATCTTGTTATCACAACACGTGACACGTGAAAGCAAAAAAATGAAGCAAGGAAACCTATTAAGTTTTTTTTAAAAGAAAAAATAACGATGATGGATGATGAAGAGGAGGCCTCTACTTCAGGATTGGATTCATCTATCAATGTGAATAAACATTTTAAAGGTAATTCTGAATCTGCCTTATCTTCGGAAGTAAATCATCCGCACCCGCAGGATATTGCAAATTTTCTGAATTCTGGATCCGTATCAGATAAAATAAAAATAATTGAAACACTTTGGATCCCGCCACCATCATACACTTTCCCTTTAATAGATAGATTTAAAGACAAAAAGTTCAAACTGAGATTCCAACACAAGTGACTCACAGAATTTAATTGGCTTTGTTATTCCGCAAAAGAACAGGGCGCTTTTTGTAAATTTTGCGTATTTTTTGCTATTACTGGAGGTGTCGGAGGGCAAACATTAGATGCATTAGTGAATGTAAAAAAGGACAATTGAAAAAAGGCAAAAGAGGTACGTGAGTATTAACGCATTATACAGGGGGTCGCGTCGATTAAATAATATTTTATAATATCATTATTTGTCAAATAATTTATACAAGTCGAACATACATTATGTATAGTAAGATAATAATACAGTACTTTTTTGTTTACAGATAATTGTTGCCCATGAGCCTGCAAGATATCACAAAGATTGTATATGTGCCTACGAAAATTTGGAGGAAATACAAAAAGGGGTTCAAGAAGAAGTTATAGATTTACTGGATGAAAAAACAAAAAAAACAAGCAAAGCAAAATCGGAATAAAATTCGGCCGATTATAGAAGCAACTATATTATGTGGTCGTCAAGAAATGTCGTTAAGAGGACACAGAGATTCGGGAGCCTTAGAAATAGACAATAGCTCAAAAAATGAAGGGAATTTTCGGGAAATATTAAAATACAGAGCAAAGGGAGACACACAGCTATGGGAAACTCTGGAAACGTCAAAAAAAAGAGAAACTTACATTAGCCCGAGAATCCAAAATGAAATTATTAGCAGTGTAAATGTCATTATGCTAAAACAACTTGTTTGCAGAATAAACAAGGCAGAGGCGTTTGCTATTCTTGCCGACGAAACAACAGTTATTTCTACAGTCGAACAAGTTAGCATATGTGTAAGATACGTGAGTGATAATAACAACATAAATGAAGATTTCTTACAGTTTATTCCAGCTGATAGTTTGACAGGTGAAAATTTATCAAACACAATCTTAAATAGCCTGGAAAGTTTTGGCGTGGATATAAACTACCTGGTGGGGCAAGGGTACGATGGAGCCAGCAACATGTCTGGAAAATTTAATGGAGTGCAAAAATTTATTCGACAAAGATGTCCAAAGGGTATTTATATACATTGTGCTGCACATTCAATAAATCTGGCCATTTCCAAAGCATGTGAGGTTCAACAAATAAGAAATTGTCTTGGAGTTATTGAAAAACTATATACTTTTTTTAATACTCCAAAGCGCAAAAATGTCCTTTTAAGTAAAATCGAAGAATCAAATCAACATCCATCTGCAAAAACCCTAAAGAGATTATGCGCAACTCGATTGATATCCAAATATAAAGCAGTGCAAGACTTCATGGAACTTTACAAATACGTCGTTGAAAGCTTGGAAGATATATCTGGTTGGAGGGATTCTGGGGATGCACCAGTTTTGCGTAATAGTCTTTTTGATTCCGACTTTTTAATAGCCCTCCAAGTAGTTAACCAGATCTTTAGTTTTGGTTTGCCACTTTGTTGGGTTCTGCAAAAAGTGGACATTGATTTAAAAGAGGCTGTAATGGTGACTGAAAATGTAATTTTATGCTTAAGGAAGCTGCGACTAGATGCTGACAAACAATTTGAAGGGCTTTTTAACAAAGCAGTGGTAAATTTTGTATCCTTTTTTTTTAATTTGAGATTATTAAAAAAAGTGGCGTCGAGTGTGGGCGCCGAAATTAAAGTAAAACGAATAACGCACAAACAAAAAAATCGAGCAAATCCCAATATCAATCCCAATGCCGAAAATTACGCGGTCGACTATTTTAGAACTACTATGTATTTGCCATTCTTGGAGTTGTTAATTAACCAGCTGGAAGAAAGATTTACGTCTCATAAAGAAATTTACCAGGAATTTATGTGCCTATTATCACCTTCATCTGTTGGAGAATCAACTGATTCAAGCAATAAGTTTAACAATTTGCTTGATTTATATTTACCCGATGTTATAAAATTACCACAAAATCTGAAAATAAAACTGTGGCATGAGCATTTAAACAATTTCCCAGAAATAAAAAACAAACGCCAAGCATTAGTTTGTTTGGAAGTTTGTAGTCAGCATGCCTATCCCAATATACACAAACTTCTAAAAATTTTTTGTACATTGCCAGTGTCAACTTCGCCAGAACGTACATTTTTCACGTTGAAACGGATAAAAACGTATTTGAGGAATACTACCACCCAAACGCGGCTTAATGGATTGGCCATGCTATCAATTCATCGAGAAGAAGTAATATCTGTTGATGAAATTATTGATGATCTCGCTCTGAAGCCACGGCGTTTAGATTTTGTTTTGTAATTTCAAATTTAACGTAAAATAAATAAATTATTTTTATTCGTTTTTTTTATACCCCCCCCCCCTCCCCAAGCCCAAACTCTGGGTACGCCACTGGAAGTATTATTGCTTGGCCTGTTTCTTTCAGGTACATAAGTGTTCTAAATAGCTTGTGTGTATTCCAAACATTTTTGTTATCATTTTATTATCACAGATTTTTTTTTAGTAAACATATAGTCCTTTTTACATAATATAAAAAAAGAAAATAAATCATCGTGAAGCGACTTGTGATTCTCACATCTACAGGCCAATTATAGCATATGTTCCTTCCAGCCGTTCGTATCAGCGCCAATAAGGTTTAAATGGCAATGGGAATCACATGCCGCTTCTCGCGGCGTTTTATAATTCTTTCATGCTTGAGAATCATAGGGTACTTCACGCGGCTATAACAATCCATTTTCTGAGAATCACGTTATGGTGCTCATGGCAGTTAACCTGTTAAAATGTGGTTTTCTTCTAATATTAGTTTTTAAATCGGTTGATAAATAAGCCCATTTAATTAATAAAAGGCTATGATTTCTTGAAAACAATCCAACTAGCAATTTTAGTTACGGCTACAACATTGTTTGACTATATTACTTTATTCAAGTAATAAATCGGTAACTGGTACCAAAAAAATATCTTATAAGTTTAAATAACTGCCAAGAAAAAATAGTAGTAAGAAATACGTAATATTAACTTAATACTTGACTCCAAAAATCGCATCCATTATTCTCTAAGAGACCAATATACCAAATTGACGAAAAACAAAGAAAAACACAAAGTCACGGTCTCACAACATGTAATTAAACTTACATGTTGTGAGACCGTGACTTTGTGATTTTCTTTGTTTTTCGTCAATTTAATACTTGACTATATAGTAATTATTACTTTGCGGTAACTCTGATGGTAGCTTATACCGCTTAGCGACCTGACCTAATTACCTTTACAACGTCGTTACTATAAAGTAGAAAATATTGGTCGGTGGCACGATTAAATGGGAACTTTTAAGTAAGCGCGATTACAAAGTTAAAAGTTACCCTTATACCCCGAAATAGTTACCCTTATTTCTTCTACCACCTTGGCTATTAAAGCAAATTACCTTTAAGTAATTATTTCTACTATGCAGTAAAATATACTTTATAGTAGCATTTTTTTTAAATTAATTTACTTATTCCTAAGTCATTTTTACTTTGAAGTAACAAAAAAAACTTCTTGGTAACTCTAACAACAATTCGCTATATTTTTTTTAATTATTTGACTCCATTTTGTAAAAAGGTATTGCACGATTTTATGAATTTGCTAAAATCGGAATACTTTTATATTTTATGCAATTTTTATTAAATTATAGACTTCTTATATTCATAGGAGTAAAGAGGAGTGAAAAAAATTATCTACCTTCTTTAAAAAATTAAATTTAAATATTTAGACTTGGTATATTTTTTTGTTAAAAGTCATTATTTTAATGAGGCGTTCTTTATTTCCGTCCTATATTGCCTATGTTTAACAGTAAAATTTGCTTCGTTGTCTCAGTAACTTCTTAGTAACTAGCACTGCACAATTACTACTTTATGACATCCCGAAAACCACTATGGGACGTTAAAAAGAAGTTCCCGGGACGATAGAGTTACGTATTTGCTACAGCAAAATCATTCCCAATTTTGGTAAAAAAGTGGTAACAGAACGGTGCCTAAACGGTTCCCGCGACTAGTAACCACAACTTTAAAGTATTCTTTCGCGCTAAAGTATTCGCGATTACGTAGCTGTTGCCAAAAATGCTAGTTGGAAAGGCTTCTTTTTGGCGCGTTCTTCAATTATTTTATAATTGACATAAACAATTTCAGTGTTTACTAATATTTAAAATGCCTACTGATGGTATTTCAAAAGTGATTATTCATAATAAGGTGCTATTAAAAGAAAATAAAGTAAATGCTAAAAATATTGGTTTGGAAATTTTAAATAAAAATAATTGTAACTGTCAACAAATTCATGACACTCTATTTCAAAATTTACATTAAACGTAAGCAAGATAAAACGCTGCAAATGTGGTATCATTATTCTCAGAATATTATTTTCTATCAAAATGCGTAATTATTGTCCAATTTCCTATGTCACCCGGTATTTAATTAGTTAAATTTCGGACCAAAACAATTTCTTTATTTTAATGCAGAAAAAATGTAAATACCTGCTTTAGACACTGCAAACGAAGTGGAAGATCCACATGCTACGTTTATTATTTTCTCATTTGATAAGGACTTGATTTCCGTTAAAACT